>NC_136497.1:15127785-15266408 GCF_053919585.1 Euprymna scolopes
TTTTTCTGTTTTTTCGAACCAAGATAAATGTGATTGTTGTGCTGTGAGACTGAGAAGCAATCTGTTCTGATACACTTCATTTGTTCTATTCTCAATCACTGATGGAGAAATCTTTCTAGACCGCGGCAATTAAAAATATATTATATCCCAATCCAGTGATTGGGACATTTTTTTTTAAAAGTTTTAAATAATTTATTTATTATAATAAACTAACGAGAGCAAATAAATGTTTTCTTAAATGATGCTGACCCTGCGCTGCGATTTCATTGGTTTAGCATTTCGATACCTTTCGACGTTTTACGTAAACTGCCTGGAAAAATCGCTAGAACGGTTCTTATTCTGCATAAATACCAAGAATTTAAAAATGTTCTCATGCATTTTTATGATATTTAAACAGAAGTTAACAGAAAGAAATTTAAAGTTAAAAAATGCTATTCTTTGGCGGCCATCTTTTTTACGAGCGTGCGTGCGCACCAGAAACAAATATACACGCGTAACAAAGATGGCCACCAAAGAATGCAATGTATAAAACAACTGTTGATATCTCGATAACTACTTATTTCTGCAAATTTTCAATGCGATTTCCGTATTCAGCATAGTCGAAAACCTATAAAAGTCGTCATTTAAAAGAAAATAGTGGAGGTGGACCTAATCTAAAAAAATACCAAAATTATTTCTTTTAATTATTTCATTTTATTTACCACTAGCGGGGGGTACCCGGCGTTGCCCGGGTGTTTCGAGATGTCTGTGCTCGGGCGGTGGTGGGGAGTGTTAATCAAAACATAAGAATAAGCGAAGTAAAAAAAAAACTAACGTAAGGCGAACCAACGATGTTAAATGTAAAAATGGGAAAAACAAAAAAAGGAAACGCGAAACAGAAAAACGAACGTTAAAACTTCGTTAAAAATACCCCCCACAAAAAAAACACGTGCAAAATGGCTTATATATAACTGTGCACGGTGCCCACAAAGTCTGGCTACATAATGTAGCCAGACTTTGTGGACACCCTGTATATATATATATATATATATATATATATATATATATATATATATATATATATATATATATATATATCAAACACTTTTCTTTAATTTCCCTTACTCTGTGACTTTTAATTACTCAATCAATTTTTAATTGTGATTTTCCATGTCTCACTGACTTTAGCAAATAAGGTGTAAATCATTATAACTATTTGCCAATATTTTTTTCCTCTGAAGAGATGGTAGACATCGAAATTCTATAGGATAAAGAGTTAAAATATTTCAAATGTATTCTTTGCCTTACATAGAATAATAAAAATCTTTGGATCTGAAACTCAAACATTTCACGCCATAAATTTTTAAATTCATTGAATGACTAAAAATTTGATTTATTTGCTCTATCTTGTATATTGAGCAATTCTTATTTAGGTGGGATAATACTTATAGAATACTGCCAGTAATATCTTGTAAATCTTATAATCACAGATTTCTATACCAGCTGATTGTTGGATAATTTTATTCTGAAGTATATATATAAAATAAAATAAAATATTAAAGAAAAAGTAAATTTTCCTGTTTGGCTGAATTCAGATTCCGTAATTAATAGGTTTGTCTCCCTTAAAAATAAACACCTCCTTAACTTCATAACCTTTGACATCCAAAATTATTATCAATCAATTTCTCCGCTCCTTTTAAATAAGGCTATTATCTTTGCTAAAAGAAATTCTGACTTAACTAATTTAGGAATAAAATTAATTCTCCTAGCGAGAAAGTCCCTTATACAATTTAACAATAAGCTTTGGACTAGAAAGGATACCCCTGATAATTTTGACATCTTGATGGGTGCTTCTGACTCTGCAGAAGTTACCGATTTAGTGGGACTCTTCTTACTGAAAGAACTTAAATACCACTTTAAACATATCCAAGGGGGCCTTTATAGAGACGATGTCCTTTTTACTACAACAGCCAGGCCAAGAGAGTACAACAAAACAATTAAAAAATTACATAACTTCTTCAATAACTTTGGCCTTTCTATAATTATCGAACCAAACCAAAAAACTTCAAATTTTCTAGATGTTACACTTAATCTTAACACCAAAACTCATAGCCCCTATCATAAACCTAATCTTACGCTTTTATACGTCCATAAATCTTCTAACCACCCTAACTCAATTATAAAATCTATAGTACCATCCGTCTCTAGAAGAATTTCTGCTCTTTCTGCTGATAAAAAAACTTTTAATCAAAATGCTACATGAGTAAGTTGCTGGAATCTGTGTTAAATAGAGAAGTAATCAACCATCTCAGCAAAAATAACCTTCTTAGTGACACACAATATGGTTTTCATTCTGCTAGATCTACAGTAGATGTGCTTACAGTTATATCTCATAGGATTAGCGAATCTTTTGACAGAGGCTACCTTTCTAGGGCAATTGCTCTTGACATATCAAAGGCCTTTGATAGAGTATGGCATAAAGGTTTACTTCATAGGATCTCCAGTTACGGTATAGCTGGAAATGTCTTCTCAATTATTAAATCATTTCTCTCTGATAGGTTCATAAGAGTAGTGGATGATGGGCAGAAATCAGAAGCTCTCAGTATTAATGCTGGAGTCCCTCAGGGTTCCATCCTAGGCCCAACTCTCTTCCTGATCTACATTAATGATCTTCGAAATCACATCCTTACATCATACATAGACATTTATACTGATGACACTACCATCTATAGTAGCACATTTAAGACCGCAAACGACCAAGTTCTCTCTGATTCTCTCTCCTCTGATCTTGAGCAAGTGTTACAATGATGAAAGAGGTTGCTTGTTACTTTTAATGCATCTAAAACCAAGCTTTTATCTTTACATCATCAACGCTCTGATCCCCATCTGGCAGCAATTGAAATGAATGGCTCTTGTCTTGGGGAGGCCTCATGTTTTGACAAGCTTCTGGGCTTGACCTTTACTCCTGATCTTAAATGGAACAATTACTTCAAATCTATTGCCAAGGTCGCTGGCAAAATGGCGGGATCCTTCTATCGATCCAGTAGATATATCACTGCTGATGCAATTCCCTATCTATATAAGAGCCAGGTGCGTCCTAGGATGGAATACTGTTGCCACATTTTGGCAGAGACTGTTAGAAAGGACTTATCCTACCTTGATAGAGTTCAAAATAAACTTCGTAGCCTCGTAGGTGATGTCCTTTTCTCTTCCCTGCAACCTTTTTCTTACAGAAGAGATGTTGCGAGTTTGTCTCGGTTTTATCGTTATTTTCATGGCAAGTTCTTGACTGAGCTCCAATCTATGGTCCCCCCTCGCCAAACTTTCACAAGAAACATCCGTCTAGCAGAAAACACTATCACTAATTTCCCCCCACTCTTTATCTGTGCTTAAACCTAAATGAAGATTCCATGAACACAGCTTCTTTCTTAGAACTGCATGCCTATGGAACTGTCTTCCGTTTTCCTACTTTCCAGCTGTACAATATGATTGTCTTCAAGTCTAGTGTAAACAAGTTTTTAATGAGCCATTCCATATAAGTTAACAAATTTACCGAATTTCCATTACTAACGATTACTATATTGTCCAATTTCTAGTGTACACTCTTTAACCCTTATGCTCAAGTGGCCTCTTGGCCTTGATAAGTCGTGATGCCTATGAAAAAAAAAGATTTCGGCTGCATAATTTGGAAGCTAACATTGTAATTTATTAGAATTGACAAAAAAAAAAATCCGTAGAAACCATTGTTTTTTATCTGAAAACTCCATTTATCGCCTACAAAATTTCGTCCTAATAGTGTAGAAGCGCACGAAAGTTGGATGAATTCAGAAGTCGTTGATTATATGGAGAAAACAACAAAAAAAAAAAAATGATTGGTATTATTATCCTTTGATGCTGTTGCAGATATCAATGCTAATCATTAAAGAAAGAAACACGGATAAAAATACAACATTGGCAAAGAAGAAAAATCCAACTCGTAGGTGCAACAAAATGTAAAGGTGGGATTCACTTCCAAGAAATATTGTTTGTTAGTAAAGGAGTTCATGATTTATTGATTCGACAAGAAAAGATGCATCATTACCATATAATGATGATAATTTTTATCCTGGTTGGAAAATAATTTGAGTGACGATTCTGAGGCATGGGTTACTTTCTAGTTGTTTCATGACAATTCTTTGGTCTTTTTACTGTGTTGCTTTCGACGTAACTGCTGTAAAACTTTGGTTGGCATGGAAACAAACTGCAAATATTGTTGATGCTGATGATGTTGATGATGCTGATGATGATTGTTGATGGTTGAAAGATTTCTTTTTTTGTTGGGAATTGTTCCTATTGACAACTGATGATGCAGAAGAGAGAGAGAGAGAGAGAGAGAGAGAGAGAGAGAGAGAGAGAGAGAGAGAGAGAGTTAGTGTGACGTGACCGTTACGCTTGAACCGTGCTCGCTACGGTTTAAACTCTTAGACTTCCATGCCGCCATCGTCGAAAAGGAACAAACGGACAAAAATAAATAAAGCCGACTCTATTTTTCTCTTTTTTTTTTTTTTTTTTTAACCCAAGTCGTTTATTACAGTTTTTCTTTCTCTCCGACACCAGCTTAAAAGCTATCGCTTCTGCTCCACTACACGCCGGCCGCAGACAACCATTTCTTATATGTCCATCTTTTCAACTGCACTATTTCTTCTCCCTTCATTTGCTACGTACTTTATTTCTCTCCGACCACATGGTGTCCCTTTTTTCTTTTTATTCAGACGTAAGCCCGAGTACACTTGTCAATTTGCATACACATTCAAATGCTGCTCCTGCTGTTAATACAATCGCCATCCATCCTTCAGCTGCTACTGATGTTTTCATACGCGATCGTATGCACTCAGTTATATTAGGACAGTAGAGGATGAAGAGGGAAACGTTTTCTCAAACTTACTTTTTCAGTAAAAGCCTTTTTCTTATTGATGGCATATCTACCTGTTTCGTATGAAAACGAGCAATTCCTTGGCTTAAACACTAACTGCAATAGCATATTCTTAATAAAACATGAAAGAGAGAGAGAGAGAGAGAGAGAGAGAGAGAGAGAGAGAGAGAGAGAGAGAGAGAGAGAGAGAGAGAGAATTTGATTTAAAAGTGATTTACAAATTATTAGTAGTAGCAGTAAGTCTGGTTTATAACAAATCAGTTCATTTTCTGATTATTTAATACCAGACACACTAAATGATTTATAACTTTGTTTTGCCTCTCTGTTTTAAGGTTCATCAATCCATTAAGATATTGGGGTGCCAACATTGTTTATGAGTCGACACACCTAACAAAACCCGGATGTTTCCTACCTAAACATCTTCACCTGTGTAACAGAAACCGATACAGTTTCTTTCTTTCTGCATATATCGAAATTGAAGCTTAACCTGTGGTATTAATCAGTTTCTCTTAGCCGCATAAATAAGCTGTTTTGAAAAAAATAATACATCTTTGGAATTAATTTTCTGTGTGATAGTAAGTAGCTCGTGGAAAGAAGCTATTTTGGTCTGCCATGTAGCACAATAATAAAGAGCTCTTCTTGAGGGAGCTCTTAAACTCCCCACATGTCCTTGTGGTAAACAAATAAAATCAAGTCAGTGCTGTTTTTATCTCAAAATGTCAGTGCACATCAGCACGGTTCAGATTGACAGATGTTTATAAAATCTCAGCTGTGTAAAAGCAATTGGGGCACATATGTAAAAGGTCAAACCTACTTGGCCGACACCAAGATTTGAAAAACAAAATAACATTTTTAATCCCCTTTTTTTAATCTATCTCTCCCTTCCTCTCTCTCTCTCTCTCTCTCTCTCTCTCTCTCTCTCTCTCTCTCTCTCTCGCTCACTCTCTTGTGTTTTGCCATGAGCGAAGAATTGTCTTTGGATGCTGTTTACAGCTCAGCTAGCCCACGAGTTTTTAAAATCCTCCTTCAAATAAAAGAATTCTAGTTTTATTTAAAATATATATATATATTATATATATATATATATATATATATATATGTTGTTCGCTCATTTCATACAGCATTCAATTCCAGCAGAATGGTCCCAGCTAGTATTGATGCCAAAAGCTCAAAGAGAAAACCCACCAGCAGACGTAGCCAACGACAACTCAACCTCTTGATCTAAAGTGGATGTACCTATCGTTTTATCATGCTTAACACCTGGAGAGCTGGTTGCCGTACCAGGACATGATGGCCATGCTTAAGTTTGAAATAGAATCCTCATTGGTTTGTTATGATTAAAGTTAAAATAGTATTTGTGCTTGTCTGTTATGCTTAAGTTTTAAATAGCCACACCAGTCACACCAGTTGTAAGTCCTGTCTAGGTATGTGTTGGGTTAGGGTTCGGTTACAAAATGCAGAATAAACGCCACTGTGGAATGCATCGAGAAATGGTAGACAAATCTGTGTGCAAGTTTATGTGGAGAAGAGGGAAACATTCTTTCATGCAAATACTCAATGGCACGAATGGATTCCATCCTCTTCTATATTTTTATAAAATAATAGGGTTCGTGTGTTTCTGTCTGTGTGTACAGCTCTCCATCATCAACGAAATTTAAAGGAGGTAAGAGGGTAGATCTCTCCTGGTAGAGAAACATTAGAACCCATTTTAGGATGTTTCTGTTATAGGAGACATAAGAATCAGTGCCTAATTTCTTTATATACTATTCTACAAACAACCCCCATATCGAATGACTTATGCTCATTTGCATATCACATTATATTAAATCTCTTTAACTAATTACCTCGACCTTATTACATATTGGAAATATTCTAATCATTTCAACTGTACTATTTACAAAATCTATTTTACATTTAATCTATCTTCTATCTTCTATCTATCTATATCTATATCTATCTTCTATATATATCTATAAAAACAGAGATGTGTGTGTGCCGCAGACGATTTCTGATTGGTTAATCCAATAATCACATCTCCTAAAAAACAATCGTTTCTACGCTCTTACCTTTACCATAAAATATTATGGCTTTATTTATTGTCCATCTTGGAAGGGTTTAATTTTTTAATAACTTGTTATTTACAAATTAAAAAAATACGAAACTACACGAAATACGCGCACACAAAATACTAAACTACACGAAAAATACTAAACTACGCAAAAAAATACTAAACTACACGAAATACGCGCACACACGCACACACACACGTTCACTACCGTCACGTTGTTATGGCAACCAAACCCGCTGACTTCTTTTTCTCATTTCACTCGTGGTCTTAAATTCATTTCGGGTTTGTATTACTGTACACATAGATTCGAATAAGTTGCCAAAAAACAAATATATAACAAATAAATGTTATCAAAGGCAAATTTTTCGTGTTTTTATTCAATTTAACATGTTTATTCAGCTCGAAAAGCATACAGTGTTTACCGATGTATTGGAAAATTCAAGATGGCGGCCGATTCTCTCTTTAACACGGTAAGTTTGGAAAAAGGTGTAATAAATAAAAAACCGGTTAAAATACTGTTAAAAACTCGCTCAATATATGTTACCGTGACATAGGTTGACATATATTCGGCGGGTTTTTAATAGTATTTTGTATAGTTTTTTATTTATAACACCTTTTCCCAAACTTACGGTGTTAAAGAATGTGTGAGACGCCATCTTGAATTTTCCAACACATCGGTAAACACTGTATTCTTTTCGAGCTGAATAAACATGTTAAATTGAATAAAAACACGAAAAATATATCCAGTTTTTATCGGTTTTTTACCTTCTCTGCAGAAGTACAAAAAAAAACAAACAAAAAAAAAACGGAAGGTACTTTTACAGAATGTTAAACTAACCCTAACCGATGTTTTATGTTTAGTTTAGGAAAAGTCAGAAGAAATAAAAGTCATTATTGCATGAAATATACGTATTTAGTTGAAGTATTGTTTATGTCAATTCTTTCGAAGAAATTTAGCAAGAATACCTGTAAACCAGGAAATCGGTAAAATGTCATCATGGATGAATACTTGTCTATTATAATTTCTACCCTTGACAAAAACTTAGCCATAACAAAAGAGATTTATTGTTCAGATTGTTTTTGAGATTGATTTCTAAAAAGATATTTTATAAATAAAATCGACTTTAAACTTAAAGACTTAAATTACAATAATTGAATTTAAACATTCTTATTTCAATATTTGGCACATAACACCTGCAAAAATGATCACAATGTCAGGATTTCATTTTATTTCAGAATCGATGGCAAATACTAATATTTAACATTAGTTTATCATTTAAGCCGATAAAAAAGCCCTTTTTTTCCGAGTCATAAAAGGATTTGGAGTTTCCTAATCAACCTTTCGGGTGCAGTTGCACGCTCTCAAAATAACTAAAGTGTTGGCTTTAAAAAAATTGGTTCATTAAAACTAAACAGGTTTAGTTTTAATAAAAAAAAAAAAATTAAAAAAAAATCGCTTTGGTAATTAGATATGTCGTATGGTTATCCCTAATCGCTGAATAAAACCGCTAACGAGTTGAATGATTACGACATAAAATTAAACTCGGGTTCCTGAAACGGAAACTTCGTTTGTTTTTGTTTTTTTCTTATCAATATATTTACATTGTTATTTTGTTTTCATTTTCAATCATTCGAACAGTTTTCTTTTTCAAGTAATCCAAGTTACAAAATTCCCACTGTTTACTATGCTAAAATCACAATGACTAATGTATACCTATTAACCCTTATCCTTGAGTGGCCTCTGGGCCTTGATAAGTGGTGACACCCATGTAAAAAAAAAAAAAAAAAAAATCACTCGAACAGTTTTCTTTTTATAATGTACAGTTTTAAAAGTTTAAAAACGATATAGTTTTTACTTCAGGAAAATTAATGGGTCAGTTTTTACGATGTGCCCTGTTAAAATACTGTTAAAAACTCGCTCAATATATGTTACCGTGACATAGGTTGACATATATTCGGCGGGTTTTTAATAGTATTTTGTATAGTTTTTTATTTATAACACCTTTTCCCAAACTTACGGTGTTAAAGAGGGTGTGAGACGCCATCTTGAATTTTCCAACACATCGGTAAACACTGTATGTTTTTCGAGCTGAATAAATATATTACATTGAATAAAAACACAAAAAAGATATCCAGTTAGGTAGAAAAGTAACTTATCTTGCCTTTGATAACATTTATTTATATATTTGTTTTTGACTATTTTTTCGAATCTATGTGTACAGTAATCTTGCCAGGATGCGGAGGAAAATGAATGAAGGGGGAGGGGGAATAAAATAAAAACATTTTGGAAACAGAGTAAGTTTGAAAGAATTGCTTTGCACAGAAAGAAATTAATGAAAAAATAAAATAAAATTTCTTTTCTTTCTTGATTTTTTTTTTAGTTTTTTATGAAAAAGGAAGTCAAAATTAAGACTATAAAAAACAATTTTTATCAAGAGCGAACCTCAGTCGTCAGGTCTGTAAAAAAAAAAGACGTGGAATAATAAATGTTTTCTAATACAAATTGTTTTTACTTATGTGTTCATTTGTCTCTTTGAAGTTCGTTTGTTTAATATATCGGTTTGCAATATAATTTTGTCATTCTGTCAGACTCAAATTTTAAATCTATATATCTATAAAAGTGAAAGTGTGTGTGTGTGTGTGTCTGTGTACATTTCCCTACGAAATAACTCTGTCAATTTTTAGTCTACAGACTCGAAATTTGATATACAGGGTACTGAGATTTGGAAAAATCTATGTGATCGGTTTTTAGCCAGAAATTTGGCGATTAAGGGGTCAAAGTTCAACGATTTGAGCTTTGAGAACTCTACCAAACTTCTCCGACAATTTTGGGTCTACACACTTTAAATTTTAGATATAGCTTCCGTGGACATGGATCTAACTTAATAACTTGATTTGAGCCCAAAACAATAAATTTTCAGGGGTCATAATAGGGGTCAAAGTTTTAAAAATTACCCCCTTTTTTTTTGCTCAGCATACACCTCCAAACACCCGGGCAACGCCGGGCACCCATGCTAGTAAGTAATAAAATTGTTTTTATTTTCATTATTACAACCTGCATTTTGTCTATTTTTTTTTGGGGGGGGGGGGGAACTAGTTATTGAAAAGAGGCTCTTCTACAAAAGATCCTGGAATTTTCATTGCCTTTTCACATTTAAGATTGAAATGGTATTTCCGTTTGTATGTCTCAAATTATAAATAGTATTTTCATTGCAAAATGCACAGTGTACATGGATGTATGTTATGAAGGTACATTTGTCGGTAAAACTGCAATTTAATGGCCTGAAAATAATGGAAAATTGCGTAAAGGTGGTAAATATTGTTTTACCTTGTTGAATTTGTTGAGCATTAGTAAATAAGGAACCATTTCGAATTAAAATCTATTTATTATTACGCGTATAACCTTAAGAACACGTACACATAACCTTAAGAACACGTACACATGTTGGAATAATCACTAACATCCGTTTGTATAAAAACTCTATTGTTTTTGGGGTTTTTTTGCGATTATTTCAGCATATGTACACATTCAAAGTATGTTCAAGCTACTAAACTGTGGTTTAACCAAAAACGTCTTAAATTTATAATAATTCAATTTATAATTATAATAAATTTGTTCAAACAAAGGGTCTACTTCACAAGATTTCCAGCTACGGTATAACTGGAAATGTTTTCTCAATCATTAAATCATTTCTCTCCGATAGGCTCATAAGAGTAGTGGTAGATGGACAAAAATCGGAGGCCTGCAATATAAATGCTGGAGTCCCTCAGGAGTCAATCCTGGGCCCAACTCTCTTCCTGATCTACATCAATGACCTCCCTAAAAACATACTTAAATCATTCATTGACATCTATGCTGATGACACGACCATCTACGGCAACACATCAAAGGCTGTAAATGACAAAGTTCTCTCGGATTCTCTCTCCTCTGATCTCGAGCGCGTGGTTCAGTGGGGGAAGACGTGGCTGGTTACCTTTAATGCATCCAAAACCAAACTGCTATCCTTACATCATCAACGCTCTGATCCCCAGCTGGCATCAATTGTGATGGATGGCTCTCATCTGGGTGAGGCCCCGTGTTTTGACAAGCTTCTGGGTTTGACCTTTACTCCTGATCTGAAATGGAACACGTACATCAAGTCTGTTGCCAAGGTCGCTGGAAAGATGGTGGGATCCTTCTACCGCTCCAGAAGATATCTCACTACTGATGCAATTCTCTATCTATATAAAAGCCAAGTACGTCCAAGGATGGAATACTGTTGCCATATCTGGACAGGAGCTGCCAAAAACAGCCTATCCTGCCTTGACAGAGTACAAAATAGACTTCGTGGTTTAGTGGGGGATGCCCTTTTCTCTACCCTGCAACCTCTCTCCCACAGAAGAAACGTTGTGAGCCTATCCTTGTTTTAGCGTTATTTTCATGGCAGGTGCTCGTCTGAGCTCCAATCTCTGGTCCCCCTTCATCAATCTTTCACGAAAAACACCCGTCTAGCTGAATTCACTGTGAAAAATTTCCCCCACTCTATATCTGTGCCTAAATCAAAACGCGGATTCCATGAACAAAGCTTCTTTCTTAGAACTGCACGCCTGTGGAACTCTGTTCCGTCTGCCTGCTTCCCTCCGGACTACAACTTGGATGTCTTCAAGTCCAATGTTAACAAATTCCTAATGAACCGTCCCCTTAAGTAAACACTTCATCAAATCTCCACACTAACGTAATGTACTTGCAATAACCCTTATCCATGAGTGGCTTCCGGGCCTTGATAAGTGGTGATCACTGTGTAAAAAAAAAAAAAAAAAAAAAAAAAGAAGAGTATAAGATTGATGGGGTATCCTACCAGATGCCAGATTGACCTGCTATTTCAGACACTTCAATAGAGAGTTTGTTTTTTTAAGATTCTAACCATCTCTTTAAATGCAATTGTTTGTATTTCTTTTGCACTTGGTTCACTAGGTATATTCACCAAATAGTTTTAGAATATTTCTCATGGGTCCGGATGCTCTTTTAATCACTGGAATGCTGAACATCTTCCCAAGATTCCAGTTTCTTTTCATGTCGTACATAAGACCTTGATATTTCGTTATCTTTTCCCTATCATCTCTGTTTAACCCAACATCATTGGGGACACTAACTTCTACTAAGGTTGCTTCTTTCTCTTTATCCCATATCACTATGCCAGGTTTAATAGCTCCGTTTTCTAGCTTGTAGGTATTTCATAGGCATATTGGATGGTGTATTACTTATGTCGAACTGTTCTTTCTGATATATGTTTCCAAAACTTGTTGTTAGTTGTGTGTTTGCGTTTAGACTTTCAACAATGGAACAATTAATGTAACACGAGCAAGTGATGAATGATCATTTCTGGGGTTTACATCAAAAACGGAAAACACATACCTTCTTCATTTTTTGGATGTTTCCTCCACTTTTGCTTTTATGATTCTGACATGTTGCCATGCTTTGGGTTTCTTCTTTCTGTTTTTGGAACACATCAAAACACGAACGATCTCTTTTATATATAAACGTTTATTTCACACCTTCAACTTTGCGACTTCTATATCTTTTTTTTTTCTTTTTGTTATTCAATTTTCACCCTAAACAAGGCACAGTGCCACTTTGAAGTAGGGGACAAAAGTTGCAGGAGTATTATGAAGGGAGATGAGTAGCAAGATATCTGTTCACATTACACTTGAACTTCTGCATGTCAGTACAGTTGGGAAAGCAGAATGCCGGATGGGAATTCAAAAGTCTAGCAGTTCTGGGGAAGAAACTATTGGAGTAGAAGGCTTTCTTACACCAAGCTAATCTCACCTTCTCTGACTCCCAAACATGGAAAACAATCTCTTTCATTTCTGGCGCTAGCAAGCTTCACTCTTGACTGTGTCGTCTCTCCAGAAAATCTACATATACATCTGAACTCTTTCTTTCATTACGGCACCATCCACGTAACCAAAGTATCAAAAATCACCTGATGCAAATTGTCCATATTTTGTTTATCTAAAAATTAAGTATCAGCTAAAATTCCTAATTGACATAATTTGTTTTGTAACATTCCTTTCTATTAGAACATTTTCTCTGAATATTTTCCTCTACATAACATTTTAATAATATTACTAATAATCGTTCAGGATAATTTGACATTACCCCGATACACTAATATAATACTGCACATCCAGTCATATAAGATCACTTTAGCAATCGTGTTTATGGACATTCTTAATCTGTATCACCATATGCCATTGACAAAAATGAATTCCTATTTATCACACACAGGAGTCTGTTCATACATTCTGTCTTCAAAAGTCGAATCATGCCTTTCATGCCTCAAGTCCAACCAGATTTAAGGGTCAAAGTTCAAGCAATGGCCAATCAGAGTCGCTTTCCAACCAGAAAAAGCATTAACCAACTGTCAGCACCAATAAAAAAGTCAGTTCCCACTGTCTACTTTTTGCAAAAAAAAAAAAAGAAAAAAAAAAGAAAAAAAAAAAAAAAAAGAAATTCTAGTTTCTTTTTCTCTGCTGCAAGAGGAAGATATATCTTTTTTTTTTCTTTCATTTGAAGATACGATCATTTGAAAATTTGACAGCTTGAATTCTTGTTAAAATTATATTTAAAAAAATCTTGATTTGTTCTAAAAGAAGCTTAAAATTAAATTTCAACACATACGGGGAAAATTGTCACCCAAATTCTTCTACATTTCTACAAAATATCAGAACTATTATCTCAAGATTTTTAATATTTGCTGAAGAATTATGAAAAGAATTTCATTCATATTTGAACAGTCGTGTAAGAACCTTGAAATTCTGCACCAATCCATTCTTTCCAGTATGAAGTACCATTTACACAATGCGATTATAATTCATACTATTTGATTATTCAGACCACTGTTCTTATCTTGAGTGTTATTTTTGCACATTTCGTCTGATGTAATTTCTGACCTTCTATGGGTATATCTTGTCAAACTCTGGAATCTTTTATTGAAAATGAAAATCTGCATGGAATTTTGAAAAGAACTTTTTATTTAATCCATAGGAGTAGCAAGCCCTTGCTCCATTACTTATGACTGGGCAGCATTCCTAAATAATTCACTATTATATTTTGAGTATCCGTCTTATTGAGGATTGAAACTTCAACATCCAGAAGAGTGTAACTTACAACTGAATTTTATTAAGTATTTTATCCGTTATGCCAC
This sequence comes from Euprymna scolopes, assembly GCF_053919585.1. NCBI lineage: Eukaryota > Metazoa > Mollusca > Cephalopoda > Sepiida > Sepiolidae > Euprymna > Euprymna scolopes. Next base: position 15,141,935 of record NC_136497.1, read on the forward strand.
AAGTCCTTGTAGACCCAACTATAACTGATGGAATGAGAGTATGTTGCCTCCGTGGGTTAAATATAGGTTCCCATTTGAAATTTTGTGCTCATTCCTGACTTTGACAAGATACACCTGAATAAGGTCAGAAGTTACATCAATTGAAATGTTATGAAAATAAAACCCAAGATGAGAACAGCAGTTCAAAGAATCCAAATAATACGAATTATCTGTTTTCATCTCATAAATGTTTGTCCCCATTCTATTATAGACTGGAGGTCTTCCTGTGGGGTTTCCGCCATTGCCTTGAATATGTGTTTATTTGTTTTCCCTTCGTGTCTGTTATAGAGCATGGTGTAGTCAGCAAATATACCCATCTCAAAGACAGTTTTATCAAGGAGGTCATTTATGAATATCAAGAATAATAAAAGTTCAAAGATCAACCCTGGAGGTACACCTGCATTTATATCATATTGTTTAGATGTACGACCATTGAAGACAATCTGGATTCTTCTCTTATTTAAGAAGGATCTAATTATGTTAAGTATTCGTCCAGTGATAACACAGGATATGATTTTCATGAGAAATCCAAAGGCCTTTGATATATCTAGGGCTACTGCCTTATTCAGTGCATAGTATATACGTTCAGAAATTATAGTTAGGATATCTGCAGTAAATTGGGCTTGCCTAAATCCATATTGTTGGCTAGACAGAAGTTTAACAGTTATGAGTTGGAAGATTGGAGCTTGATTAATTATGGACTCAAATACTTCATCGTTGGAAGATTGGAGCTTGATTAATTATGGACTCAAATATTTCAGCGAAAAGAGGGAGGGGGCTAATGGGGTGATAATTTAATAAGTCAGTTCTATTGCCAGAATTCTTGTAAACTGGTACCATAGTAACAGTTTTCCAGCAGTCAGGAAAGCAAGATTCATTAAGGCATTTGTTGAAAAATTTGGAGAGCATTTTGTTAATACTACAGCCGGGATGAGATTATGTCCACATGCTTTTGAGGTGTTTAGGTTTATTATGACATCATACACTTTTCAGATCATCAGGTGTAGTTTCTGTCTGCAAATAAAAAAATCTGGGGCGGGGGGAGAGGTTTGCTGGGTATAAAGTAGAGTCGGAGGAAAACCAACGGGCAAACAGGTTTTTCTCAATCCCAAAAAATCTTGACACCTTTTTATTTTTTTATAAATTTATTTTTCTAGGTAGAAGAGTGCCATTCAATGTTTTTTTGTTTTATAAAAGAGTCATCACTTATCAGGGCCCGGAGGCCACTCAAGGATAATGATTAATGAATAAGAATTAATGAGTGTACAGTAGTCAATGGGAAAATATCGTAGTAATCGTTAGAAGTGGAAATTTGGTAAATTGGATTACTTAAGGGGATGGCTCATCAAGAACTTGTTCACATTGGACTTGAAGATGACCATATTGTAGTCAGTTGGAAAGCAGGAAAACAGAACAAAGTTCCACAGAGGTGCAGTTCTAAGAAAGAAGCTTTGTTCAGGTTTAGGCACAGATAAAGAGTGGGGGAAATTATTGATAGTGGTTTCAGTTAGATGGGTGTTTTTTTGTGAAAGTCAGGCCAGGGGGGCTATAGATTGGAGCTCAGGTGAACACCTGCCATGCATTCATAACTTGTAAGCATTTTACGTAGAATATCATAATAGGTAACACAAGAACGAGTTACACAAACACAACACAGCTTTATAAGAATAAAAGTTATTCTTGACTGCGTATGGGTACACATATACAGCGAATAAAGTTATTAGTATATCATTAACAACTTTGCTGCGAGACATCTCCCAGTCCAGATAAAAAGTGCAAAAAGAAAGAATGGAAGAGAGAGAGAGAGAGAATGTGTGTTAATGCCACAGGTTTATATTATTTGTGAATCAAGTCATTTGTCCTGTTTTCTGAAATTCTTTCTGGTGTGCCTTGTTCCTTATTTTATGGACAGGATACACCCATACTTAGTGTGATCAGGAATGTTTTCTTCTGATATGTTACTCATCTGAAAATCAGCTGTTCAATTCAACTATTGCGAAAAGTAAAAATTTAGTTATACTTTTGATTTTAAAAGTGTTGCTGCGATGGTGTTGTCCAGATGAATTTCATTTTTTTGACGAGCAGATCATGGGTTCGGATTCCAAGAGGAAAGAAAAGATGATTTCTAACATTTATTAATCAACCATTTTTTTTTTGTTCATATAAGTTTGCAAGCGTTATGCAGGTAAGTATGTAAGTAGTTGTGTAAGTAGGTATGTAAGCAAATAGATATGTAAGCAAATAGGTATGTAAGCAAATAGGTATGTAAGTAAATAGATATGTAAGTAGGTATGTAAGTAGGTATGTAAGTAATGATAATAGAATTTTGAAAGTTGGAGAATGTGTTTTATATCAGCTTCAGTGGAAACAGAAATCAAAAGGCCTGAGATTTTCTTGTTTGTTTCTTGTTTAACCTTTTCAGTGACATTCTTGCTGATTCTTGACATTTGATTTGCTCTTTTCACAAAACTCGTGCTACAAAGACATGTATCTGTTTTTTTTTAGGAGGGGGAATTCATCTTAATAAATTTTATAGCTTCAAAAGTGAACAAACCAAAAACCCAATGACTAAACATATTTTTTGCCCCCCCCCCTCCCCCTCTCGACAAAAGGAGGGTGGACCTGTAAAGTCACCCTTCTCCATTCGTCTGTCTCCACTTTTCTCAATAACTACACCTTGGAGTTTTTTTAAATTTTGCACAAACATTAAACATGATACAAATAAAAAAGTAATAGAACAGACTTTCCGGGAAAACTCTGGTTGCCCCCACCCCTAATATGGTAAAGCCTAAAACTGCAGTTTGTTCATTTTCACCTGGGGACTTTTGAAGCTAAATGGGGGGGGGGGGACAAATGTGAATTTAGTCATTTTTTTTATGCCTTGTTCACTGTGCACTCACGGGGAGCCATGCATGCTTCACTTATTCTACCTATGATTAAATGAAGTTAAAACTGTAGTTTAGTGGCCTGAACATTCTCCGATGAAACATTGTGTACAAATGATAGTGTTTCATTCATTTCTTTTTGTTAAATATCAGTAAATGAGGAACCATTTTGAGTTAAACTCTATTTAGTACTAGCCTGGGTGCTTGGCGTTGCCCGGGTGTTTGGAGGTGTGTGTTGAGCAAAAAAAAAGCGATAGTAGGCAGGCAGGCTTAAACCTGTACCACGAACGAGAAAAAGGTGAAAAAAAACGTGACGTCTATCTGTTGTGTCCATCGCCAAACCGAAAGTTTAAATTAAGGCTAGTCAATTGAAAGGAGAGGATGACTTTCAAAAATATCATTGAAAAAAGTGATCCCTAATTGTAGACAAGACCTGGTTGAACTAATTTGTTCATTGGTAAATAAATGAATATAACGGCAAAAGGTGGGAATTGATTCAAACACACCTTGTACGTATTAGTTCAGTATCCAGGTAGATGCCATATACCTCCAGATTGTAACTGTCCATTGCTTATATTCAGTATGTCACCATTTGTCTCAGAGTGAAAGATTTTGTTTGTCATAAACACACTTTTTTCAAGCACTATAGATAATAATCAAGGTAAGTTTATAAAATGCAAAAATTCTCAATGGTAATTTAACTATTAAACTTCATAATTTTTCCAGTTAAAAGAAAATGATAGCATCATTACCTTTTAAACTAATTAAAATTAACAATAAATATTATTTAATCATCTACATAATAATTTAAGTAATAAAGAATTAAGGTTTATTACAATAAAATCCATAATCTTAAGTTTTCTTTTTGATTTTCATTGATCAGAACTTGTTTGTGAAACTGGAATCTCAAATGTGTCGAACATGACATCACTTCTTCCTCTCGTGTATTATTCTTGGCAATATTTGAATAATATTATTTCCTTGTCTAGTTTATGCATCGTTTGTGGATAACTTTGGATCCCTTTCACATGTAAATTGTGTTCTCCAGCCGTTTATCCTCTACCTCCGTTTCCCAATAAGATTTGTTATTTTTAAACTCCCCTATTCCCCACAAGAAAACTTTTTCCCCAACTTCGAAGTGTTTCTTTGTGACATTTTTCACAATTAAAGCACATTTTTAATACAGACCATCTAACTACCATTGCAACTGCACGGAACCAAAACATGGTTTAGAAGGCAAATTATTTTTCATTCGTCTATCAAATTTACTTAGTGAATTAATTTTCTTTTTATTATAAACTTTATTTTATTTTGCTCAATGTCTCTTGAATCTTAGCGAACACTAATAAAACAGGTTCATTCTCTAGTTTTTAAAAACTTTTTGTATGTTTTCAACAATCATATTCGATAAAAAACTCAGTGCAAAGATTAGACATTTCAAATTGTTAGTGGTTAATGCCAACAATTTGATCATTTCAAATTGTTAGTGGTTAATGCCAACAATTTGATCATTTCAAATTGTTAGTGGTTAATGCCAACAATTTGATCATTTCAAATTGTTAGTGGTTAATGCCAACAATTTGATCATTTCAAATTGTTAGTGGTTAATGCCAACAATTTGATCATTTCAAATTGTTAGTGGTTAATGCCAACAATTTGATCATTTCAAATTGTTAGTGGTTAATGCCAACAATTTGATCATTTCAAATTGTTAGTGGTTAATGCCAACAATTTGAAATCATTGCAATGTTTAACTTGACTAAAAAATGTAATTTATTTTTTGCTTGTGAGATTTATACATTTCGATCTTGTGAAAAAAAAAGATGCTTTAAGGCTAAACAGTTTCATCAATAATTGTATCACACAAATGTAAAGTTATGGTATTAATATAGAATTGACAAATTTTGATGTGTTCTACAATACTCAGATTTCTAAATAGTAAATCCATCTTTAAAATCGGTTAAATTCACCCAGTCTGTATTATAAAGATCTTTGTATCTAAAATATGAAGCAAATATAATGTTGTTTTCAAGGTCGTTAGTAAAATTATTGAAAGCATTTTAAATAGCATTTAATGAAAATGCACGTTCATCTTCAAAATTTTAATCCTGATATGACAATTCATATAATTTTTCTTTTTAAATGTTGAGAAATGTTTCCACAATTTTTTTTTCATTTGTACCAGTCATTTTTCCTTGAATTTCCCTTCTAGTTGAAGTTGTGTTCTTATTGGTGCTTAATGATATCCAACATAGCACTTTTAAATTCCTTCATTTTTGTTTCTTAAAATATTCATGTATAAAAATTGTTTTTATATATTACTAGCAAAAGTACCCGTCATTGACTGGGTTCAAAAACAGCCTACAGAAAATGGACTCTGATTTAGAAAAGTATGATAGGTTATGAAAAGGAAGGGTTGTAAATTTGGGGGTATCAAAACCAAAGCAAAATATGATGAAAGTAAAAATAAAATAGATAAACCCCATAATTTATTAACCATACCTGTTCACACTGAAACACTTATTACAATATTCTGTGGATCTATATTAAAAAACCTGACTAGTTGACTACTGTTGGAATCTGAAAAAAAAACCTTCCTACCACTGAGCATTCCAGAAGTTCAAAGAAACAGAAGTATAAACCCTGAAGTTTGAACAATGTTGAAGCAACATGCAATTTACGTATACCTAACTTAACTGATACCCACCAATCAGTTTACAATAATCGATGTTTCTATCAGGTAATCAATATATTTTGTTGGCAAAACATTTTTTCTCTTAAAAACATACTTGGAATAATGTGTTGACAAAATTTGCTGACAATGCCACAAAAATGTCATCAATTTTGTTAAAACAATTTGATTTTTTTCAAAGTAACTTCGCACAAAAACTTAACCTAATGGAGAGAAACTGATGCCATTTTTGGTTTCAGCAGGGCAAGAATACCCTAAACCAGTGGTAGAAATCTAAACAACATTCAAAAAGTAAAAAATTGTTGTCCAGTGTAATCATCATGTATAGATTTGAAGTATAGATTTGTCATTTCTTTGTGCACAAGAGAAACTCGAAATTGCTTTACACACATTAACATTTCATCAAAACATTTATTATGAGGAACGTTCCCAAAGTAATGTCTCCTATTATTTTTTTTTATTATTTCACCTGAATGGATGAAAGGGGCATTGCAAATTGAATTGATATGATGACTGAACTTATGCATTCGTGACCTGAATGTTTCATCTGTTACAGATATTGATAGTGAGACTTTAAGAAAGCAAACCCTGTCATGGACGTACCTCAAAAGCAGAGATGTATCATTGAAATCCTTGCAAAAGTGCATTAAGGCCAGTGGTGACTAGGTAGAAAAAAAAATTTTTTTTGGAGTACAGAAGGTCACTCGTTTTAATGGTACCACTCCCGTTTGAGTAGCTCTTCAACTTTTTGAGTTAAAAAATAGTTGGCTTTAATTTTGGAACGACCATTGTAGTTTTCGATTCCTTAGTTTCAATTTCGTTTTTTGTTACATTTCATGATTATTACTTTTGACATTACGTCTCGAGTTTCATTTTTTTTTTTTATAAAGATCACGCCGTATACTATTCTTTTATAAAAGTTATAGTTTCTTTTTAAGATTTTATTTCTTTAGTATTTTAATGAGAACACAATCATTAATTTTTTATAGCAAATTACTTTCTTACAAAAGTTCTGTTTTATGGGTGTGTGTATGTTTTTAATTTTTCATTCTATTTCACAACGTTTTTTTTTATGTTTCTGAATTTTTCAGATGAGGATAATTCAAATGATTTGGATTATTCGGAATGCTGTTCTCATCTTCAGTGCAATTTGTATAACATTGCGATTAATATAACACTCGACCTTTAGGTTTATCTTAAGAAACTCCGAAATCTTTCTACCAAACCCAGGAATCTGCACAGAATTTCAAACAGAGATCTTTATTTAATTCAGTGGGGTAGCATGCTCTTATTCTGTCAAGACATGACTGGGTAGAAGTCCTGAGTAATCTGCAATTGTATTTTAAGTATTGCCCACCTTGGAGATTGACGTAGTGCATAAAGTACACAAGCAGATCATATCAACAATGGTTGGAGTAGAGAGAGTTTGTATAGTTCATAGGGTTTGGAAATAGAAGTAGGCAGAAGTAAAAGGGAGTAAGAAGAGGGAATGACAGATTTTAGGGTGGTGTACAGTAGGGGGTGGACACCTTGCCTAAGGGTTCCCCAAACAGTTTTATGCAGTGCTGAGGAATATACCAATTTGGCCCAAAAAGAATTGAGCATCCATCATTTTTATCCTTCTATACACACACACACAAATATATATATATATATATATATATATATATATATACACACACACACACACACACACACACTTTATTTATTTTACATAAGTATTAATATATCACTATACATCCATGAGTATGTTTTGGTCAGCCGAAGTAACTAGAGATCTCTTCAGGCAATATTGCTTACACAAAAGTTAAGCAATATCACCATAAGAGGTCTCCAGTGACTTGTAACTAGCTGACTGAAACATGTTCATGAATGTTTAGCAAAATATTAATGCTTCATGTAAAACAAATACAAAGTATATCTTGCCCCACTTCGGTATTGAGCACTCTTGTACTGACCTCATCAAAACTTCATTAGTTGCTTTATCTCTGGAAAATATTAACCTGGAATCATATATATTTGCATACATATACACACATAAATAAATTCAAATGCAATTTATTTAATAATTAATAACAAGAAAAAAGACAAATTTAATAAAAGATTTTTTATTTTTTTGGTCTGCTCAGTGCCATGTTGTAGTAGTAGTAGGAGGAGTCTAGGTACATCTCAGTCCAATGTGCCACTCTAGCCATTTTTTTTTTTCTTTTTGCATGCATACATGTACATATGTAAAGAGAAGATAGAAGAGAGAGAGAGAGAGAGAGAGAGAGAGATATCTACATACATTGGCTAGTTTAACAACAAGTGGAGATGTGTGAGAGTCTGCATGTGGGCATGGTGTGCGTCAGGGGGTGAACTGGTCACCTGTTGTGGTAAAAAAAACATTAAAAAAAAAAGCCAAAAAAAAAAAAAGAACAAAAAGAATTTTTTTTTTGTTAAGACATTCTGTTCAAAAAGAGCCAGTTGTGAATATCACATTAGTAACAAATCGGGTGGAGGGGTTGATGGGAGGGGGAGGATATGGAAGAAACAGAGGTAACGTTCTAATATATGATTGCTCATTATATACAGGGAAATGGGTTTCGGCAAGGTTTCAAAAAGCTTTTTGTTGTTTCCTTTTTTTAAGTTAAAAATCATGTTTTAGAAAAAAAAAATTAAATAATTACAGCAAGTGTATGGCTGGTATATGTGAAACTGAATACAAACTAGTCATATTAGAAATCTAATATGAAGTTTTAGAAGATTTCAAGGGAGATAAGAAATGATAAATCTAATCAAGGGAGATAACCCAAACGCATCCAATTTAGTTTTACTTTAAAATGTAGAAAGAAAAAAAAAGTCATCTTTTTTGTTTGTTTGCAAGCCCATTTTGATCATATTGCTGTCATGATACATTTTTTGATGCGATAATAAAGTATGTTTCTAAATAAGCATTTAGAATGTTGAAATCAGCTTTTTAAAATCAAAGATTTCGACATTTTTCTTAAAAAAAAAAAATTAAACGATTAAAATACTTTGCTTTTTTCAGACTTTTGTTATTAAAATAACTTTTTCAAAAAAACAAAAACAAAAAAAAGTCATTTTGGAAAAAGGTGTCTTACTTTGAAAGTCGCAGAAAAAATTAATTTTAATTATTCAATAAAATATCTTATAATTTTTTTTTTTTTACAAATTTTAAATAAACTTTATATAATAATTTCTCAACAATATTTCCTTTAAAATAATTGGTCGCTAATAGTAATGATTACCGAAAAAAAAAAAAGAAGAATTATTTAATCTAGTCAGCAACAGTCAAAAAGATTTTTTCCAATCATCCAAACAACACAACTGACAACAAAATGCATAAAGGTTTATGAAAATAAATAAATAAAACTGGAGGCAAATGGCATTAACTATGTGTATTTCAAATTAAAATCAATTTCTTATGTTCGGTAACCAGGCAACAAGTGGTACCAATTCTCTAATAAACTATTTAGAGATTATATACTAAGGCAAACACAGCCTGCAACAAGATAAGAACTTTCACTTTGCCTGCCATCCAACCAGAAGAAAAAACTATCAACTGTGTGCCTTTCCTTCACTTGTAGGTGAAAAGGACTAAGGGACTGCTATCATACAATGTTACCCACATATATTCTGAGAAACTCATATATACATGGCACACATTCTTATAAAGTAATTAATTTTTTCTCCTTTTTATGAAAAGAACCATTTACCCTCATTATATGTAATATAAACTTTCAACTATATGTATTGTGTCTGTGTGTGTGTGTATATATATATACACACACACACACACTAGTAGGCTGCCCGGCATTGCCCAGTCGTAAAATATGCATAATATTAAATTTTAATTAATACAGAAATTGAGACATGTGCATGCGAGTACTATGTTTTTTCTAAACGGTTCACATCTTGTAAGTAAAAAAAAAAAAATACTCGCGTTGAGATCGAAACCAAAATCTAAAAACAGTGAACAAATAAAATAACCATTAGGCCAGATTGACACAATTTTTACAATTGTGTTCAAACCCACTTATTCTTAATATAAGGAATCTGTTATGTGAATGATTCATGCATATGCATTCGTGCAATAGTTGACAAAATGATAAAAATCCGATGATCCCCCCCACATACCAATTGTTCAAATTTTACCCCTTAGCAGCCCCTTTTTCCAGATAATAACCGATTAAAAAGTTTTCCATATGTCCGAATACCCTATATGCTAAATATTAAGTCTGTAGATAAAAAATTTGTTGAGTAGATAGGTTGAGAATTGCCCTCACACACACACATTCTCATAGATATATAGATAAGGGAAAGATAGTTTGCTTAAAGCATTGCTGTTAAACAAATATATCAGCGTATAAGAAGGCTGTCAGCGGGATGGTAATGTGACGTATGAACAAAAGCAAACAAACGAATGAAGGTACCTCTCTTTTTCAAAACAGCTGTTCTGCATTCTATTCCTTGCTCCGTTTTTACAACATACTTTTGGTTTTCCTTTTCGAAAAAGAGAGATACCACTCAAAATCAAAGACATTTTACCATCACGGTTATATTAAACAGTAAGTTCATATTGACTGATTTATAATGCAAAGATTTTTATGAAAAATAAATATAAAAAGATTTTAATCAAAACGTGACCTTCATTCATTTGTCTATTTTTGTTCAGATGTCACATCACCATCCCGGTATCATATATATATATATGTACATATATATATATATATATATATATATATTTATATGTATGTATATTTAAATCATAGTAAGAACAAAGCTGTAAAATAGAAGTTTACAATTAGTTATTATTCAGCAGAATATTCCAAAACTGTTGTGTTAGATAATCCTTAATCCATGGAGTTTCAAATAATGCTTATTCTTCTCATCAGAGGAAAAACTGTTAGCAAAATAATGAGATAGACATGCTAATATCTAGTATACCTATGTATTTGCTGATTACTGCATAAGATTAAACTAAAAAAAGTGTATGTATGTGTGTGTGTGTGTGTGTGTGTGTGTAAATACAAATGGTTCTGTCTAGTTGATACATTTCTTTCTTTCTTAAAAACCTAATTCATATTTTATTATAAAATGAATCTCGTAATTTCATACTATAATACATATGCTGCTATATATATCTATTATAGGATGCTGCCATATCTACTTAACATGTACATAATAAAATACAATAACATTTCCATATTAACCTTTGACCTGGCTTAATTAAATCCTATTTGAGCTAGGAGTTGATATTTTAAACTTTTTCTCTTTATCTGTTAAAATAGAAATCGTGAAACTAAAAGCGAAAATGCGTGTATGTATGTGTGTGTGTTTGTATGTATGTGTGTTTGTATGTCTCGCAAAAACTTTCCACACGGGTTACAGATTTTCACCAGATCGGTATTATTTTAAACTTACAACCTCGCCCGACAAACATCGAAAAATTGGCCAAAAACGTTAATTCCTTCACCCCGAAATCAGTAGTTTCTACAGAGGTGGGGGGGGGGGTCATCAAAAACCATTCTCTCATGACGAGTTCGCTTCTATGCATGTGTCATACGACGTCGTAACCTGATTTACTTTAAATATTTGAAAAAGCGATACAATTTTGGCGACGTTGTCTTAGCTAAGTTGCTTAGAGCGCGGCCTCATTATTTAAATGTTTTGAGTTTGAATCGTGGTGTGAGATGTCTTCTTTTTTTTTTTATTTTTTAAATTTTAATATTGAAGCAGGGTTATTTAAGCCATTTTTCACATATTTTTTTTTTGGGGGGGGGTATTTTTCACGTTCGTTTTTCTGGGTTTTTTTTACTTTGCTTATTCTTATGTTTTCATGAACACCCACCCACCCCCGTCCGACCACACCCACTGAAAAACACCCAGGCAACGTCGGGTACCCCCCCCGGCTAGTCTATATATATAAAAGGCAAAATGTGTGTGACCATTTCGTGTATGTCTCGCAAAGGCTTTTTTCGCACAGGCTCCTAAGGGGATTACGATCGCTTACAACTGTTTATATACCCCCAAGATAATAATATCTAGGATTTGGGAACGCAGGTCGCCTCTAGATTTATTTACGGCGACTTTTATGAGATTCGCGCTATTTTGCTCTGTCCCCTGTTTGTACTGCTTTTTAGTATAAATACAGTGAAACTAAATTCAAACGGGTCGTGTTATCGGCTTTTGTGTCGAAACGTCCAGAAAGCAAACAGCTTTGATCAATGTGGGGCCAACTAGACAATGGGGAGCTGGTTTCTCCCTCCCCAACATCTTGGGGAAACAACCAGCTGAAGTTGGGTAAACAAAAGTTAAGTCGCTACTTCTATTTGACTTCATTAATCAGGTCAAATTTTATTGCGGCCACGTGTTAATTCTGTTTTTAATACTTAAATAAATAAATTCAAACTTGTTTCCGTTGTATGTCGCGGTGGCCCAGTGGTTAACGTCACACATTTTTTTTTCACACTTTAATTTCCAACTTTGTCTCAAGGGTTCAGGTTCGATTCTCATACTTACCCTACCAAAACTTTTTTTTTATTTTAACCTTCACCCCTCGAGAGGTTTGATTTATCCAAAACCACACACACCTCCACACAACGCCGGGTACCTTCCCGCTAGTCTATAAATATAAAAGATAAAAATGTGTGTATGTATGTATGTATGTGTGTTTATGTGTCTGCTAAAAACTTTCGACAGACAGAACAAAAATTAAACTCGGTATCATATTGAAGCTCCATTCTTCACTCGAAAAATATCGAAAAATTGGCCAAAAACAATTTTTTCACACCGAAATCAACAATTTTCAAAAACCGTCCTTTCATGACAACAACCATTTCTACGCATGCGTCAGATGACGTCATAACCTGATTTAGTTTAAATAGTTGAAGAACTGACTAAATTTCATGTACATCGTGTTAGCTCAGTTGGTTAGCGCATTGGTTCATCATCTAAATGTTTTGGGTTCGAATTGTGGTGTGAGATGTCTTTCTTTTTGTTTTTTTCGATTTTTTAAATTTAAATATTGAACCAGTGTTATTTAAGTCATTTTCCACGTAACGTTCGTTTTTCTGTTTTTTTGTTTTTTTACTTCGCTTATTCTTAGGTTTTCATTATAACACCTCCAACCGACCACACACACCCAAAAACACCCGGGTACCCACCGATTTTTTAAATTTTAATATCGAAACAGGCTTATTTAAGTCATTTTTCACATGTTTTTTTTTAACGTTCGTTTTTGTTTTCTTGTTTTTATTTTTTCGATTTTTACATTTAACATCATTCGTTTGCCTTACGTTAGTTTTTTTTTTTTTTTTTTTTCCGATGTTTTCATTACCTCTCCAGAATTAACTTTTATTGCGGGCACGTGTCAATTCTGTTTTAAATTCAAACATGTTTCAGTTGCTCTTTGTTGGCCGAGCGGGTAACGTGGCAGGTTTTTTGTAGACTTTCTTTTGCACTTTTGCCTCAAGGCTTTGGGTTCGATCCTAACTACTTACCAAAACTGTTTTTTTTAAAGCCCCCCCCCCCAACACCCAGGTAACGTTTTTTTTAAAGAAGTTTTAACATTATTTTTAATTTGGGTTCTTACTTCGCTTATTCTTTTGTTTTGATCCCCCCCCCCTCGACCAACACGCACACCTCTAAACAACTGGGCAGCGCCGGGTATCCCCGCTAGTGTTTATATAAAAGGCCATTTCCCATGCAGCCCGGTTGTTGAGTTAAAAAAAAAAGTTGAATATTTGGCTGATATTTTGGTGATTTTGTTATCTTGCTTGCGCATTGTTATAAACTGATCAGCCCAGCTGGCATAATGATTAGATTGTTTGCTAATGGACTGGGATACTGGTATAACACTTTGGAGGATTAAAACCCAAAGTCGAAAAAAAAAAGCACTTGATGTCTCCTTGCTAAACAGTCAGTATTATAAAGTGAGATTGTTTTTGGTTGTTTTGCTTAATGGCATATCAACTCCATTCAAGTTATTTTAGTAAAAACATTTTTATGCTTCAAAGGGTAAATCTTACTGTAAAAAACAAAATGATCATTATCTTTTTTATGGAAATCGCTCCAGACAAGACATATAGCTATTTCATGCAAGGAGCTAAATTTTTTAAACACTGCTTCAAGTTCAAAAACTTGCCAACAATAAGTATTAGATGAAATAAATTCTGACCCAGAAAACAGCAATATTAAAATTAAGCCTATCTTTCTTTGCTCATAAAAATAATGAAGTCAGCCACATGCTTATTATACAGAATGAAATCATTAGCATACAATCTTTAGAAAATGGTACATCATTACGTCCGCATGTTACAACATTCTACGAGCAACAACAGCACACTTAACATTGATTGCGGGCAATTATATTTCTAGGTAAGAGAGTGGGCACGAGATAAAAGGGGTCACCTACTCTGTTTTCCCCTACCTCTTCCTGAAAAGAAACAATAATAATTGGATATCAGATGAGGAGGTGTTGGAAAGGGTTTCGCAAAGGCACAAAAATTTTATAGACATCAGATAACAGAGAATTTACGGCTGGTCGGGTTGGATAACAGAATATATCTACTATGGAATGGTTGTTGGTCAAAGATAAATACATACTTTCTCTTCTGGATTGTTTAAGGATATTAGTTGAAAAGGTTGCGCAAAAGGGTTACTAAAATACTTATTGGAAATGGATTAGATTTTTTGATCATAGATAAAAAAAAAAGTAGAGAAAGCTTAATGGTTTAAGTAATGGCTCCTGAGGTATGAGGCATAATAGCGCTAACATCAATCTATGGTCCCCCCTTGCAAAACTTTCACAAAAAAACACCCAACTAGCTACAACCACTATACACGATTTCCCTCACTCTCTATCTGTGCCTGAATTTAAACGCTTCTTTCCCAGAACTGCCCACTGGCCTGCTTCCCGGTTGAATACAACATGGTAGCCCTCAAATCCAACGTAAACAAGTTCTTGTTGAGCCGTCCCCATAAATAATCAAATTCTACCAAATTTACACCATTAACGATTATTAAACCACCACCTTACATTCATTAACCCTTATCCTCGAGTGGCCTTCGGGCCTTGATAATTGATGGCTCCCAAGTAAAAAAAAAAAAAAAGTAGAGAAAGCTTAACAGTCTAAGTAATAGCAACTGAGGTATATAACATAATAAAGGTTAACACAGTTTCCTGTTAGATCATTGAATCACCAGGCTATTCTTGCCCAAGAAACACTGCATGAAATAATGCAATGACCCAATGGAGGGTTAAGCGACTCCTCCATTACCATCCATTCACTACACTGATTCACTGACGTGACTACAGAACAGAAGGTCCAGTGTTTAGCTTTTTGTTCACCTTCACCATGACTAATTGACACTGAAGTGTAAGAGGCTACTGGGATAGTGGTCAGATTTCTAGCGGTTGAGGGGTGAGGAAACCTGGATGGGGAGCAAGATGCTTATTCACATGGCATTTAAATTTCTGCATGTTGGTATAGTCGGTGAAACAGGGGGAGGCTTTGATTCTGTCAAGGCTATTGCATTACTTTCACTAATTCTATTGGAAACGGTATTTAGTGGGGCAGACAAGACTTTCAATTCATGGTAACACAGGGAAAGACTGAAATAGCACTTAAGTAATGTTGAGACACAGCGGCCTACAAGAAAAATGGCCGCTGAGTTTGAGTTATGTCAAATTTGAAAAGAAATAAAATATGGAAAATTGTGTGATTATAAACAAAAAAAAAAACTTTTTTATTTAAAATAAAATTTCTGTTTTATTAATAAATCCTCAAAATCAACAGAGATTAGACTATTCCTGTAATGACCTGGTCTCTGTTGATTTTGCAGTGGGAGTTTAGTTCTGTGCAGTTCTAAGAGGTCCACCCACCCAGACGTTTCCTTCTCTCTTTGAGAAGGAGTTAGTTTATTGCTAATCGCCTGATGCGCCCTCACCATGGAATGGCGATTGGGCTGGTCAGGTGCTGACTTCTTAATGCCACTTTCCGACTCTGGTGTCTAAGTTCTTAAAGTGGAGAGAACTAAATATCTATTAAAAAAAAAAAAATTATTGAAAAATAATTACACAAACATTTTTTTTAAATACAAAAAAAAATTTCTTTTAGATAAAAGTTTTTATAATAATTACACAATGCTTTCATTTTTTATTTCGTTCAATTTTTACATAAAACTCAAACTTGGGGGCTATTTTCTTTCTAGGCGGCCATGTCTCAACATTACCTAACACGTTTTCTAAAGTACTGGTGCAAGCAGTTGGAAATTTATTGTTGCTTTAGACATTTTGCTTCATAAGTACTCTCTTAATTGAACCTTAAAAAAATAATCACAAATAAATATAATATGCAGATAATATTTTGTTAAATATTTCATCTGATAATTCCTAAAAGTGTCCCTTTAATTCATTTGCTTTTGTTAAAATTATTTCTGAATTCATCCAATCTGGTCTTAAAAATCGGATCTTAAAAATTGAGCAAATGAAAAGCTATCAATGCTTAATCATGTCATGAGCTGCCTAATTTTGTTTTGATGAAAATGTTGCTTGATTTGATATTTATATAAGTTATGCTGATAAATCTCAGACATCAGTACCTAAAACTGAACAAAAATTCCATGAGGAAAGTTTCTTTCCTAGAACTGTTCATCTGTGAAACAATACTGTGTGGCTGGTTCCCAGCTGATTATAACATTGTTGTTTTGAAATATAATATAAATATGTTCTTGTTGAGCTGTGCTCTTAAATAATCAAACCCTACCCAAGGTCCGCAATTATCAGTCATCACAGTGTTGTCTCAGTCTATTCGACACTCATTAACCCTTATCCATAAGTGACCTTGGGCTTGATAAGCAGAGACCTCCAGTAATAAAAAAAAAAAAAAAAAAGAAAACACATTGTTACTTCAAATAACAGATACAGATGACCCCCTCTCTCCCTATCTTATAAAAAAAACAAAAACTAAAACTTTATGAATTGGTTTTAGACAAGATCGATTTCTATTTCACTAGATGAACATCTTTTTTTTTAATTTTTTTATTTAGCCACTGCACACGATACAATTTGACGATAAAAAAAAAATGAATAATAAGTCATACATGGGGTAAAGGCAAAACAAGAATATATTATCACAAGATCTTTCAAACTTGAACATTTATCCTGCATTCATTCATGGACTTTAACAGCACTCTCCCGACAAAGGTTGATTATCACTATGTTAGTGGTCAGTTCTATGAGCGGAAAACTTTATGGATCGACTGAAGAAAAAAATTAGGTTATCCCCAAGTGCCACAAGTTTTCTTGACTTCCAGTTTCTGCTGACCATTCTGCTTCACGATGAATGCCCTGGAAAAGTCCCTTCTGATTAATGTTTAACAGTTTTAAAATGTACAATATTCTAAAAAACATCCAAGTTCATTTGCAAGCTACATGCGATTTAATAGTGAAAACTGATAGGGCCCAACTGGCTTATGATTATTTTTATAAGTTTCAGATTACTTTTTCATTGTGTTTGAAAGATTATAAACTAAAGTTAATCGTTAAAAGGAAAAATGTATTTTTACATAGCAGCTCCAAAAACTTTGAAATTCAGTTAAATTTGAATGGTAAATAAACTGTAAAAATCCCTTGAAAGGTAAATATTAGTTTTCTAGAATTATTTCAAAGATGATGAAATTAAAGTTTTAAGAAATTTAATTAAAAATAAATACTGAAAATTTCATTAAAATTGGTTGATTTCCTGAATTTTAGTAAATATTCAAGTGAAGAGGGGGATCAACATGTTTATACATTTTGGGGATTATCCATTTTTCTTTTTGCACATATCTATCGTTTACTTATTTTAAAACTAGTAAACATTTATCAGAATTAACTTTTCCAGGGCATTCATCATGAAGCGAAACTGGAAGTCAAAAAACATGCGAAACTTTGGGATAATCAAATAATCTGCCTGATTTTTATCTTAAAAAAAGTGCTAAAAAGACGAATAGTGTTGGGGTGGGTTAGGATAGGGATAAAAAATATTTATCTGAGATATTGAAACAGTTTATCTCCAAATAGTTTAAAACAATGATATGTGGAAAAAAAAAAACAAAACTGGAGAAATTTGGATGAAAAAATAAAATAAAAAACAAAACAATAAATTGATAATAAAAGCAAGTTCATTTTATGAAGATATTCTTTGCGCTAACATTTATTAGCGGATAAACGTTTGAAATTTAATAGAATAAAAAAAAAAAACAGAAAAAAT
The DNA here is from genome assembly GCF_053919585.1 of Euprymna scolopes. Classification (NCBI taxonomy): domain Eukaryota; kingdom Metazoa; phylum Mollusca; class Cephalopoda; order Sepiida; family Sepiolidae; genus Euprymna; species Euprymna scolopes. The sequence goes on from NC_136497.1 coordinate 15,159,811, forward strand.
ATAATTTGATGAAATCGTAATGCAATCATTTCAATTCACTATTCATTTTCTTTGCATTAAGTCTACATGAATGACACCCTTAATATCTTGCCTTATGTTCGATCACATTTCCAATTTTAAAATTTGGTTTTCTTCAAGACCAGCATTCCCATGTTCACAAAGGATTTCTGCGGTACTGTAAGCTGGACGTTAAAGACATTAAATAATCCGACCCACATTCTTTTTTTTTCAATAGTAAAATGCAGTTGAGTGTTTTTTCACTGGCATCATCTCATCGACTAATTTGTTAATGACTTTAAAAGACATTTTTTTTCTTTTTAATCAGGCATAAAAATAGAACTTTTATAATAAAAATATATTTATGACTTTAAAAGAGGACCTCACATTTAAAAAACAAAAGTCTCGTTGGAACTCACATTAAAAGTTTTTGTATTTTTTATTATGTAAAAAATCTAACTTCATTTTATTATTGTTAAAAAAACAAAACAAAAAAAACTTAGTAAAAAACATTTCAAAATGGAAATGAAAACCATCTAGTATCATAAAAAATATTCTCATTGGAACTTGCATTAAACGTTTTTGTATATTTAATTATAATATAAAAAATTCTCCATTTTACTATTGAAAAAAAAAAAATGTGGGAGAGATTATTTAACGTCTTCCCTGTTCAACTTACAGGACTGCAAAAAGCCTTTGTGAACACAAGGGATGTTGATCTTGAAGAAAGACAACATTTTTTAAGGCTATTTACATTTCCTGTTGATGACATTCATTGTCTCAACAGAAGAAATTGATTTTTCGCCGGACGCTTTATTTCATCATTGAACATATAATTTTGCCATTCGATTCCATACAAACACAAATATTATTAAATAAACTATTATTGACATAAATTTCTTAAAATGAAATATGTTGTTGGGAAATTTATTTTGATTTACCTACTCATTAGTGATCTATTTGCATTAAAATAATTTGGTTCTTGTCCAAAATTCACCCTATATTAAAGAAACAAGAATAAAGAAAAATCTATGTACCAGTTATGAAACAAAAATATTTTCTAAAAAACAAAAAAAAAACGTAAATTGATCAAGTAGTTTTATTTTTAAATAAGAAAATCAAATTTTATGAGTAGCCGAGTAGCCATCTCTCCCACCATTTTGAAAAAAAAAAAAATCTCAAGAGCCAAAGGAAGATAACTCAACAATAATTCATACTTACTAGATTTCTATTGTAATGTCTACAAATTCCCATTAATTGCTTAAAAATGATTTTTTGATAAAAATGAATTTTGGAATATGATATTTTCATTTTGTCATAGACATGTACATCATGCAGATTTTATATTTATTTTTTTTAATATGGAGGAATTCTGGACAAGAATGAAAAATTCCATTGAAGTTTAAAGCAATTTACTTAATGGTAAATAGTGACAAGTAAAATAATCAGTGTTCAGCCATTTTGATTATTTTACTCACAATAACTATGAGTACTTGCTTTAAACTTTTTAAATATTCAAATATTTTTAACACAAATAGATCACAAAAGGTTGGTATTTAATTGAAAAGAATTAATGTTGTTAATAAAGATTACAAGTAATTCCTCTGATGAATGTTGGTTTAAAGAATATCATACTTAGGAGACAGTTTATTAAAATGAGCAACATTTTTTGGCTTTTATTAACTGTTTAGAAATTTTGTACCGAGCAACATTTACTTGAAAACAATAAATAATCAGACAAACGGAACAGGAAATGGAACTGGCTTTAAGAAAAGAAGGCTTGTCAACATTTCTTTCATTTTGATTATTCTTCCATTCTTCCAATTTTCTTTTAAACTTCTGGTAAAGATGGTCTGAAACAATTTACAAATAAGAGGAGAGTTACAACAGATATCTATACATGGGGTGATATATATAAAGAAACCTGTTGTAAAATGAAAGAAATTGTTGGCATCAGGTATGGTCCTCCAAAGCAAAAGTCAATTATATGTTTCTCATTATTAATTATTTTTTTGAGAGGGTGCGGGAGATAAAGGGAATGGAAGAGGAAAAGGGAAAAAAGGTGTAACTTGTCTGATTTCTTTTATCCAATTCTCGGGGGGGGGGGGATATAATACAAACATTTTTGTTGTTTTCGACAAATTGTCATACGAAGGCGCCATTGTTCATCACTTAATGACAAAATTGGTAAATCAGATCACTATGATGACGTTCAAGAATAAATTTTCTTTTACACTTTCGACTGCAAAACAGCTGCAGTCTACACATTGTGGTTCAACCAAAAAATTCCTCTTTTCAGGCAATTTTGACATCTGGCCTCTCACCTTTTCCAATTTTGTCTGCTCCAATACATTTGTATCTTTGTACATCGTTTGTTCATAAAATTCAACATTCATACCTCTCTGGATCAATAAAATGAACATTTTTAGCTTTCAAAAGAAATAAAAGATACAAGAAATTCATCTGTTTTATCACATACAGATTGGTCAAAGTAACAGTCGTTTGAATGTCAGCAAACAACTGTGGTGTTAGATTAACAATATTTTAGATATGAACAAAAAAATATGGCAAAAATTAAAAAAAAGGTTTCTTCAATTATATTTTTACATTTTATAATGACAATCGTTTCTTTATATTTTATTAAGACTCATACATTTGCTTGTGTTTTTACTGCTTAAAAAACAAATTTACTTTCATCTTTAGTACATAATGAAAATAATTCCCTACTTTAGTGACGTTTTTTTTTTGTTTAAAACTGCATGTACAAATTCAGTGAAAAAAAAACACAATCAGTTTTTTAGTTTATATACTTAAAGAAAAATTGGTAGTTCTGTAGTTACTGACCTGCATTTCTCTAAATTTTGGCTTGGGCTTGCCCAGTAGATGGCATAAGATGCCAGAATATGCTGAGCATTAATCAAATGAAAAATACTCAACCAATAAAATTTGATAACAAATACACTGTGGTTTTAGCCAATGGAAGTTACTTGACATCTCATGGCATGTCAATGGTAAAAAAATCTCCAGAGAGAATGTGATATAGGTTAAAACATACCCACCTCACCAAACGGTATCTGGTTGGGGAACTTCTTTCTATTTCCTGATCCCTTCTCATCCCTTTTTACCATTGGCAGCTGCCCTTCAGTCGACCAAAAATATTCCTAGGGAAATATTCTGTCCCCTAACAGTTTTCTACCCCCCCTTTGTATATATATATATATATATATATATATATATATATATATATATATAAAATTCGTATAACTTAAAAAAAAAAAAAAAAAAACATTCAAAACTTACAAAAAATCAAAACCATCTTACATAAAAAAAAATTACAAAAAATGTTTTTATTTATTTTTTTTTTTCCTAGCATTTTTAAATTTGATCAGTACTCTGCATATTTCAGCAGTTTATGTCAGCTGTCAGATGAGACCAAGTCAACATCACAGAAATATGAGTCAGTAACTGCAGAAGTACCAACAAATAAATTAATATTGTCAAAATAAATAAAATAGAATGAATGGACCATAAAAAAATTATTAAGAATTATAAAAATTTAAAATGTAAAAATTTTTATAATTCTTTTTTTATTCAATTTGTTTTAATTGCCTAAGGCAATTTTTAATTGCTTTAGACAAATTTTCAATTTTCATGGTTAGCTTTTGTTCAGTTAATAATAATAAAAAAGCTTTTGTTCAGTTAATAATAATAAAAAAAGCTTACCAAATTTGTAGGGGGAGCTTAGTACTCTTGCTCACTAAAATTTGTTTAACTCGGGAGCTCCATTAAGCAGATTGGTGAAGAAAGTAACCAAAGTGATAAGGGCAATAAAATCCCAATTCTGACTGACAAATCATCCTAAGGCAGTTTAATATTAAACTCCTTAGGTAGAAATTTACAAAGCTTAAATAGAACTCCTGCGTAAAATTATTTTCAATGAGTTGAGTAGAAAGACTCTGGCTGCTGATTGGAGATAGATTTTCATATAATCAAACATAAGACTGGGTTTTAATAAGCTTTCATTACTCATTGGTTGATTAAAGTGGACTTGAATGATATATTTAAGAAGCATTTAAAATTATTACTTAGTAATAAAGTTGAATATATCTATCCAATGCAATTATACTCAATAGTAAAATTATCAGTTAAGATTTGTAAGTTTTTTTTTCTTGCTGTTGTTCATATGGACAATTCTCATGCTTTAACCAATTGGTTTGTTCGTGTGTGTGTGTGGGGGGGGGTTGCCTTACAATGACAGTAAATAAGCTAAGGCACTGTTAATGGAAGGCAAAACACACACACACATATGTGCATAAATAAATAAATTAAAGAATTAAGATTTAACCAATTTTTATAGGAAGTATTTCTAAATCACACAAAATTTAAAAATGTCCTCCTTTGCAGAAAAGAGTACTGTTTTATATCCACTGCTCACAAGATTTAAAGTTTGCTATTTTAATGCTTAACTATACTCCAAAATATATATATATACCTCCCAGCCTGGAATCTGCTATTAAAAACACAATTCATTTTTAGAATATACCACTATTCAGTGAATTTTATTGCGGTTCCAATATATTCATTATTTCAACTTCAGGCATCCTTTTTTAACACTATCACCTTAATTTTAATTTATGTGCTAATAAGCAAAATTTTTAATTACCCATATCTATTTTGCTAAAAACATTTCTTCCGATGAGATGATCTATTCATTGAAAATCCATGGGTTAAGGAAAAGATTTTACTGTACTCCTTTATCAAATAATAAATTTTGTTGTAATTCAACATAATTGAACTTTTTTGGTTTCAGGTGGAAAGTTGCGTAATGTATAACTGAGTGACTGTGTCGGCCATTTTTCTTTGAGTGCTTTCGATCCGTGATCCTCATCAGGAGCAATTTTGTTGTTATTAAAGTTGTTTTTTTTTTCTGTTGTTTTTATTTAATTTTAATTTATTTGTTTGATTGTATTTATTTAATTTAACTAAGTTGCCTGTCAGAGAGGGAAGGATAAGGAAGAAGTGTGGTAGAGTATTATATATATATATATATATATATATATGCTTTTGTAGTAATTCAAAGCATTTCTCAGTAAAAATGATGTATTTCTTTACAGTTAACAAATAAAAAAAACTGCCATTAAGAAAAACAAAAGCATTTAAATTATAAAAATATAACATACTTTTGTTTTCCATATTTATAAAATGTTAAATTTTTTAAAACATTTACAGGATATCAGCTGATGATCACCTTGATACATTTGTAGAAATTTTGAATGCCAATTGCTTTCATTTTGACCAAATACAGATTGTACAAAAACATTTCATTAAAACAAAAATAACCCGTACTTGTTGACCCCTGTGTATGGTCGAACTTACGCAGAATGTATATGTAAATATGTACAATGTGCGCCTTGTTAATCAGCGCACATACATACATGCATTGCGAAAGGATTTGTTACTCCCCTACAATGTGTTCAACTTGGGGATAAAATGTACATTTCAACTGTGTAAATCACAAAATTCAGTTCATTAAAGAACACAAATAATGACTTGGAAATATGAGAAAAGAAAATATTTCTTATTTTTCTTCAGCAGTTTTTCCGTTGTCCTCTTTTGATAGATTTTACAAGTACCGTTCTGTTGACAATGAAAGCATTTTCATATATAAAGTATAAACGTTTTAGTAACATTCAAGAAAATATCAATACATACATATATGTGTGTGTGTGTGTGTTTGTGTAAAACTATGCTTTTGTAATTATTTTTCACTTTGTGCATACCAATCCTTTTTAAAATTAGAACCTCTATGTTTGATAAAACAACAGAGCATATTGATTGTTCGCTGTGAATGAAACAGATCTGTAAAATGTACCAAATTTTTTTTTATTTTAGAAAAATGATTCATAAAACCTTGGACTTTGGAATATAGCAAAATTTTTGTTTTATATATATAAAAAAATCCCCCTCCCCCACTATCATCATCATATCTTCCCTCCCTATGAGATAATTTTTTCCGTTTTGAATCTGAATGTTTTTAAAGTCGGTGTTGTCCTTTTACCTTTACATTTGTATAATATTGGCTTTTCTCCTCTTCTGACGAGAAGCATTTAGCTTTGAAATGCCATGGTTTAAAGAGGTTTCTTCTTTTTCTGTAACTTATTGACTATAAAAAGAGAAAATTCTTTTTGCAGCATAATATTTAAATAAGGTTTTTATACATATTTTTTTAATCTAACATATAAAGTTATCTTGTTGGATTCTTAAATCAGATCTAAATAGCATTTAAACTGACAAAGTTATCTTTGCTCTTGATTAGCCAATTTTTATTTGTCATTGTTGTGCTGTGTTATCGGCAATAAAATAATGTACTTAGTTACAAATTATTTTCAAAATTACATAGTCTGGCCCAGACGACTGCTATTACAAAAGATTTTCAAATAATCACCTAAAAATCAGCAAAGGGGATAACTCATTTTAAAGTGAAAAATGGAAGTTCTCCATCTTAAGTTAAAAAATGTGCAAATAAATAAAATTTTAAAAATGAATTCATTGCATCCTGGGCAATGCCGGGTTAATACAGCTAATAAGTAAAAAAAAACATTTTTAAATTAGGAGAAAAGAAAAAAAAAACTAAAATGAATGACAATTGCAAATCAAATAATTTCAAACAAATAAAAAATAAAAAAAACTTAAAGAAAATGACTGCATTATTATTTTTCAAAACACACACATAAAATTTAGAGTAAACACATTTTCTTTTTGTTAAACACAGAACATCCAAAATGGGAAAGGTAAGTACTTCTGTACTATTTCAACCTTTGCTAATTATAAAATTAGCAATAGTCAGATAGTTATATTGTTACTGGCTTTAAGCGGGCCCTATTCTAAAGCACAGTTGGAATTGTGTAGGATCTCATTTTTATCTTTATCGATTTTTCTATGTTCTTTCCATGTAGGTAATTAGGTACTTCTGTTGGAAAGATCCCATATCAACTGTTTCGGGTTTTTGGGGGGTGGGTGGGTGTTGGTGGGGGTCGATTTTCTTATTTTATTTTAGCTGAGGATGGATCATTCTACCGGATGCCAGACATTTATCTGCTATCTCATATATTTCAACCCTGAATGTTTCCTATTGTCATTTGCAAAACAGACTGGAAGTGGTCAAGTCTTTTTTGAACAGTAAATTAATATTGACATTAAATAATACAACCCCAACCCGACTTAAGATTAGGGTCAATTACCCTCTTGTTAAGAATGGGTTTAATGTTTTCAAATCTGTAATGAATCAGCTTCATTTATTTCTATTTCCTTTCTTTTTTGAGGAAGTCAATTCAACTTTGAATGTTTTGGGGAGTGGGGGGGGGGGCAGTAAAAAGGTTAAAATCTGAACATTATCCGTTTTTTTTTTGTTTTTTTTTTTTAAATGTTGTCTGCCTTTTTATGTTTTCTGTTTTGTTTCTTTTGATAGCTTTCAAATTGTAAACTGTTTCGGCCATTTCTAGCCTGTTCCAAAAATCACAATCACGGGTTATCTTCTATGGTAATTATTAGTAAATATAGTACAGAATTTGTGAAAGCACATGTAACTTTAAAAAAAGAAAAGCATTGTTTACTCTAAAAATATATTGTTGTTGTATGTGTGAACGCTGTTTATACAAGCTTCCAAGGACAGCCAGGTTTTCAAAAACTTTCATTGCTTTTACTCATTTCAATTAGAAAAGATGCTAAAAAACAAACAAAAAGAAAACAACAAAAAAATAAATCAGCAGAACAAATTGTATTTTTGTCCATAAAATCAAGAAAAAATATATCATATATTGCTTGTTGAAGACCAGAAATGAACCAATAAAAATATTAGAAACTTCATTCACATTTCAGGGTAAATATATTAAATAAACTTATTTCCCACAATGCCTCATTCCTTGAATTTCTGCAATATACATACAGCTGATAAATAGAGTCTTTCAAATGTTTTACTGTTTGCAGTATATATTTAGGCAGCATTTTTTCATTCAAACAAAGCTTCTGTTTAGTAATACCTTTTTTTTTTTTCCACATTATCTTTTTTTTTTGCTACTGACCCCAGAACTGGCATGTTCTCCTTGCTTTCCCCATGGTACTAACACCCCACCACAGCTAACAGTCTCGATGACCTTTGCTTGCACCCCAACTATTATTTTTAAAAATCCTTCGACAATTCCTTGCAGAGCCTAACACACACATTCCTGACGTTGTGTAGATGACTATATGAAAAGTAAAAACCATGGACACTTAAAAAATGCTTGGACCATACATCCATACCTTCGATGTATATTCAAAAAAAGATAATATGGAAAATTGAAAAAATAAAAAGAGGTATTACTAAACAGAAGCTTTCTGTTGTTTATAACAATGTTTGTCTGATATATATATATATATATGGGAGAATCAATCAATTTGGTAAATAAGGCTGGTGTGTGCTTGTTTACTTTGAGTTTTTCTTTTCTGCCAGCAATGGTGGACACAAAAAGATTGTTATTTCTTCATTACAATGAATAATGAAATTAGGGAACAAATATTACATTTTGATCAACATTTTCATCGGTGACACATTTTAAAAATGAAGAAAAAAAAAAATCAAGAAATTATACTAAAAAAAAAAAAAAAAGAAATTTATTTAACAATCATTTATTGCTTTCTCAAGAAGATCATTCTCAGATGTGAATGCAATTCTAGAAAAAATATGCAACAAATTAGTCACAATTTTTCAAAGAAATAACTAAATGTTCAGTCAAGTTCAATCTGTGTGAAATGAGACATTCTTGAAAACATGTGACTTCATGCCCAAAAAAGAAACCAAAAACTCTTTCTTGGCTCGAGTAATTCAATAAAATATGGTGCCAAATTAATTTGTACAGTACTTCCTTTCAAACTCACAATTATCCACCGAAAAGTAATAATTTTAATTCAAATATATGAACAATATTTCATTTCAAGTTTCTGAATTTTTGAGATGAGGATTGATTATTGGATTATTTGGATTCTTCGGACTACTATTCTCGTCTTAAGCGCTACTTAAAAATTACTTAGAACTTCTACCTAGTTATGGGTGTCAGGAGGAGAACATGCTACCTCCATGGATTAAATAAAGGGTTCTGTTCAAAATTTTGTGCAAATTCCAGAATTCAATAGAATGATTCCATAGTTCGACAAAACACACCCAAAGAAGGTTGGAGATTATAGCGATCAAAACGTTGTGAAAATAACACTCAAGGTGAGAAGAGTCGTCCGAAGAAACGAAATGTAATTTTGTTTTATAAACTAGAGTCAATAAAAAAAAAATAAGAGATTTGATCATTTAGGCTTATTCTAAAAGAACCACTTTTAGATAATTTTTTTACAATTGTTTTCGACAATGTAAAAATCTTTTAAAACATTTTAATTAGTCTTTGGCAATTAGTCAACTTTAAAAACAACTTATAGAAAAACAAAAATTATTTGATCGATTTTAATAATTGATTCATCTGTTTTATGATATGGGGTTATTTAATACAAAAACTATAACTATATATAATTGAACATAAATGATTATTTCACCAATAGCCGAGGGGAGGGGGATAGAAAAATTCATTGTATAACGGATCAGGATCACTCAAACTGCATGGTTATCTCTGCTAAAGAGGTTATGTTTTCGATTGAGATTTTTGGTTTGTCAGTATGATTGTTAGATTGTATAGAAATGAACAAGTTAGTTTGTGATATTCACATCGCTTGACCACACACAATCAAACTAGTCAATAGCTGTCATGAACTAACTTAGAACTAAATTAATCTTGAAATATCTAGGTAAAAGACCAATGTCATTTTTGGTGATAATAAGTTCGCTTTGGTTCTGTTCATATTGTAGCTATAATAAAACCACACATTTTGTGTGACGTTGATCATTGAAATTGACAAATTCAGTCAAAGCAAAAATTTTGAGAGAATTTCAATTTCTAATTTGAACAAATTCATGTATCAATCAGAAGCCCATTCATACCAGTGACCATTAAGCAAGATTTACACCTAATCAGATAGTTTTGGAGTTTTTCAACATTTCCAGAGCATAACTTTGGGAATACTTCATGCATTACGGAGAAGCAAGGCCCAGATAAAACTTTGGCATATTCTTACATTGCCAGGTAGAGGCAAAACTAATGCTTTTGTTTTAACTGCAATTTCTAAAATGCACAAAAATAGAGCTGTTTACTTTTGTCTTTGTGAAATTTTTTATAAAAATAACTGTTGCAAATTAACCAATTGTTTACAGAAGAGAAAATTCATTAACGATAGTAAGAAATTTAGTTTACAATTACTTGTGACTTGTTAAAACAATTTTTGCCCTGATGATCAATAGAATAGATTAAATTTAATTTTAAGAAGAATCCAGAATAAGCTCAATAGTAAATTCCATTATTGTAGAGCTAAAACCTACCTTCCCCTCCCCTCAGTTAAGTTTTTCAACATTAATTTTTCCCCTCTTAAACAAATTCAGCACTAATTTTGAAAAAAAAAAAAAATAAGAGAAACTGTTCTGTCATATTGTGTATATTCCTCTCTCAAACAATATGAATCCTATTTAATCATACTCTCCTGCAGATGGCAGAAATAAACATACATGGCTCACCATAAATTTTGTCAAAAATAATTACTTAACTGCATATGAAAATAAAAATAACAAAATGAACTTTCACTGATTATATTATCACAAACAATGAAGGTTAAAACCATAAATATTCTTTCTCTAAGACCAATTCAACATGTTTAATTAGATCTCAAATCGCCTTGGCTATTTTAATGGCATTAATTTCTTTACTAGAGCTACACGTCTGTGGAACACAATACCATGCAGCTGCTTCCCAGCGGAATACACCATGGCTGTTTTCAAGTCCAATGTTAAATTCTTAAGCCATCCTCTTAAATAATCAAAGTATGCCCATTTACAACCTTTGTTACCAATCTTCATAATATTTTTTCACCATCTACCTGACAAACTCAACAATCCGTGGCCTTTGGGCCTTGATAAATGGTGACACATTAGTACAAAAAAGAATTCTTCAATGCAAACTTGTAGATCAGGTAGATATTGTTGGACTTGCTTTCATAATGATCAGGGGTGTTCAATGGTCTCGATAATGAATAGTTTAAAGCAGGGTCTCTCAAACTTCAGGAAACCATGGCGCCCCTGAGCAGAGCAAAAGTTTTTCATGGAACACTAACAAGATAATTTCTGGAATAAATGGTAAAAACATTCATTTCAAATTTTAACACTAACTAATGATAATGTTTACAACCATTTTTTGTCTTTGATCTATCAAAAATTGTTCCATTTTTTGTTCATTTATTTTTATTTTCTTTTTCATGAACCATCATGAAAATCTTTACACCTGTAGTTATGTATCATATCTCTTTCCAGTAAAAAAAAAAAAAATCAATAAATAAAAGTCTGCAGCCATTTGATTTTTCCATATAAAACATTTGGTCCTCTTTAAAGAAGGGCTCTTGGAGCTCCTCATCCCCAGTGCTCCGTGGAGCCTACTTTGGGAAACCCTGGTCAAAAGGATTACCTCACAAATCAGTTTAAAGACGAGCAACTCCTTGTGATTGTTGAAGACTCCTGTTTATCACCATAAGCCAATACTCTACTTGATCTATAAACTCGCATCAAAGAAATAATTTGTACCATTACAACAGATGGATTAACTAAAGGTTGTTTGGAATCAAACTAAACATGTTAAATTGGTCTTAGAAGATTGGGTAACATTCAATCATTTCTTATAACTTTAGCAAAATGAAACTCCATTTTCTTATTAAGTTTGCTTAATTAATTTTTTTTTTTTCATATGTAATTATCCTTGACAAGATTTAGAGCCAGCCATATAAGTATTAAAATTAAAACATTCGAAATCTATTAAATTATTTTGTTTGTTAATAAAATATTGATGACCTAATAACTAAATCGCCCCCACCCAACTTTTTTTTTTTTTTTTTTGTCTAAAGTTATCCTCCTTATAGTGTAATCACATCAAACAGAATTTTTATCCCAATGAATATATTTTAATAAATATTTCAATGAAATTACCTGATAGACACCTTTTTTTATCAAATTTCCGTTGTTGGAGTAACCTCCATTCTAAAAATTAAAGACACCATTTTGTTTTATACATTTGCTTCATGGTAAGCTTTCAATTAAGAAAAAAAAAAATACATGATTTATATTTCAAGTGTTGTGCACCTTTTCAGTGAAATCATAGCTGAAAAAATAAAAAAGAAACTGGCGTGAAAGGGGCAGAGCAATAAGTAGAAAAAATAACATCTAAGCTTGAACAGCCGGAAACAGAAAAAAGTCAGTTCTTGTTGTTGTAGTAGTAGTAGTAGTAGTGATAGCAGCCGTAGTAGCAGTAAATTAAGATAATTGAAAAAAAAAAAAAAAAACAACAAAAAAAGAAAAGCTCTTCAGGATCCATCTTCAACTCATTGTCTTGTAGTGCTTAGGTTTTTGAATTGGGATTTGATAGTCTTTTGTCAGTTACGATATTGACTGGCAGAAAGAGAGCTCTTCTGTGTGAAGAAAACAAAAAATGTTTTACATCTTTTTTTTTTTCTTTCTCTCTTTTTGTTTCCCCATTTAAATAATACAATCACAGATGAAGTCCTTTCTCGGAGGAGACCACAAAAAAAAAAAAAAAAAAAAAAGTAAAAGAAAAACACCTTTCAGAATGTCGAGACCAAATTTGGAAGCTGCCGAATTGGAAGATGGAATGAAAGAAATATAATATATAAAAGAAAATATAGACGAAAACGATTGTTCAGATTGGAAATGTTGACTGACTAAGCGTGGAGTTGATAGACTGTAATTTCTGTGACGGAGGGCTTTCATCAGAGGAGGAGGAGGAGGAGGGAGTTGATTATACACATTATTAGCACGAGTTGATCAGCTTCTTCCTGCGAAACTCTTTCTGCTCGCTACGGGCAGTTCCCAACGTCCGTACTTTAGCCAGAATATTTTGGTTGTTTAAGGTGTTTGAGTTGCTTCTTTTGTACAAGGATGTAGGTGGTTTCTTTTTAGTCACTCTCGGCCTGCCAACATTGTTGGTGTCTTGGGGTACTATGGATATTAAAAGAGAGCAACAATAGAAATGGTTGAAATAAGAAAAGCCATCGAGGACGAAAAGGTGATGGAGAAAGAGAAAAACGAATAGATGAAAAGATGGGCATGGTGGAAACAAGAGTCACACATGAGCATATGTTGTGCATCAAAATATGTATGCAGACAAGACAAGTGGAAGATGAATTAAACAGGCGGTGGTAGCTGCTACTGCTGCTACTAAGACAACTACGACTACTACTTCAACAGTTGCTCAAAATGCTTGGAGATGAAGATGATGGCAAGATTGAAAGATCAGTGTTGAACTTCTAGTTAGCATTCAAATCAAAGCAAACTTTTCTTTTGATCAAACAGGAGTCAACATCTCAACTTTGACATTAAGAATAAATCATTTAGTTCTACTGGATTTTAGTGTTTGAAATCTTTGACTATTCCTCCTTTTCTAAACTATATTTTGCTTGATCCATTCATCAATAAAGGAAACATTCTTTTTCTTGTTAAGAACTATGGACCAACTAAAATGTTGCATTAAAGAACATCATCTACATAAAAATAATCCAACTCTTTGCACAAGACGATATAAATCTCATACTCTAGAAATTTTGAGATAAGATTTTTAATCTGAATTCATTTGATCGTTCAAATTACTATTTCTACTTTGAGGTTATAATCAAAATTGTTTTGCTCTTTCTGATTTCCAGCTTCTGCTGTCGGATTGGCTGTATAATTAGACATGGTCAAGAGGATAAGAGGCATTTTTAATATGGGAAAGTGGGAACTTTGATGTTATCTAAAGATAATCATTAATCAGAAGGGACCATATTTTACTTGTCACTATAGTCCAGTCTATAGAGCAGAATATGGAATTTAAAAAGAGCAGACAATCTTGACTATATATTTATGTTTCTGACAATATAACCTTCTACCCTCTTCAGATGAATCATTCCAAACCTGGGAGTCTTTATAGGTTCAATTGGAAATTCAATATAAGTTCCTGGATTCAACTGGAATGTTCCCAAGTTTAGAAAGATAGCTTTGAAGAATAAATATCATGAGCATATCAACCAAGATAAGAATAGTAGTCTAAATAATAAAAATATAAGATTTTTTCTTTATAAATTAGTTTGTAATGTGAAGATATATCAAATTTTACATGTAAGAAAAAGCAAAGATGGCTTCTTTAGAGTAATTCTTATTATGGAAATAATTCCTTGTAATTTTTTTGGTTTTATCATAGTTATTCCAATAGTCTTATGCTTTTAGAATTTCATTACATTTGCAGAAGTTCAAACATACGCACCATGATTGGCCACTGAAAAGTGTTGTTAGTGATGTCTCCATGTGGATTACTGAATAATTTTGTGTCTTTCAGCATCATACTCCCTTCACAATGCAGAGATGATCAGTCTCTGATCTACCCTCTTCTAGCACACTTTCAGACACTGGAGATTTATAATGTTAAGATCCCCACACAAACTCTCCTGGCTCACTCCTGATTGTTGACTATCAAATCCAATTTATTTTTGCCATAACTTCCAGCCATTTGTCAATAGCCAGCGAGAAATCAATGGCAAGCAATTGCTGTGATAATGCAAATTCATTTGCAAATTCATCAAAAGAGGCATAGAGTACTGGAAATCTGAGAAAACTTATCACCCAGACTCCAAGGACATCACCAGTTGTTGTCGGTGAGCAATTTCTAATGATGACCTTGGTGAAAACTCCTAGCAATAATAATAATGCTACGAGTGTTCATCATGTGTCTGCCGTAGAAACTGTCGCCACATAAAACCATGTTCACTATTAGAAAACTTTGGTGCTTCTTAATGATATTTTCATGAGTTCTCAAACTTTGAAGAGTACTTAATTTCGGAAATTTTGGAAAATGAAAAATTGATCATAAAAACAGATGAGCACCAAATAATTAAAAATAAAAAAAATAAAATAAATAATCAGAAATCTGTGTGATTATTTGTGTGTGTATGATCATAAAGATTTCCATTGGAGAATGTATTTCTGTTTTAAGATTTTCACAGAGAAAGAGAAAATCTATAAATCATTTCATCCAAGAAACTTTAAAAGAAATAAACTCATTCAATATGAATTTCAATCATTTAGAATCACTTGAAATCATATTAAATTGAAAAAAATAAATAAATAATAAATAAATCAATAAATAAAATAAATGGGCAAAAATGATCAAAAAAACAAAAAAAAAACAAAAAAAAAAAACTATCATTTCATTGCTTTTTCCAAACTGAGTTTTCTTTTCTTTTTTTTTTTAATTAAATGAATGCAGTTTTTATGGTGCATTCATTTACGCTAAAGAAATGTTTCCTTAAAAAGAAGTTCATCACTAGATTTCAATCTTTAATGAATTCATTTAGAAAAGCTATTTCGATTCAAAGCAAAGACATACCTATAATAAGGCTTAGCAGCCATGCAACTCGTGTCCATGATGGGAATCAGACATGTAATGATAAATTACTACTTGATAACAATTACTGAGAGCATTTGTCCCAAGGAACCTGTTAGTAATATTATATCAATATATTATATATACATTGCATTTGCCCCCCCCCTCGATGTACATATTCCAGACTAATCCTCTTAGCAACAAAATCTCACCCCTTCACTGTTGAGGTCCCTAAATGCCAGAAAGCTTTCTACTCTAATAGCTTTTTTTCTCTCGAGCAACTAGACTTTGGAATTCCCTTCAGCTACTTGCTTCCCTGACTGTACTGAAGTTTAAATGTAACGTAAACCAACATCTTGTTAATCTTTCCTAGGCATGGTTCCAAATAGTAGCCCCTTGTATCCAAGTGGTGATATGATTTGTTAGGGGTGAACACAAGTAAAAAAAAACAAAAAATAATAAAAAACAAAAACAAAAAACAAACATTAATACTTAGTTAATTATCAATTCTATTTACAAACTATTGCTTCTCTGATAATAATAATAAGGTCTTTCTTGAAGTATTTTTAGATCTTTGCCGATACATAAGTTTCTAAAATATTCCACTTGCTTTCTGCTTGAACTAGACACACTTTTCATCAATTAGCATAAACAAATTGATTCTTTCTGAAAATGTTCAGAAAATTATTTTTATGAAGAAATTAATTTTTTAGGTTTTGCAATTTTTTGAGATGAGGATTAATAATTTATATTATTTGAATTATTCAAACTAATCTTCTCATCTGGGATGTAATTTTCACGTTTTGAATGATCTAAGCGCCAACCTTCTTCAAGTTAGTCTTGCCAAACTTAGCAATCTAATATATAAAAGGCTATATTTTTGTCTGTCTGTCTCCATATATTCAAACTCTATCTCTTTCGAAACTAAAAGTTGCAGAGCAGTGCTAGGGGCCTCAAACGATTGGATTTTTTATGGACCGTTCTTTTATGGGTCCTTAGCCAGTTAAAATAGTTTTTAAGGGGTCAAAATTGAAAAAATCGTTATACACTTTTTACATTCATCTTAGTTTATTTTTAATTAATATGCATGTCACGTATGTACAGTGGTAACGTCACCAGCTTTGAATGTTACAGTTTTCTTTTGGTTTTGATTCTAGCTGATGGCATACAAATATTTTTTTTTTTTTTTAACTTTTGAAATCATGGCTATAATAATATATACAAAATATGGACAAATTAAAATATTGTATTTAAGCATATTTTACGACGGACAAAGGCCCCCCCCCCACTAGTCTGTATGAAATGTAAAACTGAACTCTTTATTTAACCCTTTAGATTGTTCTTGTCCTCTCAGCCATGAGTAGAAATATTAAATATTTCTTAATTATATTTTTAGTATTTCCTGTAGTTAGGATTGAACCTTCAACCATCAAAAGATTGTCACTTACAACTGATATTTAACATTTATTCATTACAGCACAGGTCTCCCAGTGATATATATATATATATATATATATATATAAGCTCCGTTTGAAATTCCATATATTCCTGAGTTTGACAAAATACACCTGGAGACTGTTGGAGGTTACATCGGCAGAAACGTTGTGAGAATAACATCCAAGATGAAAACAGTATTTCAAATAATATAGGTTAATTTTTGTTCTTTCTGTGTAGATATGCTTTTATAGAAATAAGTCATGTTATCATTGTAATAGGATGCCTTATAATACATATAAATATTACTTATCTAGAGTTTTATAGTATAGAAAACAAAACAAAACAGTGGTCAAAAAACAAATACATAACAAATAAATGTTACCAAAGGCAAGATAAGTTACTCTTCTACCTAACTTGATATGTTTTTGATGTTTTAACTCACCATGACATTTACTGAGTGGATTTCTATCAGTATTTTGTTTGATTTTTGAGTAATTATTGAGACTACAAAGATGACAGCCTCGTGTCAGCCATTTTTCCTGGTTTTGACATAAGTCAACACTACCTGTGTTTCAAACTAAACAAACGCTTTAAAATAAGTTTAAACACCAAGACCTGATCCAGATAAGTAGAAGAGCAACTTATCTTGCCTTGGGTAACATTTATTTGTTATTTGGCTTTTTTTTCTGTTTCAAATGATCCTGATCTATTTACTGTGTATTATTAACAAATCATTAGTTAAATATGATTTAAAGCTGCCATTGTAGTTAATTGTCTGATGTAAATAAAGATTTTATAACAGCAACATCCTGTTCATATTGCTATATGGAAGTGGTTCTTGGCATCTCAAAATCAACGTATTGTAGAAATCAGATGCATTTAAATCCAAGTGTCTTGAAAAGATTCTAGAGATCAAATGGAGTGATCATATTACCAACCAAGAAGTCAGAGATTACGCTAACCATTGTGTAGCATCATCAATAAATCTGCAAATAACGTCTAGCCTAATTTGGACATACCCTAAGATTGGCTACAGAGAGAATTGCCAACTAAGTGCTACAATGGACTACCAAGGGAAAAAGAGGAAGACCAACAATGAACTGGGGGAAAAAAAAAAAAAATCTGGAGAGGCGCTGTGATCAAATGAAAAATAATGGCATCGTTTGACTGCCTCATGTGTCGTAAGAGTTCCTAAGTCTAAGTTAGTAAGATCTTAGTTGCATGACTACCATGTCTCTTACAGGCATTGTCGTGATCAAAGTATTAGCAATAAAGCATAATGATGAAGTCACATCTGAATCAAAAACGATCAAATTTTCTTTAAACAAACAAAAACATTCTTGCTAACCAAGCATTGATTTTTTAAGAAATAAATTTACAAACTGCATTTAGTGAATGAATGAAAAACTGACTCAAATATTCAGAACAGTGAAATTGCAACGTAAAATTAAATTACGAAAAAAAAAAAAAAAATGCAACAAAATATCTTTGTGAAATAAATGGCTAAATAAACATGAAGATTTATGAACTAAACTAAAGCAAAAGGCAAATCAATAAAAATTGCCATTTATGCAAAAGTTTGTGCAAACTAAACATTAATACAGAGATAACCAATGATGGTGCACTGCATAATTACAAATTGCACAGAAAATATGAGATGATAAAAGAAAAAATATATATCAGTTCAAGTTGAAAAATTTATTTGGCGCTTGTCCAAAATTCTCCCTATATTAAAAAACAAAAAAAGAAACTTCTGTATAATGTACATACTTATGATAAAAAAAATAATATACACCAAAAATCATGTGAATTGATTAAGTAGTTTCATTTTTTAATAAGAAAATCGAATTTTAGGGCTAAACTATGAACAACAATCTCACAACGCCCTCTTGAAAACAATTTGAAGGAACAAGGAAGATAACTCCAAATGGAAATTTTAAAAAGTCATGAGGAGGAAAAAACTAAAATTCAAATGATTGAAAAAAAAAACAAAAACAAAAAACAAAAAAAAAACTAAAATTCAAATGATTGAAGAAAAAAACTAAAATTCAAATGATTGAAAAAAAAAAAAAATAATTAAAATTAAAATAATTGAAAAAAATAAAAAATAACGAAAATTCAAATGACTGAAAAAAAAAAAAAAAAAACTCAAATTCGCTTTAAAAATGATTTTCATATTAAAAATATTTTATCAATTTACATGATTTTTTTCCTGTATAACATTTTCTTTTCATCATGCAGATTTTTCTTTCTTTTTTTTTCATGGACGGTAGGAGTTTTGGATAAGTGGCATTATTTATTTTTTGCTAAGATAATTTCTAATTTAAAAGTTTGCATTTATTTTTATCAATTTCATTGTTCCATGCTCATCTACCAGTATGTATGGCCAACAATTGATATGTTTTTCGAACCTCATAAAAGAAAATCAACACTTCTTGAATTCAGTAACTAATTATGTAAATAAAAAAATAGTGAAAAGAGAAACCTACACTGCTATTTTGTTCACATTATATATACATATACATTGTTCCTTTCTGAAAATAATTAGCCCAGCAAGGAAAATTATTACAGCAAAGATAATTTAAATAATGACATTATCAAATGTTTGCATGTATAACTGCCAAATATGTTAAAAAGAGTAAATGCTTTCCTGACACATCTAAATTAAAGTTCCCTCCCACCCTAATAAAAAGCTTAGTGCATGGGGTACAGAAGTTTGGCTGGCCCTATAATGATATATGAATTTTAAAAAAGAAAACTTACAAAAATTAAAAAGTAACTTAGCAATCATACTTTACAGACTGAATAAAGAAAATGACAAAATATACAAAGAGAACTTTGTTTTCTGATTTATAATCTACTTAAAATTGATGATGGCGATATACATCAAAACAGATAATTTGTGATGTAATCCTCTAAATATCTTTGTCTTGTTGCTAGAACATCAGTGGGCAGCTAAAGAGGTGGGCATGAACCATCAGGAAGAAGTTAGCCAAGCTCACAGATCTACAAGTGGTTGTTCTTGGATGGTGTAATAGCTGTTTGTTATTTCTTACGACTATACTCAGAACCACTTTACGTGACCCATCGTGGTTTGGGACGTGATGCAATCTAGGGAAGAAGCTGATTCAATCCAACCAGGGTGAACGACATTGCAAAACTACAACACAGAAAACTAAATTATGGTAAAAATTATCTCCTTTCTTTTTTTTTTTTATGAGGCTTCCCACACAATAGTATGAGAAGCCTCATAAAAAAAAAAATGTGTTATTGAAATTAAGTCAACTATTTTTATTGCAGCTTTGTAAGTTATACTCCTGCCATTTCATTTTCTGACATTTTGTTAAAGTATTAAAACTTATTGAGTAGAGTTTTTTTTTTATTTGTTAATAATTCAAATTGTTTAACACCAAAGATATGTGATATTGTTGAGCAGATGATTATTCTATTCAAGACAAAATTATTTTCAGATTTTTTAATTTCAAATATTATTTGAGATTTTCTATTACTAATAATATGCACTGAAAAACGTTTATTTAAACATTGTTTTGGAAATTTTTTTTTTTTAATTTCTAACCCTCAATTCAACTTGTTAAATTTACTTAAAAATTTGTATGTTATTTATAGGGCTAGGACAACAGAATATTCTTTTCATTATTTTGACTCGAGTGCATATCTGTTGATATCTTTTATATATAGATGTAATTCTCAGTTGATTAACTGTGTCAGATATATATTCGAAAATCAAAACAATAAGAATATTTTGTTCTTCTAGTCCTATTTCTTAATTTCTATCTAATATAAAAAGTTTTCTTGTTGAATTTTCCATGTTTGGCCTAAATAACAATGTATTGATATTTGATTTTGACTAGTGAATTTTTTTCTTTGTATCTTTACTACATATTCTTTACACACTTCAGTTTCTTTCCCAAAATAATCATTCCGGCAAGGAAAATTATTAAAATGAAGATAAATTTAAATAATGATCATAAAGACTCAAAATGTAAGGAACACAATTCCTATTTAAATTTAAAAGTATAAGTTATCTCCCTTACATCTTCGGCTTTTTTTACCTTGTGACTTACATATATTATAATTAAAAAAAAAAATTAAACTAAAATAACAGTAATGAATCCTGGGATACACACAGTGATTACAGCTAGTTAAAAAAAAATCATTTGTATAAAAGTTTTATTTTAGGTAGATATGTTACACTAGTTTGAACACTAATTTTATATTAGCTCTTCCAGCAGACAACTTTGGGTAACTCTCTTAATACATTCATTATTTTTTATTCATATTTTTAAAGCAAAGTAAACTGTCTCAGCTGGCAGACTAAACTCCTTGAAAGTATCGTATGCCTTATAGGTTTGTGAGATTTGATGAAAGAATTCCTTTTTATTTAATGTTTGTAATGTTCCTCTTGCAGAAAAAAACAAAAACAAAAAGAAAACAATCAGAGCCAGATTTTTATCAACAATTTGAAATTGAGCTGTTATCGCAAGCTAGTGTTTTGTAAGCACAGGTTGCACAAAAGTCCCGAAAAAACAGTTTGTTGTAGTCGCAGATTTGTAGTTGGTTCTCATCTTGCAAGACTGCCCAGACCAGATTTTTACATACAGCACCTATCATTACCAAATGATCACCCATCCAAGTACAGATTGAGCTCAATGTTGCTTAACTTTGGTAATCTTAGGGGACCTGGTATGTGAACATGATTATAGCTATATACATTTTTTTTTTAATAATATAGAAAAAATGTCTACCATGCATCTAGAAAATCTGCACTTTGGTGAAATTGAGACCGCAGTGTTTCTTTAAAGTCTCTCTCTTTTTTCCTCAGACAAGTGTATAGTAGTGTTTTGACGTTGAACCCTTTGAAAATCATTCCTTTAAGACCGATGATGTATTATCTGCTGTTATTGAAGTGAAATATTGCGCACCAAAGTTGAGTCAAACTAATGGAATCTGTAAGGTGCGTTATGCCACTTCAAAACAGGAGCTCAAGATAATATGTTGTTATGATGCAGCACAGTGCCAAGTATACTTACATTGCATGGCAGGCAAAAATTGCGTTGCCATATAACATAGAAGAGCTCGTTTGTAGGTGATAGCAGAGAGATACATGCAGCAGAGATTTCTGTAAAGTGCAGTTGGCAAAATCATTTGATTCACTTTTCTAGTCTGTGTGCAACAAGCACAACCCATTTTACAAGAGTGATTATGCTTTTTTTGAGAAGAAAACTATGACGACTAATATAATTGCAAGAAACGTTTACTATTTTTCATGCCAGTGGTTATTGTTAATATTATAGCTTTAGATTTTCATAGTAGTTAACTTACATGAACTTGAAAAATCATGGTCATCTGAAAGTTCAAATTATGAAGTCATTTTATATATTAGATAATTTTTTTTTCATATTTAAAGGCATTCAATCACTAATAATTTTGACAATATCAAACAATTAATTTGATTATTTTTTCATGAAGTTCATTACATAATTTCTATAAATTATGCAAAAATAAAAATCCCTCACTTTAGTTGTTCAAATCTGAAATATATATATATATATATATATATTTATTTATTTATTTTTAAACAGCATTTTTTTTTATTAAGCATATTTTTTTCTATTAAGCATATTTTTTTTCTATTAAGCATATTTTTTTTCTATTAAGCATATTTTTTTTCTATTAAGCATATTTTTTTTCTATTAAGCATATTTTTTTTTATTAAGCATATTTTTTTCTATTAAGCATATTTTTTTTCTATTAAGCATATTTTTTTTCTATTAAGCATATTTTTTTCTATTAAGCATATTTTTTTTCTATTAAGAATATTTCATTAAATAAAAAACATTTTTTTGTCTTAATTCTATTTTTTATCCTTTCCAACTTCGAATAACAGTCTTCACTTCTGACAGGAACTGGCTGATGTAATTGCTTTATTTATACTAAGTCCGAGTACTTTCCAGTTATTATAGATTCATTGTCAGGAATAGCTTAATCCAAC
Source organism: Euprymna scolopes (assembly GCF_053919585.1). Taxonomy (NCBI): domain Eukaryota; kingdom Metazoa; phylum Mollusca; class Cephalopoda; order Sepiida; family Sepiolidae; genus Euprymna; species Euprymna scolopes. The sequence goes on from NC_136497.1 coordinate 15,182,800, forward strand.
TGGTTTTGAACAATTTACATAATTTTTTTTAATAATGTGCATATTTATTACATTGATTAACTATATATATGTGACCTTGTCTGTGTGTGTGTACAGAATAATCTCTACCAAAATACTTTGTCAATATTTGGCCTACAGACTTGAAACTTAATATAAAGAGGATTCAGACCTGTGGACTAAATTTGATTTGGTTTTTAAATCAATAAAAATAGCTGCTAAGGGGTCAAAATTGAAAAATTGGAACTTGGCAGGCATAAGTCAACTTAAAGTGTTCCTCTATGCATGTGCAGATATCCATATATACATTAAATAGATTAAATTATAAAGTTTTGATATCCATCCGTCCTCAGCTCAGATGATAGCCAATAGTGCTTGAAAACTAAATGTTTTAGTTTCAATTCTATCCAATGGCACTAAAGTTATATATATTTTTTTTTTTTTAACTTTTAAAATCATTACTATATATTGGCTTTAACATAATAATACATAGAGAAATGTGCATAAATGAAAATATATTATATGTTCAGGCAACACCGGGAAGTTTGCTATTCAATAATAAATAGCAATGAAAATAAAATCTGAATATATATTGCCAAAATTGCAGGTGTTCTTTCTACATTTATTAAACATTAAACAAATTTTCTTGAGAAATCATTATCATTATTCAAATTAAGTGTAAAAGAACAGGATTTCTTTTTTTAGGGGGGGGGACATTATAAAGATTAAATAAATTAAAGTAGGTTGAAAAGAAATAAAACTATTGTAATGCAATTGACCTTTTTAAGAAAAGAGATGTCAATTTTCAACAATATTCAACACAAGAAACAACAATTCATAAAACTTATTGCTTCAAAGATCTTCAGGATCACAGTCGGCACCAAACTGCACATGATGCCAACTGTGATTCTAAGATCTGAGGCGGTTGATGGAAGACAGAGAAATCTAGAGAGAGAGAGAGAGAGAGAGAGAGAGAGAGAGAGTCACATTGGTCCAGGCAAGGAGCCTGACCAGATAGAAGATTGCTTCAAGGAGAGTCACTCATTTTTGAGGGAGGAAGGGGGTGAAGGAGGGAGAGGTAAGCGTTATTAATAAATACAAAAGTTAAAATATTTAATTGAGATAAAACTGGATGCCCACACACTTCTAACTCTGTTGTATTTCTATCGTTAAAGGATGGAGGTAGTGTTGAGGAAGTGTGTACTGTCATTGACTGATAACATTGCTTGCCATGCTAGAGTTCTGCTGGTTAAATTACACCATTTTCATTGCAGATGTTGACAACCTTCATGTAGACCTCCCTGTGAATAACTGATTCCAAAAAGGACTGGAGAAAACTTCTTCAGAGTGTTTGTTCAAGCAACAAGTTTTGGTGAGACTTTCAGAATATCTGCAATTACTTGGTAATACCACGCAACAGGCTTTGTTTCTAAGTCACAAAACTCTTATTTTAGAGAAGTAGTAAGTTAACGATCGCTTACTTTCAGCAACCTCATCACTCTCGCTTCCCTTATTTTGTCCTTTAATCCTCACATTCTATGAGTGATGCTTTTGACAAAGGAGAAAGAATTGCTGTTTTCTGTGTTTGAGTTGAGCTATCTAACACTTTAAAGTTTTTGAATTCAAAGTAATATTGTTCCTCTTTTTTTTTAAGCTTCTTACATCAGGTGGCTTCATGTCTTGTCGAGTGATTTCCATAAAAAAATATATTACTGCATTCATCAGTTCATTGGCTGATGAACACACACAAAGAAACTACCTGTTACCATCCACTGTTGATACACATACACTTCAAACCTCCTTCACCTTCTTCTGCCCTATGGTGGTTGCTGTTAGGACACTACAGATGACCTGTCAACCAGTCCTTTCTATTCTTCCCTGTCCTCCGCAAATTTGACCGCCGCGTGCAGCTTCAATTCTATCCATTCTGTAATCTTCCCATCTCTTCTTCTGTCTTCCTCTCTTCCTTCTTCCTCCTCTGATTATTCCCTGGAGCACTGTTTTGGCAAGCCTCTCTCCTCTAGTTACGTGGCCAAACCATTTTAGTTTGCACCTCCTGATTGTAGCGAGATCTTCATAAGGACTAATGACATACCTTATTCTGTTTTTGACTTCCTCGTTAGTTATGTGGTCTTTGTAAAAGATGCCAAGCAGTCTTCTGAAGCATCTCATTTCTGAGGCCTGAACCCTCTTCTCTAAATCTACTATAAGGGTCCATGTTTCACACGCATACAGAAAAACTGAGTCGACAAAGGGAATGCATGAGTTTTATCTTTAAATCTGTTCATTTATTAATGATTTTCTAAGTGTTAACATTTCATCATACCACAGTTTTGCAACTAAAAAAATGGAGCTGGCGAAAAAAAAAAAATGGCTCACCTATCTTCTATTTACAGATCAAACACGATTGAGAAGTGATAGGATGAACAATACCTAACATTTTTTTCACCGCATTCATTTTTTTTAGTCACGAAACCTTTGTATCATGCAATCTTCCCTCACACCCAATCGATTCCTACAATTAAACGATAATTCCATTAGTAGAGTTTCTTTCCCAGAACTGCCTGTAGAACATAATACCATGTGTCTGCTTCCCAACTGACTATAACATGGTCATCTTCAATTCTAATGTGAATAAATTACTATGGAGACAGTCTATAAACTAATGTATGCCCTACCCAAGTTCATTATTTACCCAACACTTAACCCTTATCCTAGAGAGACTACCAGGTCTTGATCATGTGGTGACCTCCCAAGGTAAAAAATTTTTTAATTTCTTAAAATCATATAGTAAATATTACACTCTTACAGAATAATTGAACACATTCTTTTTTTTTAAAAAAAGAAAATGTAATTGTCTTCAATTGCAAATAGCATGAAGTGACTTGTGTGAGATCGATTATATATATATATATATATATATATATATATATATATATAATTATTTTTTTTTTACTATAATAATTATATCCTTGCATTTAACAGTTGTCCTGTTTTTAAACCTCCAAAACAGCTACATGGTAAACAGTTGATGATCCTCGTTTTTTTTTTTTTTTTTTTTTTTTTTTTTTAATTTAACAATTTAAATTAAGGTTTCTTTTTTCCCCACTATTATATAGTTTAATCCCCATTTTGTAATTACAGATTTTCTAGTAGAAAGTCGGCTTATTCAAGGGCTAATATTGAATTTAGTATCCATAGGAATTTCAACTGCATTTTAAAAAATTTTAGTTTAGTATTTTCCTATAAAATAACCAAAGCTTCTTCATATATATTATATATCCTGTCTAGCCATACTGAAGAGCTGTGATATGGTGAAGCAGCTCCCTATGGATGCTCTGGGGTTCTGTTGACATTCTTTTTATGATACTATAAGAATGGCTCACTATACACAAACGGATTATATATTATTCATTTAAAAATGCTGACAAATTTCCCCATACATATTGAACATGAAATCGTGATCAGTAAAACAATATTTTGAATATATGAAAACAATTTTTTGAATCCACTTGAGAAATGACTACTGGCCAAAGTGTAACCCGAAAAAATAAAAACGATTGTACAATTTAATTATATATATGTATGCATATATAACTTATAGATTTGATACTAATTTTTATAATCTAAATTCCTGAGAAATCTTCTAGAAATTTCTCTGCTTAAAACAAACAAAATATTAAATAAATCTACAGTAGATTATTCAACCAACTTATCTAAACAAAGATATATTTTGTCTATTGGAAAAACAGAAAGAGAATAGAAATTACTTTACAGATGACTTTAGAGTAAGGCAATACCTATAACAAGGCCTAGCAGCCATGCAATTTGGATCCATGTATAATTGTGCACATATGAGAAAATATTACTAAATAGCATTTTCTGAGCAAATGTTATTTCTTTGCTTTATGACATAATCCCTTTTTTTGGATTGTTTTATGCTAAATTTAGTCATTCTGGTGAAAGTTTCATCAATATTCTTAATGTCTTCAAATATTTCTTGTTTAGTATAAGTATTTTTCACAATGTAAATTTAAGTGTGTCTACGACTGGATGCAACTTCCTGTCATAAACAGGACAGATTCTGTATAATTCAGGGAGAACATTTTAAATCAAGGACGTTTTAGTAATAGTCAGTAATTAGTTAAAACAGATTCTTATTTCTCTTGGATGTATGTCTTAAAGAATGTTCAGACACTTTGTTGATGCACAATTTTCTAAAATCACGACGATTTATGATTGCATTATGCAAATTATATCTTCTTAGCTTTTAATCAATACAGAATAAAATCATTTTTGCAAATGTTCCAAATTTTTCGGTGAATGAAGTGATCTTCTTAATATTTAGGTATTTTACGATTGGTGGTTATTTTTATTCTTTCTCTGCATATTTGCATTTCTGAAAATAAGTGAATTGTTATAATTGTAAAGTGATTGATGAATTACGGGATGAATCTAATAATATAATTATTGTTTAGTAGTATTTAAGATGCCACTTCACTCCCCCCTCCTCCCATCATGGTCCATATTTGCATAGCTTCCAGACATTGTTTTAGAACTAAATATTCATGTGTTTTGGCGCAATTAAGTTGATGGTCACATGTTTGAATGGCTCTGTGACTATTTTGGTTTTAAAAAATAAAAAATAACTCATAGGCATTTATTCATCAGTGAAAAAAAAAATGATGAAAATGTGATTTTTTTCCAAAAAAAAAATAAATAAAAAATAAAAAGGAATCAAAAGAGAAAATTTTGAAAAAAAATTAGAGTTATCTCCCCCTGTATAGATTTGTTCATAATTATTACTCTACAATCAGAAAAAAACAATTGAAGATTTACTCAGTTTTGCGCATTTTGTCTACAAAAAAAAAAAGAAAAAAAAAAAAAATTAAAATGAAAGGAAAGAAAAAAAAAACACTTAAAAGGATGGGGGTGGAGGTGATAGGGGATGGGTTGGGATAGGATTGAGGGTGGGAACATCTTTTCTCATCTTTTTTTATTTTTTTTTATTTTCCTTCTGTCACAACCAGGAATACACTTGGAACAATTTCAGGGAACTAGCAGTTTTTTAAAAAATATTTTCTGCTTCACATTCACTGTCGCTGAGTGAGAGATAGGAGAGGTGTTGGCTTTGGAATAAGCTAGATGAGAGATATTGGCAAGTATTAGTGCCTTACAGGGTCACCACCGACGTCACTTGGGGGCTAGCGACAGCAGATTCCGGGTGCATGCGATCATCATCATGCTCCAATTCATCGTCATCAAAGTAGCTCATATTGGAAAACGCAGAGCTGGAAATGTCCCTCAGACCTCTGCGGAATTTAGACTTACTGCTTTTGGAATGTTTAGCAGAAGTTGCCGCTTGAGTTGAAGTCCTCGCTGCCGATGACTCTGCCATCTGTCGGAAGGCTTCGTCCTCACTAGAAGGGCTCTCGGCACACGTGTGGTTTGGTCCCTCAGCAATAGCTTCGACATCGCACGGTGCCAAGAGGAACGAGTCTTCCGACTGCTGATCATCAAGAGAAGGACTCAGGTTTATGTCGTCTTCACTGCTGCTGGGATTTTGGTGTAATGTGCCAGAATATGCAGAAGGCATGTCAGGAAACGGTACAGAACCAAAGACATCTTGGCTGCCAGCTGAAGATGGTACTGAACTTGCCCGACTTGGAGAGCTGCAGAACTCCCTCTCTGGAGTGATAGTCCGTGAGGGTTCGGATATCGGAACTGGTTGTGGGGGCTCCAGATCAGGAGTAACAGCACATGAAGAGGGGGCAGTGGGAACGGAGCTAGGGGTCTTCTTGCCACTAAATGGCGCCTTTGAAAACACGTCATCATTGACTATTGGTGGAGTGTGCGAACTTGACAGTGAATGAGTTGAAGTACTCGTTTGTTTCCTCTTACTCACACTTTGTAGTCTGGTACTCAGCTTGCTCCGAAATGGAGCTTTTGCAAACACGTCCTCCGGTAGGTATGAAGCTGCTGAGGTTGAGCTTGTTATAATTGCACTGATAGGTCGTCGCTTCGTGTTTGACCTGACGGGAAATGGGGCTGCCGCAAAAATGTCTTCGTCAAACGGAGAATTCAAGAGGCCAGCCTCACAACCTGTATTCTCCTGAGTCATACTCTGTCGCTTTGGTCGAAGACTGCTGCTACTACTACTATGGGAAGCACCAACATTTGTATATGTATCTTCAAGTTCGTCATCATCAAGCAAGGGTTTCACACCATATTCATGTCCAACTATTCTGTCTCCCTGGCTTTCCGGTGCTTCGTAATGGGAAAGTGAATGGTCACTTGAGAAGTTTCGAATGCTCTTGTTCGCATCATATTCTTCAATAGATTCAAATCCTTCTTTGTGTTTTGTAGGTTTTACGGCACTCGGACGACTGCCATATTCATCATCAAGTTCTTGGTAGTTGAAATCAGCAGCCGCTTGATTAATGATGCCGCCCTGGTAATCTTCAGAACTTGAATCGACAAGTTCTTTCGGACGAACAACGGCTGGCTTGCTTCCAAGCTTCTTACCTTTGCTTTCCGGACGTTTCTTTTCTTTTCCCTCATCTGTGTCCACGAGTTGCTTGTATTTCTTCGAAGCCAACCCTAATGCCACTTTTATCAAAGAGTTGCCTCCAAAAATGTCGTGGGACTTGCCACCTGTCTCTGAGTTAAAATCAATCAGATCCTTGGTGTGTTCAAGTGCTACATCTGCTGAACCGGTGCTATGGCGCCGAGGGCTTTTGGGGATAACATCATCTGAAAGATAGCAAATAGAAATAGTTTTACAAAAATTGCATTGGCGGTAAACTTTGTTAATCATGCATCAAAAATATGCAAATGTAACAATGCTATCAAACAATTTGAACAATTAACGCTAACTTCAACTTTCAACCAATCAGAGTCCATGATTTTATTATGATCTCTCACTACTTATTAGTTTCCTTTAACTAATAAATTTTCCCTACTTTTCTTTAAAAAAAAAAAAAGTGTTTTTTGTCCAGTATTCCCTCTATATTAAAAAAAACAAAATTAACGAAAAATCTCTATGATTACGTACTTGTGATGAACCAAAAATATATTCGAAAAATCATGTGAATTGATCAAGTAGTTTCATTCTTATAAATAAAATCATTTTTAAACAATTAATGGGAATTCATAGGCATTACAACATAAATTTAGTATTAATTGTTGAGTTTACCTTCTTTGTTCTTTTTTTTTTTTTTTTTTTCAAAATAATGGGAGGAAGTCACTCCTTGAGTCTTCATAAAATTTCATTTTTTTTTTTTTATTTAAAAATAAAACTATTTTTTTTTTTTAATCACATTCAACCCTAACAAGGCATATCACCACTTGGACGTAAGGAGCTACTATTTGGGACCATGTCTAGGAAAGATAAACAAGATGTTGGTTTACGTTACATTTAAACCTTTGCATATCAGTACATTCAGCTAAGCAGGTAGCAGGAAGGGAATTCCAAAATCTGTTTGAGGAAAGAAACTATTATTTCTGACATTTAGGAACCTCAACAATGAAGGGGTGTGATTTTGTTGTTAAGCAGGTTTGTCTGGTATGTGTACGTTGAGGGGGCACAAGTGCAACGAGTTCATCAGACCACATTCCATCAAAATATTTGTAAAACAGGCACAAAGATGCAACATTGTGACAGGAGTTGGGGCTTACTTCACAAAGCGGGACCTATTAGATTAAAGACTCTTTTTTGGACTCTATCCAAGAGGGAGAGGCTAGTGATAGATGCACCAGCCCAGATGTGGCAACAATACTCCATACATGGGCAAATGATGGCCTTGTAGAGGTACAAAATACTTTCAGGTATAGTCTTTTAGCTTAATAGAGAGAATTTGTGTGATTTTTGGAATATGATATTTTCATTTTGTCATTGGTACGTACATTATATGATTTTTTATTTTTGTTTTTTAATATTAGAAGAATTTTGGACAATAACCTTATATAAAAAAAAAAAAAAAAAACGAGCGATAACTGAATTTGTTTTTATTAATCTTTCACTAATTCTTTGTTTTCTGTAACCACTCGATTTTCTCTCCTTTTGTTTTAAAAGTTTTTAATTTTACTCATCTATTGAGCATATCTATATGTAATATATAATTTCATATCATCACGGAATCAGAAATATATACAAAATATATTATTTCATGATATCAAAGTATATGATGTGAAGTAGAAACACATAGCTCCTCAAATAGTTGAACACTAGCACAAGGTTTCACAGCTACAAAAATAAACATGGAAAAAAATTAATGTAGAAATATCACTTAAAAACATTCATACACCAAACCAAAAATCGATGTACTAATCAATTTAGATTAAAAAGATGATGGACTAATATCTTACAAGTGTTGGCAAGCATATTTTTATTAAGTACGAACATAAAGACAAAAAGAATGCTAAATTCAATAGAAAATAAAAACTGCAATCACAACAAATCATATGGTCAGCTGTGAAAACGATCGTTGAAATAGAAAGATTTAGAATTCTATAATCAACCTAATTTCCAAAAACAATTACATAATTTGACTAAATAAGAATATAATGAATTAATCACAGAAAATATATTGCAATATTCTGGTATTATTAGTAGAGTATTATTAAAAAAATGGAAGGTTCTATTTATAAACAGGGATTATAGAAACTGACCAATCAAATGGAACGATGCTCTGCTATTGATCAATCAGAAACCGGAATCACTCCAGAAAACATGGAATTTGGAATACTGAACATACTTTTCGTTCGTTTTTGCTCTTCAGGACTTCTTCAGATTGACTACCGGAAAATCTTCAACTTCATCTGCAATTTTATACAATTGAAGTTCCTCTGGATTGATACTGCCATTTTGTTTGAAACATTTCTTTTCTAAAACTAAAATGACTTACAATTCAAAAATAAATTTAAAAAATTACACGACTAAACACTAGCACATGCAAGTATATCAATTATGGATGGAGATTTGGTATCTGTTTGTCTGAACCTGAAACAATCATTACTTCCATTCTACTCTCTTTTTATTATTTGTGTTTACCATTTCCAACTAACGTATTATTTTTCAATGAGGAGAGGGATAATGTAATATCTGTTTTTTTGTCATGAATCCTCCCAGGTATTACCTTCAGTTTTGTTTAGAGGTCTCAGTTGTTGCTTTACGAGGGAAGAGAGAACAAAAAAAAATTGTTGTCACACACTTAGCATGATCCCGAACAATTTCAGCCATGTGACCCAACACAATCCTGAACAACTCCGTCAACTTCAGCCTAAACACCTCCGTTGATTTGACATGATCTTGAACACCTCTGACAATTCAGCACTATATGATCCCAAACAACTCCATCAATTTGAGCTTGAACACCTCCATTGATTTGACATGACACGATCTTGAACACCTCTGACAATTCAACACTATACAATCCCGAATAACTCTGTCGATTTGAACCCGAACAACTTCGTCGATTTGATATGACATGATCCCAAACAACTTCATTGATTTAAACCCGAACATCTCAGATGATTTGACACAATCCTGAACACAATCACACAATATGACACGTTCCCAGAGTAACCTTAGCAGTTTCTCGCTGAATGACTTAGCTTTTTATAGCACTTGGAAAAACTCATTTTTGCTGTAGGTGAGCCTGGCATACAATTCTTGAGTACATGCGCGCATGCTCGTCACAGCGGTAATGCAAAATTTTCTCTTAACTAATTTTTAAATATAATATTCAATAAAGATTTGAAATGGTCTTGCAGTTGTTATGAGAATTTAAAAATGATCAAAATGCTGATAGTTAAAAAAAAAAAAATACAAATAAAATTTGGAAAAAAAATGACAAAATAATAATAATTTATGATGATTTATCAGAATCAGAAAAATCGGAAGTTTTTAAGGTATTGAAATTGGTATCAGAATCAGAAACATTTGTGCTTAATTTCCAATTCCAAATATGATTCTTGTAATAGTTTTATTTAATTTTCCATGGTACTAATGATGAAATGTTAAATAATTGTTTTTAAACTAACAATAAAAGTTAAATCTATAGATCACAACATCAAAGTAAAAAAAACAAAAAAAAAAAACAACAAAAATGAAACTATAAATATTTGTTAAACTTTTAAAGAATTCAGGTGATTTAAAAGGTTCTGAAAAATGTTTAAAAATTAAAATATTTTTGTCAAGAAAAATACTGACAAAAATTATTGATAATTAAATTAAAAGTAAAATATAAAACATGTTTTTACTTTTTTTATATGGTAGGATTTTGTCTGATTTGTTTTTGTTTGATTCTCCAACATCAGTAAACTCTGAGAGAGGTGAGCAGAACTGATAAGAAAAAACTTTAAAAATGTTCAAAGACTTAATTTTGTTTCCAATTAATCGTCTCAATGATTCTTTGCAAGAACTGACACATTGGGATCAGTTTTTCTTTGATTTTAAATTTCCATGCCCAAACTAGTTGTAAAACAAAATATACATACATACATACATACATACACTCAGCAGACAAAAAGTAATTGCATTTCAGAGGATGGTAAGAATCCTAAAAAATATCTGTTGGAGTCTCCGATCCCCAGCAAAAAAAAATAAATAAATAAAAATAAATAAATAAAAATAAATAAATAAAAATAAATAAATAAAAATAGTTACTAACATTTCTTTTTTTAAATTTTTTATCATATTTAATCTTATATTTTAAATGTAATGTAGTTTTGTTTTCTTGTAGAAGTAGATTTACTATAGGGGACTTTAAAAAATTTACTATAGGGGACTTTAAAAATTTTAATTTTTTCAAGTGATTACACATGAAGCCCTTGAAAAATTGCTATAAAGAAAAACAAAAAATCAATTATTTTAGAATTTAGATCAGTTTCACGGATATATTTAACATGAAATTAACCCCATTTTCCAGCCCTTGTAGCATTTTAGGGCAGTTAACAAAAAGATTTTGTGCATTTTATTTGGGGAAGGATACATTTTTAAGTGATTGCATGTGGTTTTATGAAATAATCAGTTGAACTTAGGGTTAATGGTAAAAGATTTAATGAACAGCTGTAAATATCTAAAATGGATAAAAAATGAGGATAATTTTACGTTAGTTTATGTACAAAACTCATCTCTCACTCTAAATTCTCAAATAATTGTTCGGGATTTTTTATCAGTATTTTCACATGTAATCGCCTAAAATGTTGAATCCCATTTTGGAGGGAGTGTGTGTGATTTGGTTGAATGTATTTTAAATTATGTTCCAATTTACTTGTCTCTCTACAAGGGAAAACTTAGACATTAGGTCGGGTTTTAATATGGAAAATCCAATATTCTAAAAAAAAAAAAAAAAAAAGGATTTTTGTATCACTGATCAAGGACAGAAAAGATAATATCTAGTATCAGAACAGACAATTTGAATCATTTATTTACTAAAAAATATAACACATTTTGACAAATTAAACAAGAATTTTGTTTTTGTTACAATTTGTGCACAAAGGAAATTCTCATCAAAAACAAAAATCAAAGAAAAGGTTTTTTTTTCATTTAATTGAGAAAAATGTTTTTTTTTCATGAAAATTTCTGTGCAATTTGTTAATATAATAGTGTTATTTTTTGTACACTCAAAACGAAAAAGAATTAAAGTCTAGTTTTCCCTAATACAGTCATAATAAATCGACTAACTCCTATACATTTTAATAACATAATTTTATATATGTGAGCTTGTGTGTTATTGCCTATACATTAATTTTATAAACTTTTTGAAAAAACTGTTTAGCTGTTGATCTTAACATTTGCCTAATATAGTTAAGTTTGTAAAACAGAAATATAAAAAACAAAAAAAAATAATTATTTTTTTAGTTAACTAATTTTTGAAAATTTAAAACAAACATCTTAAAATTTAAACTTTAAAATCTTAATTCTCTTTTTGAAAATAGTTAAATTTATTGACAAAAGAAATGTTTGATTCTTAAAAATAAAAACACAAAAAACAACTATTAATGAAATTCCTTGTTTAATCCAGAAAATATATTTTTATAATATGGCCGAAAAATAATAAACTTATTCAGAGTCAGATTTCCAATTAATTCTCTGAAAGTTAATACAAAAATATTTGCTCAAAAAACTCTTCAAAGTAAGAAAAAAATCGAATATGTCAAATTCCTTGGGATAGAATTGTTCTGTGGCAGTTGATTTGTTGAAAAGACTTTTCTAAGGTCAGGAAAAACCCATAAAATCACACAAAAGGAAATTGATTTATCGACAAGTTTACCTATGTGTATTTTTTTTTTTAGCTTATCCAGGAGATACAATAAAGTTAACATCTGTTTTTTTTTTTACAGATTTTATTCCAGCGAAGAAAAAAAAAATACAAGACAAACAAATTGTAGCTGATGTATTTTACATAACTTTTAACCTCATGAACTGGTATTGGTCTTTTTAGAAAAAAAGTTTGCAGTAAGAAAATCTTCATACATTGGAATATGTTTTTATATCATTAACCTTGAATGGACACGATTTAACGAACTCTTCTGATATGTATATGATCTATATTTGTGCAGGTGATTACTTGTTATGCTTTTGTAGGACCTTCATTATCAGAATCAATAATTGTATATGAATTTAGAACAAAATCAGTAATTGTATTGGAATTAAGAAAAATATTAGAATCGTTTCACCACTAATACTACTACTAATAATAAAAGCACAATACTGATAATTGATAGAAATAGTGATAATTTAGATAGACATAAAAAAGGTAAAAACGAAGAAAAAATTGACAAAAATGTAACTGTAAAATAAAGGTGAATTGTCCTCTATAAAGTGACTGTTTAGCAAAAAACATAATATAGATCACTGAAAAACAAATAAAAAACAGAGGAAACTACATTGGATAAAAAATAAAAAAATAAAAACCGATTTAATTAAAAAAAATAGATATAATAGACAATTATCAAATCAATTTTTTTAACTTAAGCATAGTGGACAGCTTGTGTAGATTATTGATCTTTTAAACAAAAGCATTTCAGGTGAAAACATTATGTACTTACATGTCATGTCGAAATTAGTATAAATTCCAAAAATTACAAAAAAATGAAGTAGTAAAATTAGTAAAAAATAAAAATTATCGAATTAGCGAGTTTTATTGTATATTTTTAATGTGGAAAAGTTGTGCGACCAATTCAGTAAGACAAAATGATTATCATCCTTGATTCATCTTGATTTAAATTTAGTGTCGGCCATATTTAAACAGAACGTAACTGTAGATGACGTTTTATTAAAATATCACATTTTCTAATGGACCATTTTTTGCAATTTTTTAAATCTATAATTTCAAGTATACAGCAACCAATACGCACATATGTAAAAATGTTTTCATCTGAAATGTGTTGGTTTAAAACATCACCAAAAATCTTCAAGCGAGGAATTGGAGTTGACACTTGAACTATAAAACCGATAACAGAATGTTAATTCATGCATTTAGCTTGAGAATTTTCTTCAAGAATAAAACCAACTTTTCTGTATCTCTTACTTGCAGTGAGTATATTTTTATGCAACTAATATATATTTTTTGACACTTCATAATTTATTTTCCTTTTTTTTTAAGTGGCATGGTTATTCACAAGTTTAAAAAGTCATCTATTAGCAATATTACTGGCACTTGTCTGTCACATGCACAAAGCTGTTTAATGGTATATGCATAACACAGATTAAAATTACATTTGAATTAGGTTTTTAAAACATCAGCTAACAATTATTGCACATATTCCGGAGAAAAACTCCTTAAACTGGCAACTCTAACTTCATATTAAAACAAAGAACGTTTAAAGAAACTACAAATTGAATGTATGCAGGAATTTTATTTTCATAGATAAACGGTTTTGCAACACAATGAATATGCTTCCCTCTAGATATCATTATGAAAGTTTTGTGATTGTTTTTTTTGTGCAAAATTTTTTCAATGTAAAATATATAATTTGTTATTATTAAGCTAATTTAATGAAAAATTAATTAAAAAATGAAAATATTCTTTTTGTTGTTACAAAGAAAATACAATAAATAATTGGATAATTTTTCTGCAACTTTCAAGAAAATTCAAACTAAGAAAAAACACTCATTGTAAGTTTCGTGAATAAATATTTGTTGTTAAATAAACAACTGATAGCAAACAAAGTATGATTTTTTTTTATATGATTTAAAAAAAAAAAAAAAAAATCAAATCAAGATTCTTTTTTTAATAAGTCATTGATAGCAAACAAATGTTTTATTTATGATTGTTTTTTGTATTAGGATTAAGTTGTAGTGAAACCAAGACTACTACTAATACCACGACAGAATACCCCAATCCTTTCTCTTTCTCTTTTCATTTCTTTTCTTGACGTCAGAGGTTTTCGGCTAATCAGGACGACAAGAGTTTTTGGAAAAAAAAAAACAACAAAGAATTAGACATAGGTGGAGATGGACAGCAAGGTTTCCCAGTAGTATCACACGCAAAAGACAAATGGACCATAACTCATCTAAACAATTTTTAAAAAGGAAATACCATTATTGTATTGGATGAATAAGATTGATTTACGAATGTTTATTGCTTAAATTCCTTGGCATTTAACCGATTGACTCAAACTTCTCTTCAATAATCAACTAAAGACTCCTTGTTTAAATATAAACTTAGAAAATATACGCAAACTTTCAATTCCTCGGTAAACTTTACCATCTTACTGTAAACCATGAATTTTGAAACTTACATAAAACATCTTTCTTTTGAAATTCATTGTCTTCAGCTATTATTGTTAGCAACGTGTCTTAAATCTTTTCAATCCTCATGTTCTCCCTCTAATTTTTGGGGACTCTCTAAAGAGAGGACCCACCAAAACGGTGACCTCCCTATAATCCATGTAAATGGTAACCACCATAAAGTCACTTAGTGTTTCTGCATAATCTACCCAAACGATTCCGACGATAGCACAGTCCTTATAATGCATAAGTAGCAAAAACATAATGTGATGTTTTCTTAAAAAAAAATCAAGTTTTTCAATTATAGAACTGACGAGTATATTTCAGCAGGACATCTTATTTTTCACATGTTGTTACATTCACATTACATGTGTTCCAACAACTCCTGATTTCTTCTTACAAATAAAATAAAGAAAAATACCAATTTAGATTTCCATGTTTTTATTTTCTATTTGTCCTTAATGGGTCTTTTTTAAACCTTTCCAATACTCATGTTCTCTCCCTAATTTTCCCAAAGAGGGGACCCACCAAAATGGTGATCTCCTTACAACCCACGTAAATTGTAACCACCATAAAGTCACTCAGTGTTTTTGTCATCTAATTATTAATTAGACTATTTTTTATACTCCTAATATATATTGATTTTTATCACCTCTTTATTTATGTCTTTCTTTAAGTGGTGCTGTTATTCACAAATTTCAAGGATGAGTGGAAATTGAAACAATGATTGAAAATTTTCTTTAGTTCGGAATCATTTGAATCATTAAAAAAAAATACATTTTTTCTCCTTTAAAAAAGGGAAGTTATTCTCGAAATATTAATGTGACTATATAATATAAAAAAAGTATAAAAATAGGAACAATTATATACAATAGGTAACATTATGATTTTCACTGTTGCATTATTGTTTTCATTACATTGTATTCTAACATTTTTCTATTTTCTTTTAATCACCTATCATACTAGCCTTTAATAAAATACTGCATACAATACACACAATGCTTTAAGAAAATTACACGACTACCATTAAATATATATATATATATATAACTTGGACTTTTATAAAGTTTGGATTTTCGGTGCTTATTCAGACTGGCACTTATGGCGGCAAATAAAAGTAAAGAAAATACAGAAAAGTCTGTATGATATACGTACCAGTCACGGAATGGAGATGTCATGCTAAAAATGACATAAATCTATCAAGTATTTTATTTAAAACTAAGAAAACCAACATTTCTAATTGCTAGCGATTTTACTTAGAAACATAAGGCTGAGTTTTCACCTCTCAACTTTGATTTAAGTTGTCTCCCCTTTTTTATTTCATGGAATTTAATCATGGTGGATAAAAACACTGACCCACTTAGTCGTAAAACTTGATTTTCTTGGGGGGGGGGGGGAAATACTTGATCAAATTACATGATTGTTGGAATATTTCATCTTCGTTATGTGACTAGCATGTACATCATATTTTTCTGTATTTTCTTTACTTTTAATTGCTGCCATGAATGCCAATCTGAATATGCACTGATTTTTCCTTCCTTCATTTTCTGTTAAATTTTATTTTTTTTATTACTTATTATACATATACCCCTCCCCCCTTTATTTGGGAGCCACCACTTATCAAGGCCCGAATAGGATAGGGTTTAATGAAAGTAAGGTGGTAGTGTAGTAAAGATTATTGCTGTAAATTGGGTAGAATTTGATTATTTATGGGGACAGCTCAACAAGAATTTGTTTACATTGGATTTGAAGGCTACCATGTTGTATTCAACTAAAAACCAGAACAGTGTTACACAAGCAGGCAGTTCTGGGAAAGAAGCTTTGTTCATGGAATCTGCACTTAGATTTAGATAGAGACAGAGAGTGGGGGAAATTGTTGATAGTGGTTCTCGAGTGTTTTTTGTGAAAGTTTGACAAAGGGGAACTATAGACTAGAGTTCAGTCGAGCACTTATGAAAATAATGATAGAGTCAGACTTGCAATTTCTCTTCTGTGGGAAAGAGGTTGCAGGAAAGAGAAAACTGCATCACCTACTTGGTTTTGAAGTCGGTTTTGAACTTTATCAAGGCTGGATAAGGCATGCTGAGCAGCTCTTGCCCAGATGTTGCAAGAGTACTCAACTTTAGGGCGTACCTGGCTCTTATACAGATAGAGGATTGCATCGGCAGTGAGATACCTTCTGGAGTGGTAGAGTGATATAGCCATTTTTCTAGTGATCTTGGCAACAATATGTATATACTTACATGTTTTATATTTTTTATGTATTTCCATATTTTTTATCTGCTCTTTCTATCCTCATTCATACTTTTCTTTTTATTTTTTCCACTTTCTTTCGTTTTCTTCTTTAATGATCTCCATTATTTTTCAGCCTTTTTACTATTACTTATAAACTGCCTTTTCATTTTTTACCTTCCCTTTTCACGTATGATTTATTCCTACTTTGTATATTTTAATGCCTTTTTCTTGTATTTTATTTTTACTTTAATATATCTTAATATGTACTTCCTTCTATTCTAAATGTTCTTAAGCCAGCTTTTATTTATATTTTATATAATGTTGGCCTTTTTCTTTTTCTGATGTGAAGCATTTAGCTTCGAAATGTCATGCTCTAAAGAGTTTTTTTTTCTCTCTTTCCTTATTGATTTGATGATTATATGTAATGAAAACAATAATAATGCAAGTTTTACTCCTCATCTTTTATTTATGAACATACTGAACAGATGTAAAACTTGTATTCCAACATGATTAAATTGCTTTCGTACAGTGTGGAATGATAAGATTGTCGCTCTAGAAAAGCCGGCATGATTCCATTTCTGTTTGATGAAAGCTGGTTTTCTTTTTTTGTTGCAGACCATCTACTAGTTGGCCAGTTGTGTACGAATTCCAAGAGTGAGAAGAGCCTTCTATCATGTCTGAAAGTGACACAATTTTCAGCGAGCGATATTTGAAATGCGTAGCTGTACAACTCCTGCTCTCTATCATTCCAAGTTATGACAACAGAACCATTGCCAGCCCCCTTAAAATGCATTGCTGGCTTGCCACAAATAACAGGGATGAGCTCAGGGTGATGAAAACAAAGTTTTAAGCCACAGTTATGGTCTTTGGTGTAGCTTCAAGTGAGGGCCACATCATGCCACCTCACATCTTCGAATCAGCTTGAAAGTCAA
Source organism: Euprymna scolopes (assembly GCF_053919585.1). NCBI lineage: Eukaryota > Metazoa > Mollusca > Cephalopoda > Sepiida > Sepiolidae > Euprymna > Euprymna scolopes. Next base: position 15,200,704 of record NC_136497.1, read on the forward strand.
TACCAAAGTGTACCTGGATGTGTTGAAGAGTATGGTGATCTTCTGGTGCAATCGAGTGGTTGCTGGCCCACAAGTCCAAAGAAACCCAAGCTTGACTTCAGAAGGAGTACTACGACTTTGTAACTTTCTCTCACTGCCCCTCCCCCTCTCTTAACCTAAACTCACTGGACTACTTCGTTCGGTCATACATCGAGAACATCACAAATATTACCTCCCACAACACCAAATTCAGCCTGATCACTGCCATTTGCCAAGCTCTCGCTGGCACTTGCGGAAAAAGTATGCTCCCAGTTTCAGATCAGTATCGAGGCGCTGATTGAGGCTGAAGGCAGCTACATTGAATAAATGTCAGCTCTACTACACAATCAAGTTACCTGAATTGATTTTTTCAATAAAAGTTTTAAAATAAAGTTGTAGTGTTGTTTTCTTTAGGGCGACAAATTTATCGTTCCACCCTGTATATCCATCTTTATCACTTCCCCCCATGCTTTGTCTTCCTTTGCCAAGTGGCTGCTACGTAAACTATTCTACATCTACCAATCCAAACACACTCACCCATTCTTTCAATGTGATCATACTATCAAAGTTTCCTGTTTCGCACACATCTCCCTATATAGTGCAGATTTAATCTTCCTCCGAGGTCATCAGATCTAAGCCTGTCTTCAAGACTCACATGACACATTCATTGTATCATTTTCATATTTTTATCCACACAACACATGCCCTCAATCGTCACTGTCATTGTCCAGATTTCACTTCCATAGATCATCACACTGCGCCCATATGCCTGATAGACTCTTTCTTTAATTGTCTATCGTAAAGCTCTATTCTTTTGTAATTGCATAAATTCACTGAACTTAATCTCTGCACTGCTAACTCTTCCAATCATACCAACACTAGTTCTCGTCTGCGATCTAATTGTTTAACCAAGGTAATAAAATTTCTGAACAACCTTAACTTGCCAACCAACTTTCTCCATAGTAAGATTCTTGTCAGTCTCCATTGTCTAAGTACACATCTTGCACAGAAATTGGTTAACCTTTAACCTCTCAACTAACTTATAATTCCACTGCAATTCTTGTCTATCGAATGCTTACATAAAAAAATGGAGTTGCTATACAAAGTATATACCTTGTAAATCCAGTCATTTTAGCAAAAATTATTTTTACTTCAAGTTCGTAATATGTTCACGTACATTTATTCATGGTGTAAAGGAATATTTGGTTGGTTGTTGGGTTATACAGCATGCTAAACTATGTTAAGTCTATACTTACTTGCCTCCCCATGAGGGCAGAGTTAGTCACAAAGACGATTCTTAATTTGAGGAAAATCCAGTTCACCAAAAAAGGGTCACTTTGGATTAGGACAAAAATAAAAATTGTCTCAGACTATAAGGAGCTCTTTTTCACTGACTGAGGACAGAACAGATACAACACTTTGACCCCAGCTAAAATATCATGTTGGGTCATTTTGTGAAAAATAAAAAAAGACAGCATGCTTCATATGTTATGTCATCAAAACTTTTGTAAAAAAAAATCAAAAACAAAAATCTGTAAATGATTGTAATTAACCAATCAATGAAACCCTAACAAATCTCACCATCAGAATGGATCTGAGAGTAATGGCAACTAATGGATGAAAGTTCCTAACTCGTGGCCTCATCACCAGACCCAACAGAATAAACTGTTAGGACACCAAATTAATTATATCCATCAGGATTCCAAGGCATCTGCAACTCTTTCTTCTGAGCATTATGATCAATGCCAAAATTTGTCTGCCTTTTTTCCGCCTTTAATGAAAACCAAAAACATTAGAAATCAGTGTACCATAACATGTTCCTCATTATGCCATTCGTTAGTTTTCAATCTAAACACCGGACATCAACTTAAGGACCAATGGAAAAGAAAGATAATTCAATTTTAAACTCTACACAAAGTTTTTTTTTTGTTTTAGAAAAGCATTAATTTTTTTTATTTTAAAATCTGAAAATTAATCAGTTGAATCACAAAGTCAAAGCAAAAAAAAAAAAAAATGCGTAAGGCATTTATGTTGCTGCGTTAAACTGTATTTTTGTCTGCAGTTTAAGTAAAAAAAAAAAAAAATTTTATAAAGATTTTTAATTTAATAAAAACTTTAATTATCAATGCACCAACAGGAACGCCTTGAAGGCATGGAAAACACATTTGAAAAATTCCGTTTCAATTGTTTTTAGATGAGAGTTTACTATTTTTATTTGCTGTTATCTTGGTTGTTTTTCTCACAATGATTGAAAAAAAAAAAAAAAAATTCTAAATCCTCATCTAAAAAAATATACAAACACCATACCAAAAAAATAATGAAACGGGCCCAGATTTACATATATAAAAAAAAGAAAGAGACTTGGTGCTAATTGTGTTTTGAATTTCTTACTGCTATGTTCGTTAGAAGAAAAAAAAAACATTTTTCACTATTCACCAATAACATCCAGTGTGAATATGCCTGAAGACGGTCGGAGGGTACATCGACTGAAAAACAATCAAGATGAGAACAACAATCCAAATAATACAAAAATAATTATCAATCTTCATCTCAAAAATATACAAACATTATACGATGGTTTATTATTTAGACTACTGTTCTCATCTTGAATGTTATTCTCACACTATTCGGTCGATCCATATTACACTTGTTCTTATTTTTTTTCCAGGTTTCAATATGTTATTCTCATCTTTCCAAAAGTCTCCAACTATAAAAGGTTGTCCACTAGTTCACGAAAAACACTCGTCTAGCCAAAACCACTATCAATAATTTCCCACACTCTTTATCTGTGCCTAAACCTAAATGTACATTCCATGAACAAAGCTTCTTTCTTAGAACGGCACGCCTGTGGAACTGTCTTCTTTTTGCCTGCTTTCCACCTGACTACAATCTGATTATATTCAAGTCCAACGTAAACAAGTTTTTGATGAACCGCCCCCCCCCCCAAGTAATTCAATTTACAAAATTTCCATTACTTATGTTTACTACACTATAATCACATTGACTAATGTATACCCATTAACCCTTATCCTCAAGTGGCCTCCGGGCCTTGATAAGTGGTGATTCTTGTGTAAAAAATAAATAAATAAATAAACTAAAAGGGGGGTAGAAAGAAAATTCTCAAATGCTTTCATCGGCGTTTTATGTACAAATGAAATCTAATTTTCTCTAAACTATATCTAGGTCATGAACCAATGTGGTTGTATCTGGTTGAAGTTGACGTTTGAAAAAGGGGGGGGGGAGAAATGTGAGTATAGATAAAAAGTAGGATGTGGAAGATTATACTGAAGTTTGGAAAAGCTGAAACCGGGGTACGTGTACGTGTCTAAGATAGTAATGACATTTTACAAGTTCTGAACTTTGTAAGTTTGGAAGTTTTTTTCGTTAGATATGTTCGCATGTTAAATAATTTAAATTGCTTAAGCATGCAGTTTATTTTACCGATGTTGTTTTCTATGATTCTGGCGTCACAAATTTAAACCACACTTGTATTAAAACAGCATTACTATTTAATTGATATTAATTCTACTTGTATGGCTGCCATTTCAGATATTTGAAACTTTAAGACTAACTTTTAAAAAATATATGTTCTGTTAAAATCTATATATAAAAGCGAAAATGTATGTGTGTATGCTTTTCCTCGATGTCCACAAAAGGCTTCTTTCAGAGAAGCGCTTGCTCGGTTCACAACTTCTTAAAACTTTTTATATCATCTATAAATTGTAATATCTCAGAGTTACCCACAGAGCTCGCCTGTCTATTTAATTTTATTGACTTTCAAACGTTAATTATTCGACATTTCCCGCATCGGCACGTGTTACATTCGGTTTTCGGTATAATAAAAAGCGAAACTCGACTCTAATCATAGGCCGAAAGCCAGTTGTCTCAAGAGAGACAAGTAACATTTGTTCAATGTCGACTTCGTCATATCAGACTGTAGCTTTCATTTCGTTCCTCCTAATAAACAGAGAGCGGGTTTTTAAAAACAAACAAACCGATTTATTCACCTCATTCAAAACTGTCCCGCACAAAATGCTTACTGCTGAATACCTATCGCCGTCACGTCAATCAAAAACGCGCACCTGTTTTTTTTAACACTTTACTATTTTCCAACTGCGCGTCGTGGCGGCTTTGTTTTTTTTTCACGGGCACCTGTTTTTTTTTTCACATTTTTGGGTTTTTTTCACATACCCTGAAAAACACCCGGGCAACGCCGGATACCCCTCGCTAGTCTATATATATAAAAGTGAAAATGTGTGTATGTATGTATGTATGTTCGCTTTTTGTGTATGTCTGCAAAAGGATTTTATTTGGCGGCTTCTCGAGGTCGTCACTCATTTTTAAAACTTTTTACATCACATCAAAATCATAATATCTACGAGTTACGAACGGGGGTCGCCCGTCTATTTAATTTGCCCAACTTTGAAACGTTAAATATTCAACATTTTGGGATCGCTGCATATTGCTTTCATTTTTCGGTATAAAAAAAACGAAACTCGATTCGAATCCCTGGCCCGTGGTCTCTAGAAAGCGATGTAACGTTTGGTCAATGTCAGCTTACCGTCGTCATATCAGACGGTTGCTTTCATTTTGAGACGACACACTCCCCTAATAAACGGGGGAACTGTTTTTCCCCAAAAGTTAGGTAAAAACAAACAAACCGTGTTATTGACCTCATTAAAAACTGTCCCGCAGAAAATGTTCACTGCTGAATAGCTATTGCTTACGTCGTCGTCATCGTAACGCTCGCACAAAATGTTAACTCTACGACTTCCACTTGACGTCATTAAGTGCGGGCACCTGTCAATACTCTTCTTACTTAAATAAATTCAAACATCTTTCAGTAACTCATTCTGGCTGGCCGAGCGGTTAACGTGTCATGTTTTTTTTTTTCACATTTTACTTTCCAACTTCACCTCAGGGCTTCGGGTTCGATCCTACCAACTTACCAAAACTTTTTTTAAAGCACAGTGCCACTTTGATGTAAGGGTCTATTACCAGATACATAAGTTGCAGGGATACTATGAAGGGAGTTGAGCAGCAAGATGGCTGTTCACATTACATTTGAACTTCTGCATGTCAGTACAGTTGGGGAACCAGAAATCCGGAAGAAAAATTCGGAAGTCTAATAGTTCCTTCTCCAGAACTGCTAGAGTAGAAGGCTTTCTTACATCTAGGGATCTCTACTGTGTAGGGGTGGGACTTTACTGTTTTTTGGTTTTGTCGGGGGTATTTATGTTGAGGGAGTACAACACAAGGCAATTCATCGGAGCATACATCATTAAAATATCTGTAAAGCAGGCAAAGGGATGCAACATTTCTACGATGAACAAGCAGAGAAATGCAACATTTTGTCAGTGGGATTGAGGTTGAAGCTTAGATGACAGTTCAGGACCGTTCAGGTTGATAACTCTCTTTTGAACTCTCTCAGGAGTGAGAGATGCACTAGCCCAAATGTGAAAACAATACTCCATGGTAGCCTCATAGAGGTACAGGATACTTTCAGGTATAAGTAAATTCTAGCACGGTAGAGAGAGCCCACCTTCCTCACAGCAGTCGCAGTAATGCCCTTGATGTATCTGTTCTAGCTCATGTTCCCTGTGAACGTTAGGCCGAGGAGTTTGAAAGAAGTACTTTCAGGTAATGTATCTTTAGCCAGAGCTATTGGTGGTTGAGAAGGTTTCTTGTAATTATTAAAGGAAATGAGCTTAGTCTTGGCAGCAGAGAACATTACCATTCATTTTTGATCCCATTCCACTACAGACTAGAAGTCTTCCTCTAAGATTTTCGCTATTGCTATTCATTCGTTTTCCCCTCATGCCTGTTATAGAGCATGATGTTATCAGCAAATATACCCATCTCAGAGACATTTTATCAGGGTGGTCATTTATGAATATCAGGAATAATAAAGGTCCAAGTATCGACCTCTGAGGCACACCCACATTTATATCATTGTCTAGACATATGACCATCTAGGACAACCTGGATTCTTCTGTTATTTAAGAAGGATTTAATTATGTTAAATATTCGTCCAGTAATACCATATGATCTAATTTTCATCAGAAGACCATTGTGCCATATTCTGTCAAAAACCTTAGATATATCTAGGGCTACTGCTCTCCCCTCTCCTGCCTTATCCAGTGCATGATATATACGTTCAGAGATTACAGTTAGAATATCTACAGTAGAACGGGCTTGCCTAAATCCATATTGATCATCGGACAGAAGTTTAGCATCTGTGAGGTGGTGGACTAGAGCTTCATTAATTATGGACTCAAATATCTAGCGAAAAGAGAAAGGGGGCTAATGGGGCGATAATTTAATGGGTCAGTTCTTTCGCCAAAATTCTTGAAAACTTGTACCACAGAAGCAGTTTTCCAGCAGTCAGGAAAGCAGGATCCAGTCAGGAAAGCAGGATCCCTTAAGGCACTTGTTGAAGAGTTTGGAAAGAACTATAGCAAACTCAGCGTAGCATTTTTTTTAATAGTACAACCAAGATCAGGTCCACATGCTTTTGAGGTGTCTAGGATTTTGATGATATCATATACTTGAGAAGGTGCGATTTTAAGATTGTCTGGCATGGTTTTAGTCTGTAAAGGAAAATCAGGGAGGGAGTGGTTTGCTGGGTCCGAGGTAGAGTTTGAGACAAACTGATGGGCAAGCATGTTAGCTTTCCCGGTTGCCGTGCAAACAATGTCATGACTTTGCATAATGTGGAAATTGTTGATTGCCAATTATTTACATATTAAGTTAGTGTGTGTATATGTTTTATGCGAACAAATTAAGTGATGATTATAAATCTGACACAGCTGTAAGGCTTAAGGGTGTGTACTGTGACCTATACAGGTCATAAAAATGTTGTCCTAAAGAAACCAACACTACAGCTTTATTTTAAAACTTAAGTTTTGATGTTAAGAGAAAATGGACTCGTATCTTTTTTTCTACTTGTTTTTTTTTAAGATTCGAGACCTGAAAATATTAATCTAAAATTTTTCTCCAAAATTTTACCCAAAACTATAAGAAATCAATAAATACTCAGTAAATTTTAAAGAATGAAGATATAAACTTCCATTTAAAAATTAAAATACTTTCAAATTCGTAATGAACTTAATCCATAGTCATTAGACACCAATTAATCAAGATTCCCTGGATTTCAATTTCTTAAAACCTTTTTAGCTTTAAATCTTAAGACATTTTCAAAATCAAAATTATAATTTTGATAAAAATTAGAATACGGGTTTATTTTTAATTTTTGCAAGGACACAAAAGTGGTGCAATTAATTTTATTTTGAATACTCTTCTAGTATGAATATGAAGTTAAAAACAAATTTCATTTTATTAAAGTAAATAAAAATAGGGTTATTTCTAATAATGAGGTTTATTTCAGTACTAGGGGGGGGGGTACCCGGCGTTGCCCGGGTGTTTGGAGGTGTGTGTGGTTTTGGGTAAATCAAAACAAAAGAATAATAAAAAATCGTTAAGTAGGAAGTGCCTTGAGGCACGGAAAATAATAAAGTGTGAAAAAAAAAAAAAAAAGTGTGTTTGCCGCCCAAGAAATAGTAATGGAAAGATGTTTGAATTGACAGGTGCCCGTGATAAAGTTAACTTCTATTTGACCTCATTAATGAGGTCAAATAGAAAGAAGTAAGGGAGTTAACATTTACTGCAGAGGGGGGGGGTTGTTTACTCAAGATTGGCTGGTTTTATTTCCCATAGCAATAGTCTGATATAAGGAATTTTCCTCACATTAAAGCTGATTGCTACGTTCCCGGAGCATTGAATTAGTTTCGCTTTTTATATGAAAAAGCTGAATCAACACGTGAGAAGCCAAAATAGCAATAATTTTGTAAAAGTCGCTGTAAATAAATATAGACGCGACCCGCATTCCCAAATCCTAGATATTATTATCTAGAGGGTATATAAACACTTCTAAGCGATAGTAACGACCCTGGGACTGTCGGCGAAAAAAGCCTTTTCGAGACATACAAAAATGTGTGTGCTGCATTTGCCTTTTATATATATAGATAGAATATTGATTATCATTTGAAATCTATTGTACAATTATTGATCAATAAACCGAGTATTATCCTAACTATTCGATGCACAGTTACTGATTAATAAGGATTAATCACAATATCATATTTTAAAAGTTTAGCATAACTAACTCATTCTAGATCAATGGGCCACAACTTTTGCCCGTTTTTAATGGGCTAAAAAGTGTAGTATAATTCATATTACTGTACATTAAGGAACTAAAATGAGGTTGAAAGTTTGTGTGTCGCATCTAAATTAAAAGTGAAATTGTTGCATGGACATGCAAGAGATTTGTCAATTTTGCTCTACGACATTTGGATTAGTTGTTTTTGTTTTACAGCATATCAACCCCTTTTCAGGTTATTTAATGCTGAATCCAGTGGTTTTGAAGAAAATTTTTTATAGAGTATATTTGTTTTTTTTTTTCAAGTCGGTTTCTAGTTAACCCATAGTTGGGACCCTAACAGGTACTACCACTCCGGGTCAGAGTGGACCTGGGAGCAATGGCAATTAAAGGGTGGCTCCACACTCCCCAAAGCCCGTAAGCTGGCGCCTCATCATCGGATATAGTTTAAGGTCATATTCAGGACCTCGACATTTGAAAATTTATAGTAAAAAAAAAAAAGAAAGAAAAAAGTGGAACACAACAATGAATATTAGTGGCATACAGTAAGTTATCAAATAATTTGGGAGGAAAAGAGATGGTTCAAATCCAATACTAGAGGAAAAGAGATGGTCCAAATCCAATACTAGAGGAAAAGAGATGGTCCAAATCCAATACTAGAGGAAAAGAGATGGTCCAAATCCAATACTAGAGGAAAAGAGATGGTCCAAATCCAATACTAGAGGAAAAGAGATGGTCCAAATCCAATACTAGAGGAAAAGAGATGGTCCAAATCCAATACTAGAGGAAAAGAGATGGTCCAAATCCAATACTAGAGGAAAAGAGATGGTCCAAATCCAATACTAGAGGAAAAGAGATGGTCCAAATCCAATACTAGAGGAAAAGAGATGGTCCAAATCCAATACTAGAGGAAAAGAAATGGTTCAAATCCAATATTAATGTTGCTGGCGAGTACCACTGATATAAGTGGAAATTTGTCTTGACAATCTTCTAGGATTAATCTTCATTCCTGATCTGAAATGGAACGCATACATCAAATCTGTTGCCAAGATTGCTGGAAAAATCATTGGATCACTCTAGCGCTCCAGAAGATATCTCACCGCTGATGCAATCTTCTATCTGTATAAGAGCCAGGTACACCCTAAAATAAAGCACTGTTGCCACATCTGGGCAGAAGCTGTTTGGCATGCCCTATCTAACCTTAATAAAGTTCAAAACTAACTTCCAAATCTAGTAGGCGATGCCATTTTTTCTTCCCTGCAACCTCTTTCCCACAGAAGAGACGTTGTGATCTTGTATCTGCTCAATCCCTATTTTCATGGCAAGTGCTTAACTGAACTCTAATCTATGGTCCTCCATTGCCAAACTTTCACAAAAAATATTCATCTAGCTACAACCACTATATACGATTTCTCCCGCCCTCTATCTGTGCCTAAATTTAAACATACAAAAGATTCTTCCCCAGAACTGCCCGTCTGTGGAACATTGTTCGGCACACCTCCCGGTCGAATACAACATGGTAGCCTTCAAATCCTATGTAAACAGGTTCTTGTTGAGCTGACCCTATAAATAATCAAATTATACCAAATTTACACCATTGACGATTATTATACTACCACCTTACATTCATTAACCCTTATCCTCGAGTGGCTTTCGGGCTTTGATAAGTGGCGAATCCTAAGTAAAAAAAAAAAAAAAAAAAAAAAAATGGCAGATATGGAATTGGCAAAGGCAGAATATAATTATTTAAAAAATTTTTTTAATAAATACATTTCAAAAAACAAATCAAAAACAATTTTGACTTGTTTGAGAGATTATTTACTTCTCGAACAAAGACAAATGATAGGTCTTGCACTATCAGCCAAACTCCAACTTCTATTCCATCACCGCAATGTTGCATCTCTGTGCCTGTTTTACAAGTATTTTAATAGAATGTGCTCTGATGAACTCATAACACTTATGCCGTCATGAGATGCATAACCAGACAAGCAACAAAATCTCTCCCCTTCACCGTTGAGATCCCTAGATGCTGAAAAAACTTCTACGCAAATAGTTTCTTCCCTTGAGCTGCTGAACTTTGAAATTCTTTCACTGTTTCCTTGACCATACTAACCTGCAGAAGTTTAAATGTAATGTGAACAAGTATCTTGCTGTTCAACTCCCCCCTAGTCTCCTGTTAGACATGTTCCCAAATAGTAACCTCTTATGTTTCAAGTGACAATATGCCTTGTTTGAGGTGAAAAAAAGTAAAACATAATATCAAATGTTTTGGAATTATTTAATTCCGAAACAAGTCTCATTGGAAATTATTCATCGTTAATGATTCAGCTAATAAGATAAATGGGTTTTTTTATGAATCCAATAAATTTGACCAAATTTGAATTGTTTCCATAATCTAAAGAAACGAGATCAAATATTTCAGATTTACCCCAAAATGATCCTTGTAAATTCATTTCTTTATCACAATGAAGGCAAAAAACACAAATTGCTTCAAATTACTCAATATATAATTCTTTTATTTGACCTAATTTATTTCATTATATAACCAGTTTTTAATGAAGAATTTAGTTTTATGCTTATACAAAATCAAATCCATTAACTTTGAATATCAAAAAGATCATATATATAAAAAGTATACTTTTGATTAATGAATAAAACATAACTATCCATACACAGTAAATTTTTTCAACATTTAAATAGATCTTAAAATCACCCCTTCTCAGAAAAAAACCTAGACATCTCAAAAGTATGTGGACCTGATCTCATCCCGGCTGTACTATTAAAAAAATGCTCTGCTGAGGTTGCTTCATACTTTACAACAAATGTCTTAAATTTTGATTTCCTGACTGCTGAGAAACTGCTTCTGTGGTACCAGTTTACAAGAATTTTGGCAAAAGAACTGACCCATTAAATTATTGCCTCTCTTTTCGCCAAAATATTTGAATCCATGATTAATCAAGCTCTAGTCCATCACCTTACAGATGCTAAACTTCTGTCTGACCGTTAATATAAATTTAGGCAAGCCTGTTCTACAGCAGGTATTCTAACTGTAATCGCTGAAAGTATATACCAATAACTGAACAAAGCAGGGGAGGGTAAGGCAGTAGCCCTAGATATATCTGAGGTTTTTGACAGGGTATGGCATGATGGTTTTCTCAGGAAAATCAGATTATACAGTATCACTGGACGAATACTTAATATAATTAAATCCTTCTATAATATAAATCTCACCTGTCTGTTTTAAATGTATATATGTATGCCTAAAACTTTCAACAGAGGCAACGGATTTTCAGGAAATCAGTATCGTTTTGAAGCTCGACCCTTCAGACACCAAATATCGAAAAATTGGCTACTAATATTAATTCTTTAACCCCCAACTGAGCACATCTCTACAGGGAGGGGTCGCCCCCCCCCCCGATATTTTCAAAAGTCGGCCCCTCTTTTCGATTGACTGGCCTTAATTTAAACATCCGTCACTTCTGGTTTGGCAATGGGCTCAACAGCAAAGACATCACGTTTTTTTCGTCTTTTGTGGTACGGGTTCAAGCCTGCCTGCCTACTACCACTTTTTTTTTTTTTTCTTACTCAACACACACCTCCAAACACCCGGGCACCCAGGCTAGTCTTAAATAAGAGAAGAATCCTTGACGGTTGTACATCTAAACAATATGATATAAATTCAGTGTACCTCAGGGTTTGACCCTTGAACCTTTATTATTCCTAATATTCATAAATGACCTCCCTGATAAAACTGTCTCTGAGATGAGTATATTTGCTGACGATACCACACTTCGTAACAGGCATGAAGGAAAAACAAATGAACACACATCTAAGGAAATAGCAGAAACACTAGAGAAAGACCTCCAATCTGTAGTGGAATAGGGGACAAAAATGGTTGGTCATATTCAATACTGTCAAGACTAAGCTTATAATGACAAGAAACCTTCTCAACCACTAATAGCTATGGCTAAAGAGACATTACCTGAAAGTACTTCTTTCAAACTCCTTGGCTTAACATTCACAGAGAACATGAGTTGGAACACATACATCAAGAGCATTGCCAGGGCTGCTGCGAAGAAGGTGGGCTCTCTCTACTGTGCTAGAAAGTTATTTACACTTGAAAGTATTTTGTACCTCTATAAGGCCACCATTCGCCTATGTATGGAGTACTGTTGTCATATTTGAGCTGGTCCATCTACTATTAGTCTTTCACTCCTAGACAGGGCTCAAAAAAGAGTTGTCAACCTGATAGGTCCTGAACTGTCATCTAAGTTTCAACCTCTGTCCCACCAACGAAATGTTGCATCCCTCTGCCTGTTCTACAAGTATTTTAATGGTAAATGCTCCGACGAACTACAAGCACTTGTACCCTCCTTCCCAAAAACCTGACAAGCAGCAAAGTCCCACCTCTACACAGTAGAGATCCCTAGATGTAAGAAAGTCTTCTACTTTAATAGTTTCTTCCCCAGAACTGCAAGACTTTGGAATTCGCTTCCGTGTTCCTACTTCCCCAATTGTACTGACATGCAGAGGTTCAAGTGTAATGTGAGCAGACATCTTGCTGCTGAAATCCCTACATAGTATTTCTGCAACTCATGTCCCTGATGGTAGCCACCTAGATTAAAGTGGCACTGTGCCTTGTTTGGGTAAAAAAAAAAAAAAAAAAGAAGAAAAAGATCAAATAACACAATGGCAATCATGTTTTTGTTGTCTTTCTTTAAATTATTAAAATGCAAATTAAAATTGTTTGTTTTCCTTTACCGTTATTTGTCATTTTTTTTCTTCTTTAAAACTATTTATTTAATAAATATATAATTCTGCATGGACACATTACGGTTATCGGATTTAAATTAAAAAGATTTAATACATGTTAAAAATGTTAATGTAACCATTTCATTTTTTATTCTCGTATTCTAAATAATTGTTTGTCACGAAAACTAAATTTAAAAAGCTTTTGTAGATATATCAGGAATATTAGCAAGTTTCATCAAATGTTCTGCTAGCTTGACAAACTGAGCAGACCTTAAACGTTTCCTCACTATTATTAACTTTTTAACGCTTGTGCTATTTTAAAGCTGATTAAGTTATTTCTTTTTAAAATATTTGGTGCTTCTTCATTATAAGAGCAAAATTCGCAATATTAAATTTCAAGTAAAAGCCAATTATATCTACTTAATTGTCATGTCACAGTAATGAACATATCCAAAAATTATGAAAAACGATAATGTAGAAAATTAATGATGAAAATAGTTTTTGAAGACAATTATTGAAAATTAAATTTTGCTAAAAAATAAACAGAAAATTTTGTATCATAACAGGAGGTAAATATTTTCTGAAAACTGAAAATCTTTAAACAATTTAACAAAACTCAATTTTTACTAATTGTCTTCAAAAACTGTTTTCATTAATATAATAATTAATTTTCTATCTTATCGTTTGTCATAATTTTTTGATTTGTTCTTTAAAGCAACATGACAATTAATTGGATACCAATCGGCTTTACTTGAAATTCAATATTTTGATTTTCAGTTTTTGCTCTAATAACAAAGAAACACCAAATATTTATATTACTTTTTTTTTTTAACAAAGGAGTCACCACTTATCAAGGCCCGGAGGCCACTCGAGGATAAGGGTTAATAAGAGTACTAGTCAATGGGAAAATAGCATAGTAATCGTTAGTAGTAGAAATTTGGTAAACTGGATTACTTAAGGTGATGGCTTATCAAGAACTTGTTTATGTTGGACTTGAAGATGACCATATTGTAGTCAGGTGGAAAGCAGGAAAATGGAACAGAGTTCAACAGGTGTGCAGTTCTAAGAAAGAAGCTTTGTTCCTGGAATTTAGGTTTAGGCATAGATAAAGAGTGGGGAAAATTGATTGCGATTCCAGTTAAAGTGTTTTTCATGAAAATCAGGTCGGGGGAGGGGCATAGATTGGAGCTTGGATGAGCACTTGCCATGAAAATAATGATAAAGCAGAGACAGGCTTGCAACATTTCTTCTGTGGGAAAGAGGTTGCAAGGAAGAGAAAAGCCCCCCCCCCCCACTAGGCTAAAAAGTCTATTTTGAACTCTGTAAAGGCAGGATTAGATGCTTCTAGCAGTTCTTGCCCAGATGTGGCAAATAGTACTCCATCCTTGGACGTAAAAAATCTTATTTTGTAGTAGAATGGATTTTTGAAGTCTTACTTGCTAATAAATTTCCAATATAAGGAAAAATATTAAAAAGCTTTTTCCATATTTAGAAATCGAATTAGTTTTAAGATTTCATGTTTCTCTCTAAGAAGCTATAACTAAAGGTTTCAACCTTTTCTTTCATTTTTTCTGAATATTCATGTAAATTCTATTATATCAACTTTGGTTTTTTATTATAAAAGCAAAATTCTAAAATCAAAATTTCAAATAAGACTAATTGTATCTAACAAATTGTCATGTCACAGTAATGAACATATCCAAAAATTATGAAAAACAATAAGGTAGAAAATTAAGTAACAAAAACAGTTTTTGAAGACAATCAGTGAAAATTAAGTTTTAGCGAAATTGGCCATAAGTTTTCAGTTTTCAGAAAATATTACCTCCCTTGTTACAATTAGAGCTATCCATTTTTTTTTTTTTTTTTTGTAAAACTCAATTTTCACTAATTGTCTTTAAAAACTATTTTCATTAACAATTAATTTTCTACCTTATCGTTTTTCATAAATTTTGAACATGTTCATTAGTGTGATATGACAATTAAGTAGATATTATTAGTTTTACTTAAAATTTAATATCTGGAATTTCGTTCTTATAACAAAGAAGCACCAAATAGGTTTACATTTCTCACCTTTAAAATGAAACGATTATTTTATTTGCCTTTGTTACAACTTACAAAAAAAGACTGTAAATCTAAATGCATCCTATAAACATTCTCGTAAAGAAAAAGGAAATGAAATATATTGCAAATGAGAAATTTTTTTGGAATGATTTAAAAAAAAAAAAAAATTATAAAAGCTACTTTCATAGCAAAGAAATAAAAGACAAGTATGAAGGCAAGCTCGAACCCGTACTGTAAAGGAGGAAAAAAACGTGACATCTTTGCTGTTATGACCACCGCCAAACCGGAAGTGACATAGGTTTAAATTAAGGCTAGACAATTGAAAAGAGGGGATGACTTTCAAAAATATCGGCGAAAAAAAGCAACCGCTCCCTGGAGAAAAGTGCCCAGTTGAGGGCGAAGAAAATGTTTTCAGCCAATTTTTTGGTATTTGTCGTCTGAAGGGTCGAGCTTGAAAACAATACTGATCTTGTGAAAATCCGTCGCCTCTGTCGAAAGTTTTAGGCAGACATGCAAACATACATACATAAATTTATATATTTGTAGCACAAATTTTCGACCCAAACCGATTAAAAAGCTTCCCCTATCTCTGAATACCCTTTATGTAAAATTTCAAATTTTTAGACCAGAAATTGTCTTTAGTAATTTGGTAGAGACCACAGAGGTCAAATCTTTTTAAACTTTGACCCCTTAACATTTGTTTTCGGCTCAAATCAAGTTATTAAGTTAGATCCATGTCCAAGGAACCTATATCTAAAATTCCAAGTGTTTAGACCCAAAATTGACAGAGGAGTTTGGGAGAGTTCTCAAAGGTCAAATCATTGAACTTTGCCCCCTTAACAGCCAAATTTCTGGTTGAAAACTGATTACAAAAATTTTCCCAAATCTCACTAGCCTGTATATCAAATTTCGAGTCTGTAGACTGAAAATTGACAGAGTTATTGTGTAGGGAAATGTACACAGACAGACAGACACTTTCACTTCTATAGATATATAGATTAAAGTTAGAAGACGTTAAATCGGACCGTTCAATTTTACCTGATTCTCAAGTCATTATTGGAAGTTATTGAACTCAAACTTTGCTTCTAACTGTAGATATTTTATGCAGAGTTATCTCCCTTCCAACGAGCTCAGCGTTTCAGTTAATGCCAAGTTTTGATTCCATCGACCTCACCACAAGAATTAATGGTTATATCTTAAAGATTGATTACAATGAAACGGGTTTTGGGAGTTTCATGGTCCCTCAACTTTTTTTTCTTTTAAAATTAAAACCATATTTTAGTAATGAAAATATTAAAAATATTAATACTATATTAAAATATTAAAAATAATAATTAGTGAAATTAACTTAACTGTCTTATTATGCCTACTGAGTACAGTTTTATTTTTTGTTTTTCATATTGCCACCTGGCTTTAAAGATACTGTTAAAGTTAATGAAAGTTATGTGTATGCGTATTACAACAATTCCCTGGCACCAGTATTCACAGCGATATGTAGCTTACGCATTATAATAGTATATTGTAAACCTTTCTATAAAATTTCATTATCTATATCAACAAGTGAAGCAAACTGTTGATTCACACAATCCTGTTATACATTTTTCAATCTTACATTATTCTACATTGACATTTTTACTAAATTTTTATCGTGAATGCAATTATTTATTTAGGCCAGTTTAATAAAAAACAAAAACATTTTTAATAAGCAATATAACTAGATTTGTGGATGATGAGGTATTGTTTTTCCCTTTTTTTTTTCTTCTCAGACAATTGATCTCACCATTATTGTTTTAGCTTTTTTGCAATTATGTTTTGGCAAAGAATCTTTCATAGTGATGCCCCCTCCCCCATATTCATATACAATTGTTGTTTATGCTAATGTCTTTTACATATTGGCAGATCAAAAACTTTTGTTACAAAATCTAAACGTGCATTTGTCTATTCCAAGATCCATTTATCCCAATGGCACATAATGTCTTCTAAAAGTCTTGCTAACCCAAACAAAATCTAATGACAATAAAGTAACAACCACAAAAATACATCTTAGTAAAATAGCGCATGCAGTATTTATTTATTAAAGTTCTGAAATATAGATCGATTGATTTTGTTTTATAATTATAACAATTGTTTTTTAGTTTGGGTAATAAGATTTTGAGACCCCCAACCACATTAAATCTGATGAACTAATGACTTGTTATTAATTTCTAAATTCATAAACAGTCATAACAAATGTCCATATAAACATATTTAGATTCAATAAATACCAAAAATGATTGGTTGGAATATTAGACATTTTATTTCATACTCTATAACAAAGACCAATGTGTATATTTTTTTGTATTTATATCTTGTTAGGAAAAGGTTAGTGAATAAAATGTATGTTATCGTAGACCCTTAACAAAACCATTTCAAATGATGAGGGGAAGCGAGAAAGCAAATAGCAAAACAAGACAACCACCTCAGAATACCCTGCCCCTGAAATGAATTTGGAAAGAAATACGCCATTCTAAAATTTAAAAAAAAAAAAAAAAAAAACAATGGTGGGAGTTTTTTTTTTTTTTTAGGTCATCAAAAATGATTATACCTTGAAAAATTACTGACGTAATTCTATTTGAATATGTTAGTAATATATCTTGATATATATGTAGTGAATGTACGCATTTGCAAAGCGTTTTGTTAACGCCATTTCTAACAGAAGATGTACACTATCACACTATCACAAGAACAGTCCTGTTTAGCTATGTGAAAAAGTGTGGATGAAGAAAACATTTGAAAAACAGCGGAAGGCACATCATCCGAAATGTAGTTGGAAAATAGCAATGGAGAGAATAATAATTCAAGGTGAAACAAAATAGCAATGGAGAGAATAATAATTCAAGGTGAAACAAAATAGCAATGGAGAAAACAATAATTCAAGGTGAAACAATGCAGATCTTCAAACTACTGAGTACATCTATTTACATAATATTTCAGCCGATGTAACTTCCTACCTTCTTCAGATGTATCGTATCGAATTTTAGAATCTCTGTAGAACTTGGGAATCTGCATGGAATTCCCAATGGAACTTTTTATTTAATCCACAGGGGTAGCATGATATTGTTCCGTCAACTATGATCAGGTAGAAGTCTTAAGTAATTCACGATTGTATTCTATGTATCACCCATACCGAGGATTGAACCTTTAATCTCTAGATCTGTGGTGTAAGGAATAAAGTACTAGGTTAAATTCAGTTGTAAATAACACTTTTCTGGATGTTGAAGGTTCAATCCTTAGTGTGAACAATACAAAGAATATAATTGTGAATTACTTAAGACTTCTACCGGGTCATGACTAACAAAACAAGAGCATCCTATCCCTATGGATTAAACAAAGGATTGTTTGAAATTCTGTGCAGATTCCTGAATCGACAAGTAGGTTCCCCAAACTTGACAAGATACATTTGAAGTATCAAGACTACATCAGCAGAAAATCAGCATTGTGCAAATAAAAATCAAGATGAGAACAGTAGTCCGAAGAAGACAAATTATCAATTCTCATTTAAAAAATTCAAAAGCATATTTTTCTTGAAATAAATGTAAGGTTCACAAACAAAATTGTCTTTTTCTTCTTTTGTAAAAATAATTGTAATTTTTAGCTGAATAATTTTTTCAATAGAATGAATATGCCCCATTCATTCGTTCATTTAAAAGTGTAGAAATTTTAATTTTTTTTTTTAATCATAAATATTATTATTATAAAAATGAGGGTCAACTAAATATTATTTAAATCAAATGTCATATTTTTAATGTATTTGGAATCATTACAATTGAATGGGTATTAAAACTATATTTAAAGTAAACAAAAAAATGCAAACAGTTTTTAAAACTGATTGGCAGAATTGAATTTTGAAACAATTCATTTCAAAATTGGTGATGTCAGAATTCTTTTTTATATTTTAGTGACTCCAACTAATTTTTGTTTATTTCCATATTTAATCTTCAACGATCGGACGATTTCTTTTCTTTTTAATGGGTGGGGAAAAGGATAACATAGGTACAAATGTGAACAAACATTATTATTATGCAAATAATATGTTGAATTTTAAAAAGGTTAAAGCATTCTTACTTAATGAGAACACTTTATTAATGCCACTTTATACAAGGAAAACACAATTTGAAACCATACCTACCTTGTATGCTTCATGATACAATATATAGCTTCATGATACAATATATAGCTTCTGATTTCAAACAAACGTATTTTTTATAGCCCAATTATCAGAGCATCTGAAAGGAATGGGTTTCGCATGACACTGTATTTGATGTCATCTAAACACTATAACATGACGAATGTAAAAACAAAATGTTTACAAATTGACTTGCTCTCAGAATAACATTTTCACCATTTAAAAAAAAAATTATATAAAATAGAATCAAGTTCTTTACCGAACTAAATTATTTTTTTATTAACTTCTTTAACATGTGGAAACAATTTGTAGGTCGGTTTACACATGGTAAAATATAGTAAGTGCAGTAGAAAATTTAATTCTAATACATTTTGTATAAATTATATTTACAAATTTTTGAGTGTTAACTATTCTGTACATTTTAATGTTTTTTAATTTTTTAACTTGAAAAATTAAAAACACCTAATTACTCAGTTTTATCCCACCTAATTAAAATTCAAATACATTATATTCAAAAATATCTCTTGAATTAATTTATGAACAATAAGTAAACAAAGTACACCTTCCATTTTTAATTATAATTTTTTTCGGGGGAGAGGGGGTATCAATAAATTTATTTCAGAAAGTACTAATCAGTTCATATTTGCTTTTTTAAATGTTAATTTTTATAACAAATTTATTTTCTTAATAGAAAATACTATTCTAAGAAAATTCTTTTTTGTTTTTGTTTTTTTAATCTTGGATAAAAATATTTTTTTATTAAATTAACTTTGTCGAATTAAAACGTCATTTGTTTTTCTATTTAAGAAATTTTTTTTTTCTTAAAATGTAAATGGTTTTTAGTTGTTTAATGAAAAAACGTTTTCTAATAGCAAGTCAATCTGAAAATATTTGTCTATTTTTTGGTTTTTATTGCTTTTTCACCCACAAAAAAAAGCACAGAGCCATTTGAATATAAGGGGCAACTATTTAGGACAACATTTGCAGGGATATTATGTAGGGAGTTGAGCAGCAAAATGTCTGTTTATATTACATTTGAACTTCTGCATGTTAGTACAGTCGCAGAAGCATGGACCCGGTAGGGAATTCCAAAGTCTAGCAGTTTGAGGGAAGAAACTATTTGAGTAGAAGGTTTTCCGGCATCTGACAATTTCTACCAAGTAGGGGAAGGATTTTACTGCTTGTCAGGTTAGTCAGAAGTATTTATATTAAAGGTATTTATATTAATATTTATATTAAGGGTATTTATATTAATACTTATATTCAGGGTATTTATATTAAGGATATTTATATTAAAGGTATGTATATTAAGGGTATTCATATTAATATTTATATTAAGGGGATACAATGACTTGAAATTCGTTAGAGTACTTTCCATAAAAATTTTTTGTATAATAGGCACAAGGATGCAACATTTTGTCAATGGGACAGAAGTTGGAGTTTGGTTGAGTGTGGGGCCTCTTTTTTGAACCCACTCTAGGAGTGAGAGATTGGTAGCAGATGCACCAGCCCAAATGTGGCAACAATACTCCATGCGTGGGCGAATGGTGGCCTTGTACAGGTAAAGAATACTCCAAGGCATAAGCAACTTTGTAGCATAATATAGAGATCCCACCTTCTTCGCACCAGTCTTGACAATGCCCTTGATATATATTTGGTCCAATTTATGTTCCCTGTAAATGTTAAATCGAAAATTTGAATAAAGAGCTTTAAGATAGAGTATAATTAGCCACATGGCTATCAGTGGTTGAGAAAATTTCTTGTAATTATTAAAGAACGAACACTAGTCTTGGTAGCATCCATTTATGTCCCCATTCTACTATAGACTGAAGGTTTTCCTCTAAAGTTTCAATCATTTCCTTAGATATTTGTTCATTTGTTTTCCCTGCGTGTCTGATTATAATATATATATATACACTCAGTAATATACATCAAGCCCTTTCAGCTACTAGAATAAATGTGGTGCTGAAAATACATTTGGTTTCTGATTTCATTCCCTAAATTGATTGTAACATCACAGAAACCAGAACATACGCAGCAAAAGATTCACATTCATACGAAAAATGCATTCCGAGCCTTATTTCCTCTGTTAAATTATATGTAACAAAATTTGGTGAACAGAATTTACTTATATATCAAAAGATGGAATGCTCAATTAAGAATTGTACTCTAAAAGATCACTAAAATTTTTAATTTTTTTTTAAATATGATATAATCAGTAATCAAAAAAATATTCATATGCACAAAGGGTATTCCAAAGGTAATGTCTCCTATTTTTCATTCCATCCAAATGGATCAAGAGATTGCAAATGGCATTGTTATGATGGCTGAACTTATACATTTAGACCTGAAAGTTTCATCTCTCTGTTGCAGATAATAATGGCATGAGACTAAGAAATCTTTGTCATTGATGTGCATCAGAAGCAAAGATGCATCATTTAATTCCTGGCAAAAGTGCATTGAGAATGGTGGTGACAATGTAGAAAAAATAAATTCTGGAGCACAAAAGGTCGCTTCTTTTAATGGTAACACCGTATTCATACCTCTACAACTTTTTGAATTAATGAAAGAAAATAGGAGGCTTTACTTTTGGAATGACCTTTGTATGCGGAAGCACATTCTGGACATCCATACACTGTCATCATTCATCACTGGCAAAAGTCTTGAAAATGGTGATGACTATGTAGAAAAAAATAAATTTTGGAGCACAAAAGGTTGCTCATTTTAATGGTACTATTCTCTTTTTCGTAGCCTTCAACTTTTTGAAAAAAAAAAAAAAAATAGGAGACTTTACTTTTGGAACAACCCTCATATATTAAATTTAAAATAGCAAAAATAGAAAAACACCTAATGTAAAAATGCAACTTTAAAAACGAAAAAATCTGTTAAAATTTGTCTTAACTTTCAGTTTAAATTTAATGATTCTAAAAATATACATATATTTCTACTACATATAAAAAAACGGAATTGAAAGGAAAAATATGTTTTTTTCCCAGTACTCCTGATTTATCTATATTGGGGGGGGGGGTATTTAGTACCTTTTTTTATCAAGTTATAGACACAATAATGAACACTTCCCCTCTTTGTTCCATTTGCAAACTACCATAAATTCACATTAAATTAATGTAGCAAATGGAATCTCCCATTTAAACATTAAACAGGTTTTTTTGAAAAAACATTTTTATAATTTAAAAAATGAGGTACTTTGATCATATTTAAAAATAAAAATATTTTTTTGCTTTTTTATAAACTAATTATTACAGAACAATGATACAAAATCAAAAGTGAATTACAATGTTTACTCCAAATAATTTACTCATTTTTTTATCCAAATGTAAATTAATATTGCTCAAACGTTTTGAACATTCATTTCAGTTAAATATACTGTATTGTTTTAGTGACTTAAGAATTAGCTTTAATTGAGCAATATTTTTTATCCAGTAAAAAATTTAGGCTTAGTCATCTTATAAACCAATCACAAAACCTTTGAAATATTAGAACTGATTTCAAACATAACAATTGTTTAAATGAAAGTTTAGTAAATTCATTAAAAGAAAAAAAAAACAAAAAAAAACCTGTTTCGTCTGCAAGAAAGATTTGGGCACATTAGTGCCATAATTTTTCATTATTGTAAAAAAAAATTTAAACTAGACAATAATATTTTAAACTGAAATGTAATTTATATCAAATAGTCAGGGTAATTTGCTAGTTTATGTTCACTATTTATAATTAAATAGGTTTCAGCAGTGTTACTCTCAAATAACTAATTTATTATTTAAAAAATAATCGGGTTTTAGTAAAATAAAAACAATATTAAATAAGTTAGTTACAGCAAGTTCAATCATACATGTGAATTGGTGATTCAAAAAATTTGATTTAAATAAAAAGGAAATAAAAAGAAGCATGCAACAGCCTTTCTTTTAAAATACAGCTTTATGCATCCTTCCATATCATGTCTAATTTGTTGTTAAAAAGATCTAACTAAAGTATTTAGGGGATTTAAATTTCAACACTTTAGAAGATGTTCTATTAGTAGTTTTATTAAAAAAAACAACAAAAAATTCAATGTTTTTATTAACATTACTTGTTTGAATAATCTTTCTAGAAATGTAAATATTTTCTTACATGAAATTTAGAGAAATGAAAAATCAATAAATGAAACAAAATTGAAAAAAAATCATAAGATACAATTCATATTTAACATTCATTTTCTTTAGTAATAGTTGTCATTTTATATATTTAATGACAACTTCTATATCAAGGGAAGCAACTCAGTAGTTCCAATAATTTCCAGAAAAATTAACTATTTTTAGAGCAAACAAATTTACATAATCCAATTAAAAGTATATTTTCTTAGCATTAATTTTAAAACTAATTACAACAACCGAAGAAAAAAAAAATAATTGAACATTTCATATATTTAGTCGGAAATGAAATAATTTTATAAAATGTTGATACTTATTAGTGATGGGACGAGTCCAATGTTTTACCTGATCCCAATACAATTACTGATTCCAATTCTTTTTAAATTTCTAAATATAGGTTCTTTTGTTGGGAGGGGATGGATTACCACAAAAACCTATTTAATGTGTTCATATATTTTTGCAAACATACAAATACACTTGTGGGGTGATGTATAGATTTTAACTTTGTAGTTTAAAAATCAATAATCAATCATCATTTCATTATTAATACGAGTAATGGAAAATTAAGTTTTTAAACAAAAACAAATGAAAGACAAGTAATTAAAAGAATTGTTTTTGGGATTGGAAAATAGGCACATATTTTTCTGATTCAACCCAAAGTTTTAATTTTTTTTTTTCTGATTCAAATTAATCATCCCAACACGGGTACTTATATAGATCAACCTCCATGGCTGCCAACACAGACTCAATATAAAAGGGTTACAGCAACAAACGAAAGCGGACCACACAAAATTAAATTTGAGTTCCTGAAACATGAAAAAAACATTTACTGATGCATTTATATTGCATCTGAACTTTTTTTTACTGATATATTTAAATTATTTTAGTATTTTGTTTCCTTTTTTTTTTTCTTTTTTTTTTTTTTTAAATGTTGATTTTTTTTGTGATTATAGTTTTCTAATATTCTTGTTTTAAATGTTTTTAGTTGGTGTTCTGGTGCCCAACCTTACAGATAACAATGAACTCTTTCACTCACTATAAAGACAGACAGAATATGTCTCCTGGTGGCTATGCTCAAATCTTTCACTCATAGCGATTAGACTGACATCCCAACACTCTACATTTGTTGTATTTGTTTTTCTGTTCAATTCTGTTTCCACTAATTACCGAGTTGTGTCTTTCTTCCGGTCTCTTAAGGGATCACAACGCTGGAAACAAGGAATTAATTAGGAACTCGGAACTTGTGTCACCCACAACATTAGTGACGGAAAATTCTTAAGGAACGTTTTACTAAAGAAACTTAAAAAGAATGTCATAACACGGATGACAAGGATTTGTAACCAATTATTGGAGTACTAGAAACAACTAAGAAATTTCTTAACAACCTAAAAAGTTAAAAAGAAATGGTATATTCATAAACAGGGTTTATCAATGGACTTGTAAAAAAGAAAAAAAAATCAGTAAGTTTAATTGTTCTTTTCAGTAAATTTTCTTTTTTTCTCATAGAAGAAGTCACTGATTTCAATTTTTCTGGCAGTGTTGACTTTTAACAAGAAAGGAATACTTTACTTTTATTTCTCTCTCTTAGAAGAAAAAAGTGCCATTGTCGAAATTATAAACCTTTATTTTACTCCTGACTAGAGTTCAACCATGAAAAGGTTTACGCAAAACATGCACAAAAGTGACGTTTTTATTGAAGATGAAAAAAAGGTTTTAAACTTTGTTTTCTTACATTAGATTATGTAAGATTGAAATTCATAAAGCCGTAATCATACAGATACTTTTTTTAAACATGGAAGACCAAGTCTATGCTCGATTGGTCACATACCAAATGGATCAACCACTAAAAAAAAATGGAAATTTTAGAAATTGCTCTCAGAAAAACAGAAAAACTATAAAAACTACAGGATGAATGGCAAAAAACAAAGAAAGAAGAAACTAACATTAAAAAAAAAAAACAAAGAAAAATAGCAAAAGTTTAAGAATTATTATAAACAGTGGCGAATAGAAGTTAAAATACTGAAAATTAAAATGATTTTTCCCAAAATGCTATTTGGAGTGCAATTGACAATTTCACTTATTTGCAAAACAAGAACAAAACCTTTGCTTCATATTTCAGAAAGCATGAAAATCTATAAAATGATGAAAAATAGACAGACTAGAAATGTTCGCCTACTAATCTGAAAATTATGGGCCACCGAACATCAGTTGTAAATAAACACTGTGATGATTTCAAACTTTTTGAACTTAGTGCAGATAACTTACGTATTGCCTACAAAAGCAAAACACATTCCAACTCTCCTTCAAAAACAAATCAAACCATGGAGGTATTAAACACTCTACTACAAAGACAAGTTACCCCAATAAAAATCGGTAAAAATGACCTTGTTACCGTTGTGGAGCCCTTCATTGGTTTATAGAAATTGCCGATACTTTTTTAAAACCTGTCTGATTTATAATAAAGTTGGGCATAAGAGTACACACTGTAGAACGAATGAAAAAAATAAAACTCAGGTTAAATTCACAAGAACAAATGAACAAGATGGCACAAAAGAAAGTACAAACAAATAAAAATATCAAATTAGACTTTGGGCCTAATTTACCTATAATTAATTTGCATACATGGGAAAGGTTGAATAAACTAACCATGTTAAAAACCAACAAAATTACCAGATTAGTGACTGGTACAAAAATGAAATTTGAGAGTTAAAGTATTGCTAACGTCACTTTTAACAGAATTAGAAAAAATTAAATGTTAAAAAATACTGACGATTTATTTGGCATAAATTAGATGCAACAATAAAATCTCTGGGATTTACCAATGTTTTTTGCCAGAAAATAGAAAGTCTGATGACCAAGTCAGAAAAACTAGAAATGGAATTAAAAGAAGCCTTTCCTGAAATTTTTTCAGCTGGCCTTGCTTGATGTAAAAAAAAAAAAAAAATGGCAACCAAATTCAATCTAAAAGAACATCCACTCTATATTTAAGAAAAAAAAATGAATGTACCATTCACGCTTAGTTAGAAAAAATATACAAAAAATTAAACAGATTAGTACAGGCTGGTATTTATCAAAGTAGAATATAGCCAATGAACAGAACCCACTGTCTATGTAAAAAAAAGTTTTTTTGAAGAAATTTGGGTTTGTGTTGACTTCTCAGTACTACCAGTTTAAATATTGCACTCAAGTTTTATCATTATCTACTACCAAGTCCAGAAGTTTTTATAAAAATAAATAGAGGTAAATAATTTTCAAAGATCAACCTTAATAATGCTTACCTACTCATGAAAAAAGAGAGTTTCAAATTATTATTTACAAACATGCATCATAGATTATACAATTTGAAAGGCTTGCTTTTGGTATCAAAGTTACTCCAACAATCTTCCAGCATGTTATAAGCATTATGCTGGATGAACGTGATTTTATGACTGCTTAACTGAATGACATGCTAATAACGAATATGGAACAGCACAGAACATGTCCACAAAGTGTTTGCAAAAATACAGAACAATAGGTTCAAAATAAAAGGAAAATGTAATTTCTTTATGAAAGAAATCAAATATCTTCGGTATATAATAAATAACCTTCATGCTCTGCTGAACGAACTTTAAAAAAAAGATAAAGTACAGAAATGTGCACTTGAATGCCAAGAGGCATTTGATAAAACTATCAGTCCTAACATCGGACTTATTTCTCACACATATAACCCAAATAACCGGAAATGCAAAATAGTTGTTAGTGACACAAGTTCATATGAAATAGGAGCATGCGCTCTCCATGAAATGCCAGATGGAACTCATAAACTTATCTCTCATGAGGACACTACTCCCTGCTAAGAAACATTGTTCCTAAATTAAAAAGGAGGCATTAAGAATCGTATTTGCCGTCACAAAATTTCATCGTTATAGTCACGACAGACATTTTACATTACAAACGAACCATACACTGTTACTCATTATTTTTGACTCAATTAAAGATCTACCAACATTCATAGCAAATAAACTGTAGAGGTGGTTGACAATCTTACTGAACTATATAATTTTAAAATGGAATACTCCCATCGAAAAATAATCTGTCATGTGGATGGATTACCCAGACTAGTTCTGAAACAGAGTACTATTAGAAGATTCCATGATTGCTTCTCTACAAACTAATGATGAAATAAAGACGGTTATGTACAATACAATAAGAGAACTACCCGTGACTCTTCATGAAATAAAAAGGGAAGCCTTAAATGAATAGTTTATTAATCTAACAAAAGCAAAAATCTCAGAGAAGGAGAATAAGATTTCAGACAGTTTCTCGCTGTGTGACAAGGCACTTCTGTACAGCAAGAGAGTCACCATTCCAAAAATTCTACCGAAGGATTTTCACATCAGCCATCCAGGGATAAATAGAATGAAAGGTGTTATGCACAGCTAGGTTTATTAATCTATAATGGACCAGGATATTGAGAGCATAGTGAATACTTGGCAGCAAAAGCACTCCCAATTAAATATAGCCTGTGGCCCAAAACAGATAATACTTAATCTAAAATACATGTGGACTTTGTGGGGTCATTAGAAAGCTTCTACTATCTTATTGTAGATAGTTTTTCAAAATGGACATAGGTTTTTTTACATGTACAAATACAGAGATGGCAATAAACTTCTTGCATGAATTGTTCACCTGGTTTAGCCATTATGAACCTCAATTCACATTCACCAACTTTAAGGAGTTTTGAAAAACTTCATATATAAAACATTATGATGCCCCATACCATCCAAGAAAAACGGCCAAGCAGAATGCTTTGCCAACACCATGAAAAAAAAAACAAAACAAAAAAACAAACAAACAGCACACCCATGGAAAAGGCCTTGCAGCAGTTTTTACAATTGTACAGTATCATGCCAAATGCTAACATACTATCTTCATTATCTCCAGCTGAATTTGTTTGTGTGAAAAATTAAATCTGTGTTTGAAAAACTGCTGCCTAAACAAACAAAACATGGGCGGACATTTATAGTACCAAAGAGACAGTACATCTCAGGTGAATAGGTATTTTAGATATCTAAAAACAATGCATCGATTGGAAATATGGTGTACAGTTCTTGCATAAGAAGCATCTTAACCAGATTAGGAAGTGACTGTTGGATGACACCGACAGTACACCACAGGAAGACGAAATGATGGTAACTATTTTTGACACTTTAACTAGAGATACTCCAAACAGCTGCAGAACAACAGTGCTAAAAAATAAAATGATAGTTACTAAACCTTATCGTAATAAACCCAAAGAAAAAATATTGAGGCTCTTGTGAAGAGGAGAGAGGTTGTAATGGTGTCCAACCTTATTGATAATAAATGAACTCTTTCACTCACTATACCAAGTAAATAGTGCATTTTTTTAACTGATATATTTGCAATATTGCATTGTATATACTTATTTTTTTGCAATATTGCATTGTATATACTTATTTTTTTGCAATATTGCATTGTATATACTTATTTTTTTGCAATATTGCATTGTATACCAGGTAAATAGTGCATTTTTTTAACTGATATATTTGCAATATTGCATCGTATATACTTATTTGTTTTTTGTAAATTGTTGCTTTTCTATAATTAAGCACCCTCCTCTACATTCTTAACAAAAGTTGCCAAAATGGCTTGTTAGCAGCGTTAAGATTTTTATCACTTTACTTGCTAAAAACTCTTAAAATATATCATACAGATTATTATTTATTGAGCCATGTCAAAGTATATTCATTTTGGAAAAATAAAATAGAATTTTGAGAACCTAAAGTGCTTTGGTTTTCAATACTTTTTTTTTTTATTAGAACCTCATTGAAATCTGTGCTATTTTTATGGTAAGCGAGTATTGCTAATTAAAGCGATTTAGGGGAAAAAATTTCTGGATAAATTTACACTTCATTGTTATGACATGTAAATGTATGTAGACAAAACCTGACAACTTAAATTACTTTGGAATAATTTATTTAAAAATTAAATCATGCATTGAATGCCATAACTAACAACGTTTTTCATGTAATAATCAAATAGATAGATGTATTTTTAAAACTAAATTTTTTAGTTAATAAATATTTGTTTAGAGCAATAATAACCATTAGACTTGCCAAAAAAGAAAAGTAGCTTCCTCCATCCACTCATCTGTCTAAATTACAAGAACACAAAACAATCGATTCATATTTTTGAAAAAACTTTTATAAAAGTTATTTTCTATCTATAAATATAAAAGCGAAAATGTATGTATGTATGTGTGTTCGCTTTTTCTGTATGTCAACAAAAGGCTTCTTTCAGAGAAGCGGTCGGTCGGTTCACAACTTTTAAAACTTTTTATATCACATACAAATCGTAATATCTCACACTTAACAACGAAGCTCGCCTGTCTATTTAATTTGCTCGATTTCGGGAAGATAAATATTCGATATTTGTCGCTTGCCACATGTGGCTTAGTCTTTTTCCTATAACATTTTGGGGGTGGGAAAAAAAAAGCGTTCAGCAGTAAATGAATACTATCCTGCAGTTGAGCTCATTAACTCATTAAAACGGGCACCTGCCAAATCCAACTAATTAAATAAATTCAAACGTGTTTCCGTTAGCATCTCGCGGTGGGGCAATGGTTAACATCGCACGTTTTTTTTTTTTTTTTCACACTTTAATTTACAACTTTGCCTCAAGGGTTCGGGTTCGATCCTCATACTTACTTTTTTTTTAACCCCCCCCCCAAACACCCGGGCAACGCCGGGTACCCCTCGCTAGTCAATAATAATTCATTTCATTATATTAACCGATTTATGATGAGAATTTTTTTTTCATTTTTATGCTTATACAAAATCAAATGACTCGATTCACAAAAATATTTTTTTTTCTTAAATAATAAAATGCGAGTACATTAATACACAAACACTCCCTGACATTAGAATACATCTACACTAAGATAATCATTTGTTTTTCTTAAAATGACCAAAATGAATACAAAAAATTTTTCTGTAAAAGAAGTCTATAGTTAGGGAGGGGTGAGTAGATTTTGCTAGTAACAGATAAAAAAATAAATAAAACGCTGTAATGTAAAAACATGCCAGGAAAAATATTTTTAAAAATGTTTCAATTTTCTATTTTTTGTTTTCCATTCCGAAAATCTGAGTTTAATTTTGTGTGGCCATGTTTCATTTGTTGTAACTCATTAGCAGATTTTACTAAAATTGAAAGCCATGGAGGAATTAATCTAGATAATTCTTGTAATATTTTTAAAACAAAATTACACAATATATTTTATAGCATCAATATTTTTAAAACAAATTACATCAACCATTAAAAAATTCAAACCAATATTTAACATTTCAGATTTTTAGTTGGAAATCCAGAAAAATATTTTATAAAAAGAAAAAAAGTATTTTTAACCATTTTAAGTAGATGAACAAAATAACAAAAGCAGGATTAATTTGTTAAATAATCTTGTTATTGAATTTAAAGATATTTCAAAAGCACATCACCATTAATGTAGCTTATTAAAATAATTATAAAAGTTCAGGTTTAGTTGTTTCATAATTAATATAGTGTTTTAGCTTAACCCTTTATGGCCTGGTTGAACTGATTTGCAAATAAATTAATATAATGGCATAAATAAAGTGGAAAATGATTCATACCTTGTATGTATTAGTTCAGTATCTGAGTAGATGCGAGATACTTTCAGATTGCAACAGTCCATTGCTTACATTCAGTATGCCACCAAGGTAAGTTTATGAAATGCAAAAATTCTCAGTGGTAGTTTAACTATTGAACTTCATAATTTTTTCAGTTTGAAGACAATCACGGTATCATTAGCCTTTAAACTAACTGAAATTAATATTTTTTTGATCATCTACATCATAATTCAGGTCATAAAGGGTTAAAATAATTATAAAAGTTCAGGTTTAGTGCTTTCAAAATTAATATAGGCAGTTTTGATTAAGAAAATCTAAAAAATGATCAATATTAAGCATCAATGTTAAGTCTAAAAAACCACTGGACGGATGGCTTCCACGTTTTGGTATAATATGTTTACTATATCCATGTGTGTTTTTATATATTTCTTTTTAATTATAACATTATACTTAATTTTTCTATGATAAATAAGTGGTTTTCTTTGTACCGATAGGCCATTTTTTTTTTTTATTTAGGGACAATTATTTATTACCGCTTCCTGTCACGTGACCAGTGTTTCCAATTTAGCGGTTTTCCTGCTAGATCTGGAAATTTCGTTTGCAATCTAGCGGGGAATTCTAGAAAATCTGGAGATATTTTGCACCCACACACCTGCAATTTTAGATTAAAAAATAAAGAAAAGCGCTTGAAAATACTTTAAAACATAAAATAAACTCATTCATGTAAGTAAAAAAACGTAGCATTTATTGCCTTTGGTAACAATTATTCATTGATTATTTGTTTTGTTTTTCACCTTTTTTTCGGCTAACCATTCTTAAATCTCGCTATAAAATCGATTTTTCCAAGTACATTTTAGGTGGGGGGGGGGAAGATTCCAACCTCCGAAGTTTAGTTTAAAATACGATCTAAGCAACCCCGCTTAATTTAGAAGTATTTAGTCGAAAATTGTAAAAAGCAAGAAACAGCAAACAAAAAAAACTTATACCAATAATTAATTTATCGAATTTAATTATCTACCAACCTAAATACTTTTAACATGCTAAAACAAAGTTGTTTTTTTTTTTTTATTTTTCTAATTTCAAAATATGTTGCACCATTATTGTAATGTTTAATTTGCAGTATATTTCAATTTAACTTTTATTATAAAAAGTTTGAGTTTATGATTTGTTTCTTGCAAAAAAAAAAATTAAAATTAAAAAAAAAATACCCTCTCTGAAAAAACAGGTAAAACTAGCTGATAAAATATGTAAGTCTTCTGGGGAGCTAACCGCTTCAATATAATTCCAGAAACATATAGTGAGAAAACATGGAAAATTTTATATATTGAATATACTATATTTATAATTTTTTTATTATAGGAAGTTAAAATATGGAGGGTTTTTTTTGGGGGGGGGGTGAATTAGCGATTTTTGAAAATTTCAGGCGATAAAAGTTAAAAATCTAGCGATTTTCTGGACATTTCTTTCTCCTGATCTCGCGGGGTTTTTTAAATCTAAGTTTCCAACACTGCATCACTAAAAGGATATTTTGGTCTCAGCACTACAGGCTTAATGTAAACAGAATTTGTTTACAATATCGGTAAATTTTCAATGGGTTTAATCACATGATTATTGATAATGTAACCATGTGATTGAAATTTGATTTAAATTAACCACACGTGGTCCCTTTCCTATCAAATATTCATTGAAAAATGGTAGGTACAGACAAACTGAATGCCGACGCTCAAAGTGTATAAACATTGACCCCTCCCTTTACTTAAAAATTCACCAAAAATCAGGAAATTATCCAATTTTAATGAAAATTTCAGTATTTATCAAATAATGATCGCAGAATATAATGAACTAATTATTTTTACTTAACTCTTAGTGAAAATGTATTATTTTGTTTAAACAAAAAATACCTTTACTAAAGTTATGGTTTTCAGTAGTAAATAAAAAACGCAAGAATTTATTTTTGCTTTTTTTATATAAATAAAGCATCGTAATTTGTAACAATAAAAAATAATTTTTGCAGGAACATTCCGAAAAAAAGCCCCTAAAGTCCGTATTAATGAATTCGATATAACTCGAATAAAAATGAATTTCTCGCATACTATTCAGGGAATTAAAGATTCAATTAGATTCCTATTTCAGTCACCTAAATTATTTAGGGTGAAATGAGTTTAGAAATTTAGAGCCAAACCTAAATATTTTTTTTTTTTGCTTAAAAAAAAAAAAAAAAAAATAGCATTAATACAGTAAGTTATGTAAAATTTGTATAGAATGCTCTGCTTTACGGTTGTTGTAAAAATGGAACGGAAATTTGAATTTTGTTCCCTTTTAAATTCGGTATATTTTTACATTACGTCCAACTCATCGTTAATATTCGACACATCAACTTTTATAGCTTTTCAGGTATGCTGGCAAGGTTAGGGGTGTCTATTCCGAAAGCCGTTCTAACATGGGTAGATTGGTAGGTGTGTCAGAAATTTCGTGAAAAATAGTGAATAATTCCACCCCGTCTTTCCAAGCTTATAACTCCTCGAAAAATGTAACTCAAGCCCTAATTCTTTTTTCAATTAAAGGAGCAAGGACCAAGGTTTCATTAAAAAAAAAAAAAACCAAACAACGTGGGTTTTTTTGTAAAAAAGGTTTTAAACTTCGGACTTTACAGATAAATTTCTAAAAACACTACTTTTTATTTGTTTTAAATTTGAATATATTATTTATTGACCTTTTCTCTTCAATTTGTGATATATAACACTTTGGTGAGTAAATTAATTATTTACTTTTTAATAGACATTTCAAAATGGGAGGCGTGAATTATTCGACCCCCTGTCTTTCCAAGCTTATAACTACTCGAAAAATGTAATTCACGCCCTAATTTTTTTTTCAATTAAAGGAGCAAGGACCAAGGTTTCATTTAAAACAAGAAAAAAAAAAAAGAAAAAACAAACAACGTGGTTTAAAAAAAAAAAACTTTGAACTTTACAGGTAAATTTCTAAAAAACACTCCTTTTTTTTGTTTTAAATTTGAATATATTATTTATTGACCTTTTCTCTTCAATTTGTGATATATAAAACTTTGGTGTGTAAATTAATTATTTACTTTTTAATAGACACTTGAAAATGGGGGGGGGCGTGAATTAAAAAAAAAACCGTTTGTCTAAAATATATTCGGTTTATTGGAAAGAACATAAAATTTCACATTGATCCTGAAAATATCGTAAAAATAGAATCAATAGAAAAATTTTGATATATTTTTAAAGTTTAAAAATTGAAAAATATTGAGTTCGTAAAATTCATTACTGTTTTTAAAAAAAAAAAAAAAATATTTCTATTGCTTTTAAAACAACTTTAATAGTTTATTTTGGAAGTATAATCCATAAAGAAAATAAACAACCCACTTTTAACAGAGAAATTACGAGATTTTTATATTTTATTCGCAGTTTCGTGATAGGGGTGTCAAAAATTCCTACAAAAATTCTGATACATCTAGTAGATTGGAGTGTTTATTCGTTGTAAACGTACCCGACAACCTATGAATGTCGACGTTTCCAATGTGAATGGTAAGCTGGACTTATGCAAAAAATAACAAAAAGATATACCAAACTGACTTTTTCGTTTAAAAATGAAATTATTTCCCTTTCGTTATTAATTTTTTTTTTTTTTTTTTTTTTTTTTTTTAAATATTTTGTGTTTTATATAAATAAAGTACAATTGTTGAATGTTACTGTTTTGATTATATTCGTTTGTGGGGGGGGACAATTAAAAAATTAAGAAAGATTAAAACGGAGCGAAATTTAAGTTTCCGTTACAATTTTACAACCACCGTAAAACAGCGCATACTCAGCAAGTTTTATCGTAATTTATAAGCATAATGTTGAAACACTAAATCAACATTTTATTTATTTTTCTGCATAATTAATGATGGAAGTATTTTTCTGTTTATTTTCTGAACATCTGTTAAAAAAAAAAAAAAATATTAATTTGTACATACATAACTATTTACAGTGTTCATGTAAAGCATTCATTTGTTCTTTTTATAATAAAAATTCCATTTTCGAAGAGAAACGTTTACTGCCAAATTTCTTTAAAAAAAAGAAAAGTGCAAGTTTTCCTAAAAAAAAAACAAACTCTCACCTAATAATTTATGGTAAAAAATTAATCTTTTTTTTGGGGGAAAAAATAACAATTTTCATTGATTAAAAAAATTGCAAAAAATAATAAAAGTAAATGAACGAAAAAAATGCAATTTTTCTTGAGGAATGTGTTCCATTTTAACAAACTGAGCCACAGCAACACGTGGCCGGGTATAGCTAGTATATATATATATATATATATATAAAATGAAACTTAAAACAAGATAAAATATAGAATAACTAAAAATAAATAAATATGAATTTATTTGTCAGTTCAATAAGGAGAAACATCAAAAGAAAGAACTCTTCTGTTGGGTTTTCAAATCAATTTAACTTCATCTGACCAATAGATTCTACTTATAACTCCCATATATTTTCAGAATCAATAGCACACTTGGCCCATTTCTTTTTCCTCTCAACACCGTATAAGAGCACTGGGTTTTTACCTCTGCACCCCCCTAAAATAAGCTCACATTAATTCTAGCCATTACAAAGATCAGATTTCTGGTAATTTCTTGAATATTCCTCCGAATTTAATCTTAACTACCCTATAACCACAGATAAGCAGCCATAATTCATATTTAAATACCCCTCTTCAAAGCCTAAGAATGTCCATTAACCCTTCTAGATTTTAAAATCCTCACCCTGACATACTGATAATGACTAACCTTTCCTTATATCTTCATGTCTAGCACACCTACCCAACCACCCGCTCCCAGAACCCATTCTTTTGTTCCTATTTCCCCACCTTGCATATCCCCTCAATGAAGCAGGACTCATTTCTAAAGACGTTTGAACTTAGAACAATGCTCCTCGCCCCGTTAGTGAAATACCCAACCATAATACTCTCCCTTCTTTTTTCATAATCTTCCTTTTTCTCTCTCCTGATTTTCTTAAAAAGAAAATTATAGTTGTGTTTCGGAATTTTTTAGATGAGTTTTAATAATTTGAACTATTTGGATTACCATTTTTTTTTTAATAATTTGAAACATTTGGATTACCATTTTTTTTAATAATTTGAAACATTTGGATTACCATTTTTTTTAATAATTTGAACTATTTGGATTACTATTTTTTTTTTTAATAATTTTAACTATTTGGATTACCATTTTTTTAAATAATTTTAACTATTTGGATTACCATTTTTTTTAACAATTTGAACTATTTGGATTACCATTTTTTTTAAACAATTTGAACTATTTGGATTACCATTTTTTTTTAATGATTTGAACTATTTGGATTACCATTTTTTTAATGATTTGAACTATTTGGATTACCATTTTTTTTTAATGATTTGAACTATTTGGATTACCATTTTTTTAATGATTTGAACTATTTGGATTACCATTTTTTTTAATAATTTGAACTATTTGGATTACCATTTTTTTTTAATGATTTGAACTATTTGGATTACAATTTTTTTTAATAATTTGAACTATTTGGATTACAATTTTTTTTTAATAATTTGAACTATTTGGATTACCATTTTTTTTAATGATTTTAACTATTTGGATTACCATTTTTTTTTAATGATTTGAACTATTTGGATTACCATTTTTTTTAATAATTTGAACTATTTGGATTACAATTTTTTTTTAATAATTTGAACTATTTGGATTACAATTTTTTTTTAATAATTTGAACTATTTGGATTACTTTTTTTTTTATAATTTGAACTATTTGGATTACAATTTTTTTTAATAATTTGAACTATTTGGATGACTATTTTTTTTTAATGATTTGAACTATTTGGATGACTATTTTTTTTAATGATTTGAACTATTTGGATTACTGTTTTTTTTAATAATTTGTACTATTTAGATTACCATTTTTTTAAAATAATTTGAACTATTTGGATTACCATTTTTTTTAATAATTTGAACTATTTGGATTACTATTTTTTTTAATAATTTTAACTATTTGGATTACCATTTTTTTTTTTTAATAATTTTAACTATTTGGATTACAATTTTTTTTAAATAATTTGAACTGTTTGGATTACCATTTTTTTTTAATGATTTGAACTATTTGGATTACCATTTTTTTTTAATGATTTGAACTATTTGGATTACCTTTTTTTTTTTTTTTAAATAATTTGAACTATTTGGATTACCATTTTTTTTAATGATTTGAACTATTTGGATTACCATTTTTTATTTTAATAATTTGAACTATTTGGATTACCATTTTTTTAAATGATTTGAACTATTTGGATTACCATTTTTTTTAATGATTTGAACTATTTGGATTACTATTTTTTTTTAAATAATTTGAACTATTTGGATTACCATTTTTTTTAATGATTTAAACTATTTGGATTACCAATTTTTTTTAATGATTTGAACTATTTGGATTACCATTTTTTTTAATGATTTGAACTATTTGGATTACTATTTTTTTTAATGATTTGAACTATTTGGATTACTATTTTTTTTAATGATTTGAACTATTTGGATTACCATTTTTTTTAATAATTTGTAACAATTTGCATTACTATTTTTTTTAATGATTTGAACTATTTGGATTACCATATTTTTTAATAATTTGAACTATTTGGATTACCATTTTTTTAAAAAATAATTTTAACTATTTGGATTACTATTTTTTTTAATGATTTTAACTATTTGGATTACCATTTTTTTTTTAATAATTTGAACTATTTAGATTACCATTTTTTTTAATAATTTGAACTATTTGGATTACCATTTTTTTTTAATGATTTGAACGATTTGGATTACAATTTTTTTTAATGATTTGAACTATTTGGATTACCATTTTTTATTTTAATAATTTGAACTATTTGGATTACCATTTTTTTTTAATGATTTGAACTATTTGGATTACCATTTTTTTTAATGATTTGAACTATTTGGATTACCATTTTTTTTTAATGATTTGAACTATTTGGATTACCTTTTTTTTTTTTTAAATAATTTGAACTATTTGGATTACCATTTTTTTAAATAATTTGAACTATTTGGATTACCATTTTTTTAAATGATTTGAACTATTTGGATTACCATTTTTTTAAATGATTTGAACTATTTGGATTACCATTTTTTTTTTAAATAATTTGAACTATTTGGATTACTATTTTTTTAAATGATTTGAACTATTTGGATTACTATTTTTTTTTAAATAATTTGAACTATTTGGATTACCATTTTTTTAAATGATTTGAACTATTTGGATTACCATTTTTTTAAATGATTTGAACTATTTGGATTACCATTTTTTTAAATGATTTGAACTATTTGGATTACCATTTTTTTTAATGATTTGAACTATTTGGATTACTATTTTTTTTTAAATAATTTGAACTATTTGGATTACCATTTTTTTTAATGATTTAAACTATTTGGATTACCAATTTTTTTTAATGATTTGAACTATTTGGATTACCATTTTTTTTAATGATTTGAACTATTTGGATTACCATTTTTTTTAATGATTTGAACTATTTGGATTACTATTTTTTTTTAAATAATTTGAACTATTTGGATTACCATTTTTTTTAATGATTTAAACTATTTGGATTACCAATTTTTTTTAATGATTTGAACTATTTGGATTACCATTTTTTATTTTAATA
Source organism: Euprymna scolopes (assembly GCF_053919585.1). NCBI lineage: Eukaryota > Metazoa > Mollusca > Cephalopoda > Sepiida > Sepiolidae > Euprymna > Euprymna scolopes. The sequence goes on from NC_136497.1 coordinate 15,239,362, forward strand.
ATTTGAACTATTTGGATTACCATTTTTTTTTAATGATTTGAACTATTTGGATTTCCATTTTTTTTAATGATTTGAACTATTTGGATTACCATTTTTTTTTAATGATTTGAACTATTTGGATTACCTTTTTTTTTTTTTTAAATAATTTGAACTATTTGGATTACCATTTTTTTAAATAATTTGAACTATTTGGATTACCATTTTTTTAAATAATTTGAACTATTTGGATTACCATTTTTTTAAATGATTTGAACTATTTGGATTACCATTTTTTTTTTAAATAATTTGAACTATTTGGATTACTATTTTTTTAAATGATTTGAACTATTTGGATTACTATTTTTTTTTAAATAATTTGAACTATTTGGATTACCATTTTTTTAAATGATTTGAACTATTTGGATTACCATTTTTTTAAATGATTTGAACTATTTGGATTACCATTTTTTTAAATGATTTGAACTATTTGGATTACCATTTTTTTTAATGATTTGAACTATTTGGATTACTATTTTTTTTTAAATAATTTGAACTATTTGGATTACCATTTTTTTTTAATGATTTAAACTATTTGGATTACCAATTTTTTTTAATGATTTGAACTATTTGGATTACCATTTTTTTTAATGATTTGAACTATTTGGATTACTATTTTTTTTAATGATTTGAACTATTTGGATTACTATTTTTTTTAATGATTTGAACTATTTGGATTACTATTTTTTTTAATGATTTGAACTATTTGGATTACCATTTTTTTTAATAATTTGTAACAATTTGGATTACTATTTTTTTTAATGATTTGAACTATTTGGATTACCATATTTTTTAATAATTTGAACTATTTGGATTACCATTTTTTTAAAAAATAATTTTAACTATTTGGATTACTATTTTTTTTAATGATTTTAACTATTTGGATTACCATTTTTTTTTTTAATAATTTGAACTATTTAGATTACCATTTTTTTTAATAATTTGAACTATTTGGATTACCATTTTTTATTTTAATAATTTGAACTATTTGGATTACCATTTTTTTAAAAAATAATTTTAACTATTTGGATTACTATTTTTTTTAATGATTTGAACTATTTGGATTACCATTTTTTTTAATAATTTGTAACAATTTGGATTACTATTTTTTTTAATGATTTGAACTATTTGGATTACCATATTTTTTAATAATTTGAACTATTTGGATTACCATTTTTTTAAAAAATAATTTTAACTATTTGGATTACTATTTTTTTTAATGATTTTAACTATTTGGATTACCATTTTTTTTTTAATAATTTGAACTATTTAGATTACCATTTTTTTTAATAATTTGAACTATTTGGATTACCATTTTTTTTTAATGATTTGAACGATTTGGATTACAATTTTTTTTAATGATTTGAACTATTTGGATTACCATTTTTTATTTTAATAATTTGAACTATTTGGATTACCATTTTTTTTTAATGATTAAATGATTTGAACTATTTGGATTACTATTTTTTTTTTAAATAATTTGAACTATTTGGATTACCATTTTTTTTAATGATTTGAACTATTTGGATTACCATTTTTTTTTAATGATTTGAACTATTTGGATTACCTTTTTTTTTTTTTTAAATAATTTGAACTATTTGGATTACCATTTTTTTAAATAATTTGAACTATTTGGATTACCATTTTTTTAAATGATTTGAACTATTTGGATTACCATTTTTTTAAATGATTTGAACTATTTGGATTACCATTTTTTTTTTAAATAATTTGAACTATTTGGATTACTATTTTTTTAAATGATTTGAACTATTTGGATTACTATTTTTTTTTAAATAATTTGAACTATTTGGATTACCATTTTTTTAAATGATTTGAACTATTTGGATTACCATTTTTTTAAATGATTTGAACTATTTGGATTACCATTTTTTTAAATGATTTGAACTATTTGGATTACCATTTTTTTTAATGATTTGAACTATTTGGATTACTATTTTTTTTTAAATAATTTGAACTATTTGGATTACCATTTTTTTTAATGATTTAAACTATTTGGATTACCAATTTTTTTTAATGATTTGAACTATTTGGATTACCACTTTTTTTAATGATTTGAACTATTTGGATTACCATTTTTTTTAATGATTTGAACTATTTGGATTACTATTTTTTTTAAATAATTTGAACTATTTGGATTACCATTTTTTTTAATGATTTAAACTATTTGGATTACCAATTTTTTTTAATGATTTGAACTATTTGGATTACCATTTTTTATTTTAATAATTTGAACTATTTGGATTACCATTTTTTTTTAATGATTTGAACTATTTGGATTACCATTTTTTTTAATGATTTGAACTATTTGGATTACCATTTTTTTTTAATGATTTGAACTATTTGGATTACCTTTTTTTTTTTTTTAAATAATTTGTAACTATTTGGATTACCATTTTTTTAAATAATTTGAACTATTTGGATTACCATTTTTTTAAATGATTTGAACTATTTGGATTACCATTTTTTTAAATGATTTGAACTATTTGGATTACCATTTTTTTTAAAAATAATTTGAACTATTTGGATTACTATTTTTTTAAATGATTTGAACTATTTGGATTACTATTTTTTTTTAAATAATTTGAACTATTTGGATTACCATTTTTTTAAATGATTTGAACTATTTGGATTACCATTTTTTTAAATGATTTGAACTATTTGGATTACCATTTTTTTAAATGATTTGAACTATTTGGATTACCATTTTTTTTAATGATTTGAACTATTTGGATTACTATTTTTTTTTAAATAATTTGAACTATTTGGATTACCATTTTTTTTAATGATTTAAACTATTTGGATTACCAATTTTTTTTAATGATTTGAACTATTTGGATTACCATTTTTTTTAATGATTTGAACTATTTGGATTACCATTTTTTTTAATGATTTGAACTATTTGGATTACTATTTTTTTTTAAATAATTTGAACTATTTGGATTACCATTTTTTTTAATGATTTAAACTATTTGGATTACCAATTTTTTTTAATGATTTGAACTATTTGGATTACCATTTTTTTTAATGATTTGAACTATTTGGATTACTATTTTTTTTAATGATTTGAACTATTTGGATTACTATTTTTTTTAATGATTTGAACTATTTGGATTACCATTTTTTTTAATAATTTGTAACAATTTGGATTACTATTTTTTTTAATGATTTGAACTATTTGGATTACCATATTTTTTAATAATTTGAACTATTTGGATTACCATTTTTTTAAAAAATAATTTTAACTATTTGGATTACTATTTTTTTTAATGATTTTAACTATTTGGATTACCATTTTTTTTTTAATAATTTGAACTATTTAGATTACCATTTTTTTTAATAATTTGAACTATTTGGATTACCATTTTTTATTTTAATAATTTGAACTATTTGGATTACCATTTTTTTAAAAAATAATTTTAACTATTTGGATTACTATTTTTTTTAATGATTTTAACTATTTGGATTACCATTTTTTTTTTAATAATTTGAACTATTTAGATTACCATTTTTTTAAATAATTTAAACTATTTGGATTACCATTTTTTTTTTAATGATTTGAACGATTTGGATTACTATTTTTTTTAATGATTTGAACTATTTGGATTACCATTTTTTTTAATGATTTGAACTATTTGGATTACTGTTTTTTTTAATAATTTTAACTATTTGGATTACCATTTTTTTTAATAATTTGAACTATTTGGATTACCATTTTTTTTAATAATTTGAACTATTTGGATTACTATTTTTTTTTTAATAATTTTAACTATTTGGATTACTATTTTTTTTTAATAATTTTAACTATTTGGATTACCATTTTTTAAAAATAATTTTAACTATTTGGATTACTATTTTTTTTAATAATTTTAACTATTTGGATTACCACTTTTTTTAATAATTTTAACTATTTGGATTACTACTTTTTTTTAATAATTTTAACTATTTGGATTACTATTTTTTTTAATAATTTTAAGTATTTGGATTACTATTTTTTTTAATAATTTTAACTATTTGGATTACCATTTCCATCTTAGATGTTTTTCTCACATTTCGAATGTAAACTTCAACCTTCTTATTGAACTCTAGAATTGGTACTTATTCATAGAACGACCCACTCTTTAATGGATGTTGCATTTTTTTTTTTTTTTACGAGGTAGTTACCACTTATCAAGGCCCAGAAGCCACTCTGATATAAGGGTTATTGCGTGTACAGTAATCAATGGGATAGTATCGTAGTAATCGTTAGTATTGGAGATTTGATTAAGTGTCTTACTTAAGGGAGGGGGGGGGGAGGTTCATCAGGAATTTGTTTATGTTGGACTTGAAGACATCCAGGTTGTAGTCAGGTGGGAAACAGGCAAACGGAAGAGAGTTCCACAGGCGTGCACTTCTAAGAAAGAAGCTTTGTTCATGGAATCTACGTTTTCGTTTTGGCACAGCTAAAGAATGAGGAAAATTTTTGACAGTGTTTTCCGCTAGACGGGTGTTTATCGTAAAAGATTGGCGAGGGGGAACCACAGATTGGAGCTCAGACGAGTACTTGCCATGGAAGTAACGATAAAAAAAAGACAGACTCGCAACGTCTCTCCTGTGGGAGAGAGGTTGCAAGGAAGAGAAAAGGGCATCCCCCACTAAGTCACAAAGCCTATTTTGTACTCTGTCAAGGCAGGATAGGATGTTTTTAGCAGCTCCTGCTCAGATATGGCAGCAGTATTCCATCCTTGGATATACTTGGCTTTTATATAGATAGAGAATTGCATCAGCAGTGAGGTATCTTCTGGAGCGGTAGAAGGATCCTACCATTTTTCCAGCAACCTTGGCAACTGACTTGATAGACGTGTTCCATTTCAGGTCAGGAGTAAAGGTCAAACCCAGAACCTTATCAAAACATGGAGCTTCTCTTAGACGAGAGCCATCCATTTCAATTGATGCCAGATGGGGATCAGAGCATTGATGATTGGCATTGCATTGGCATATTCTGGCATATAAACATGAACCACCATAATATACCGATTGTTTGGTGGAGAAATTTTTATTGGCCAAGCATTTCACCACATTCAGGCAATTTATTTAAGCTGCCAGAATATGTTGATGCAACATCCATGAAAGAGTGGGTTATTCTCTGCATAAGTACATTGGAAACTTCAATCTCCAGAAGACTGTCATATAAAATCGATTTTTACTTAACACCTTCATTGATTGCACCACATTTTGATGTGGGAAGATTCAATTCTCACTATAGACAATATTAAGTAAAAATAAAATAAAAATAATACAAGACTTGGTTGACAGAATAATTTGTGGATGAAATAAAAGGTTTGATTTGCAATTTCATAAGGATTCCTAAGTTCAACAAAATGTATGTGAAGATCAAAAACGACAATATTCAGTTGAAATATTTTGAGAATAACATGCAAAAAAAAGAACAATAGTCCAGCAAATAAAAAAAAAAAACATAGTTGCCATACAAAAAAGAAAATTATAATTTGTCTTGCTTAAGTTTCAAATAGCATTTTCCCGACAAAATGATTGGTTTTAATTAAAAAAACAAAAGAAGAATAAGACAGTTGCTGTGTAGACAAAAAAAGAGAAAGAAACCTGGTGTGGATGAAGGTTTAATATTTATAAAATATTTTTATGATGCAGCTAAGGAATTAAAAAAAAAAAAATTTGCTAGTAATTAAATTGTCTTTAAAAAATTTCAAAGAATAAACACAAGCATATAATCTCTCCCTTTCTCAAAGAAGAAAAAGAACAAAATGCAGAAAACAAAAGAAAATGAAAACAAAAACAAAAATAAAAAACAGAGAAAAACAGAAAAAAAAAAAAAAAAAAAACAGAACCGAATGTATGTTTGAAAATTTTATTGGTCTTTTTGTTTTGCTGCATACAACTTGATTAGAGATCGAATTTGTCTGTATAAATGTATGGGTCAGCCAGGGTTGGTAAAAGTCAGTTTTCAAGTCGGCTTGTGTATGTGTGTGTGCCAGGGCCAAACTTTAAGTCACCACCAAAACCACCACCACCGTTACCACCACCACCACCACTACAGCTACCAATACCATTGTAAAATGATATATTTTATTAACATCAGATTGAAATTTTTTTAACTGCATTTTAGATACCCACATTTTAATTCAGTGACCATAAATTGCATTTTTATTTCTATATGGATTGTTTGGAAGGAGAAGAAAGAGAAAATGATATGTAAGGAAGTTGTCATTGAAATCAATTTTTAAACAAAGTTGTCATTGAAATCAATTCAACAATTTTTAAACAAAGTTGTCATTGAAATCAATTCAACAATTTTTAAACAAAGTTGTCATTGAAATCAATTCAACAATTTTTAAACAAAGTTGTCATTGAAATCAATTCAACAATTTTTAGACAAAAAGAAAAAAAATTTTTTTGAAAAAGAAATCAATCAATCATACAAATGGATATTATTAACTGAAATTCAAATTTGGATTTAATAAAAACTCATTGTACATTGAAACTAGATTTTATATATATATTTTTAAAGCTATTTTTCACACCAGAATTTAACAAAATGTGTGAGTTAATCTGTTTTAATTGCAATCATTAAAAAAAAAACTGCAAAAATTTATGGATGTTTCGATGGACTGAATTTCTTCAGTCCAAGATTCCTTTAAAAACAGAATTTAGAATAGAAAACGTTAATATTCTGTTTAAGATTTTAAAAATAAAATTTTGTTGAAAACAAAAACCAATATGATTGTCATACAAAGATAAAAACATAACATTCTTTTTATACTGCAACCAAATTGTAACATTTTTGGAGTTTAAAACTGGCAGAAGGCAGAAAAAACTTACAAAAAGCTGCCAAAAATCAAAAAAACAAAAACAATTTTTATTGTTCCATTATTAAAGTGAAGTAACAAAAAAAAAAAAAAAAAAAAGAAATTGAATAAAATAATATTGAACAAAGATTTAAGCAACTTCATGAATGTGAACAAAAAAGATCAATTTTCCTTGCAAATTGAAAGCATTCATTCCTAACATAATTTTCCATTTAATTTTTCTTTAATCTCTTTTTCAGTCTATCAACATTTTTTTGGTTTATGTCTTGGAATTTTTTAGATGAAAATTGATAATTTTTTTATAATTTGGATTATCCAGACTTCCATCTTGGTTAAAAAGATTCAACAAGTCTGACGGAAACATTATAAGTAGAATAGTAGTCTAAATAATACAAAACATTTTTTTTAGTTCATCCAATGCCAAAACATGACATCCATATTGTAAACTTGATTGGCTAAAATTGTATCTACAAGCAAAGCTGAGATAGGGGCAGGGGGATATTCATACCTTCCTGATGAAGCAAATTAACACATTTTTTGCTCTTATTCACTCCCAAACAATGCACAGTGCCACTTGAATGCAAGAGGCTACTATTTGGGACCATATCAACAAGGACACTATGAAGGGAGTTGAGCAGCAAGATGTCTGTTCACATTATCCTTGAGCTTCTGCATGTCAGTATAGTCAGGAAAGCAGGAAATCAGGAGGGAATTCCAAAGTATAGCAGTTCAAAAGAAGAAACTGTTATAATAGAAGGCTTTTCTAGCATTTGGGGGATCTCTACAGCGAAAGTGTGGGATTTATTTGCTTGTCGGGTTAATCAGGAGTATTTATGTTAAGTACCATGAGCACGTCTGAGAAGATTCCATTAAAGTACTTGTAAAACAGGCACAGGGATGCAACATTCCTGCGATGGAGCAGTGTTTGAAGTTGGGTCAATATTGCAATATTAGGTTGAAAATTCTTTTTTGGATCCTATCTAAAAGGCAGAGGCTCGTGGTTGATGCACTAGCCCAGATGTAGTTACAATATTCCATGCATGGGCGAATGATAGCTTTTTAGAGATATATGATACTCTCAGATGCTAGTAATTTTCTAGCACAGTAAAGAGAGCCCACCTTTGCAGCAACCTTGGCAATGTCTTCAATGTATTTGTTCCAATTCATGTTGTCTGCGAATATTAAGCTGAGAAAATTGAACGGAGAGATTTCAGGTAGCATATTAGTCATGGCAACCAGTGGTTGAAAATGTTTCTTGTAATTGTTAAAGGAAAGAAGCTAAGTCTTAGTAGCATTAAATGTTACCATCCATTTACATCCCCATTGCTCTTCAAATTGGAGGTCATTTTCTAAGGTTTCAGCAATTGCCTTAGATATGTGTACATTCGTTTTCCCCTAGTGTCTGTTAAAGAGCATGGTATCATCAGCAAATATACACCAGAGAGACAATTTTATGAAGGAGGTCGTTTATGACATTTATCAAGAATAATAAAAGCCTTTATATCATCCGGTTTTGACTACGACCAAAGAAGACAACCTGGATTTTTCTCTTGTCTAAAAAGGATTTGATTATATTAAGCATTTTTCCAGTAATACTATATGATTTAATTTTCATGAGAAGACCTTTGTGCCAAACCCTGTCAATGACGTTAAATATATCAAAGACTACTGCGGTAGTTTCCCCTGCCTTATCCAGTGTTTGGTATATATGATCAGAAATTACAGTTAAGATATCTGCAGTATTTTTTTAATTTTTTTTTTTATTGCTTTTTCATCCCAAACAAGGCATAGTGCCACATTGAAGTAGGGAGCTACTATAGGGGACATAAGTTGTAGGGGCATTATGAAGGGAGATGAGTAGCAAGATGTTTATTCACATTACATTTGAACTTCTGCATATCAATACAGTTGGGAAAGCAGAATCCTGGAAGGGAGTTCCAAAGTCTTGCACTTCTGAGGAAGAAACTATTGGAGTAAAAGGCTTTCTTACACCGAGGGATCTCTACTGTAAAGTGGTGGGACAGTTGCTTGTCAGGTTTGTCGGGGGTAGTCACGTCGAGGAGGTACAAGTGCTTGTAGTTCGTCAGAGCATTCACCATTAAAGTACTTGTAGAACAGGCTGAGGGATGCAACATTTCATCGATGGGACAGAGGCTGAAGCCTAGATGACAGTTCAGGACCTATCAGGTTAGCGACTCTCTTTTGAACCCTGCCCAGGAGTGAGAGACAAGTAGCAGATGCACCAGCCCAAATGTGACAACAGTACTCCATACATGGGCGAATGGTGGCCTTATAGAGGTACAAGATACTTTCAGGTGTTAGTAGTTTTCTAACACGGTAGAGAGATCCCACCTTCTTTGGCAATGCTCTCAATGTATCTACTGTGTAGAGGTGGGATTTTGCTGTTTGTCAGGTGTATTTCCGTTGAAGGGGCACAAGGGCTTGTAGTTCATCGGAGCATCCACCATTAAAATACTTGTAAAAATGTTGGTTGGAAAGAAGTTTAGTATCTATGATGTGGTGGACTAGTACTTGATTCATTTAAAACTCAAAGATTTTGACAAAGTTGCTAATGGGGAGATAATTAAGCAACAGAATTCTTGAGTACTAGTACCACAGAAGCAATTTTGGAGTAGAGAAACAAGAGTCGGTAAGGCATTTGTTGTAGAGTTTTGAGAGAAATTTCAAACACGGAAGGCTAATCACGTATATGAGTACCATGTTTCTACTTTTCTCAGAGTTGGCTTCAACCCCTCACTATTCAACATCACCATTCAACCCCTCACTATTCAACATCACCATTCAACCCCTCACTATTCAACATCACCATCTGCACAACAGGAGCAAATGATGCAAAGACGCAATCCAACTACGTTCTGAAATGCAGATTTTAGTCTGCTGTGTTTCTACACTTGATCAACTTGACACTCCGTAACTTGGTTAGCTGAAACATCCTCCAATCAACCATAATGAAATGAGATAGGTTTCTAGTTTGATCCTGGCTTTATGGCACAACACTTCTGCAACAACGAAGAGGTGGGATTTTGCTTCAAGTGTTCAAGTGATCACAATAGTATTTAAAACTTGCTTTGTCAATTCCATCAGACTTTGCGAATATTGCTTTTATGTTTACAAATCGGCAAGAAACGATTTTTAATGATGATTTAAACAAAGTTTGCCAGATTTCAAATGGTTAGAGTTCTTTTTTTTTTTTTAGAAAAAAAAAAATCCCCAAAAAACTAAAATATCTGCAGGAACTAATTCCAAATAAGCTATTCGTTTTGCATGAAAATCAGTCATTGATAACTAGTGCATAGTAATATATATATATATATATATATATATATATATATATATATATATAAATGACAAAAGTCTTTTTAGTCCAAATTTCAAAGTGTTGACCATCTTACCGTTTATTTCTTTAAGTACGTTGACATGCACAATTTTCGACAGAACCTGTTTCATAGCACAGAATCATTCATGTAATTATATATATATATATATATATATATATATATATATATATACATACATACATAGCAGGCCACCTGGCATTGCTCAATTATAAAAATATGCTTAAATAAGATATTTTAATTTTGAACTGAAATCAAAACATTTAGCACTCCATCCTTAGTCATTATCGTCTGACCTAAATCCATACGCATATAAATTAAAAAAAAAAAAAGATTGTTTAATCTGTAAATGTATATTTATGCATGCACACAGAAGCATGTTAAGTTGACTTACATCTGCCAAGTTACAAATTTTTTTTCTAGCAGCTATTTTTACCAGTTATAAACCCAAATCAAATGTGACACAGGTCCAAATCTCCGAAATATCAAGTTTAAAGTCTGTAGATCAAAATTTGAGGAGTTTGGTAGAGACCGTTTCTCAGAAAGACAATATCACTTTTGTGGTACAAAACTGAATTAAAGTGTAAAAAAGAAAAATGGAGTCTTAAGGTTAAGAAAAAGAAAAAAAAAATAGGAAAACGTATTTTTCTAATTTCATTTTTCCTTACCATGTAATATTGTCCTCTCATTCTTTACGATTCTTTTTACAACTTTATCATATATTTAAAATTAAAAACAAATGCTTCCATTGCTTTCAACACAGAAGGAAATAGAATTATTCAGATACATTCATGCTTCTGATAGTGAATAAACGGTAATAATTGGGATCTATTTCCTAGCTACAAAAACATCTTAACTGAAAAAAAAAAAGAATGGCTCATATTTTCCTATCAATACAGTTTATCTAACCAGATATGGACAAGATATGATCAGCTCCGTAACATGTCATAGACTCCCAAGTTTATTTGTTTTTAATTCTTGTTCCCCTCAAACAAGGCATATTGCCTCTTGTACATAAGGGAGGCATCTATTTGGGTCCATGTCTACTGGAGGAGGTGATAAAGATGTCTGTTCACATTACATTTAAACTTCTGCATGTTAGTACAGTTAGTGAAACAAGAAACAGGAAGGGAATTCCAAAGTTATGGTGAAAAAGCTATTAAAGTAGAAGGCTTTTCAGCATTTAGAGACTTTAACAATTTTGCTGCTAATCGGGTTAGAAGGGAATATGTACGTTGAGGGAAGACAAATGCAACAAGTTCGTCAGAATACATTCCATTGAGGATCTATTAGATTGGAAACTTTTTTTGGATCCTGTCCAAGAGGGAGAGACCACTGGTAGATGCGCCAGCACATATATGGCAGCAATATTCCATGCATGGGCGAATGGTGGTTTTGTAGAGATACAGGATACACTCAGGTGTGATTTTCTAGCACGGTAAAGTGACTATCTTATTTTGCTTTCGTTTCAATTTACCAAATACAATTTGGATCAACACGTAAACTGTTTTGAACAATTAAAGTATTGTGTAATAAAAAAATGGGCAGCAGCAGGTATTTACAAAATGTAAGGAAAGCAAAAGAGAACCTAATCTAATGGTAGCAGCAGCAGCAGAGATGTGGTGGTGGTGGTGGTGGTAATGGTTCAGAGAATCAAAGGAAAGGAAAGGAGACAGCAGTAGCAAAAAAAAAAAAAGAAAAAAAAAGGGAGTAGGTATAAAAACTAAGACAGCATAAACTTTAGGCATCAAACTAATTAAAAACAAGGGATAGAATGGGTTAACATTTTAATGATTGGAAATTTATATAGAAATTGATTTTGATGAGGTTTCAGTGCCCCCAAACAATTTAATTTTTTAGGAAAAAAATAGTATCAAACATCAATTAGTGTCATAGCAAGTTCAATGTTTATGTGGACAAAACAAGTCAATCATGAAAAAAGAATAAAATAAAAACAGAGCCACAATCAAGAAGGGTGATAGCATCAAGTTTTACCATAAAAATAGTAACATGTTTTTCTGTGTTTTTGATGTTTGATGATCAACTAGACTTGTTAATCCGGTCATTTATGATAAAATGTTATCCCTTAAAAAAAAAAGTAAATAAAATGGTAAAAATAGGAATTATCTTCCTTTCAAATTTTTTTATATATCGGCTATGTGCCCCCACCTCCTACTCCCATTGACTGGTTTTGTTTGCATTTTACATAGATGGTTAGACTATGTAATTTACTAGTAGTAAAGTTATATTTTTTATATACTAAACTATGGTTTTAAAGTAAAAAGAAAATGTTTGGAAGCAATGAAATTCATTACAAGTGATTTCCAACTAATCGTTAAGATATAACCTAAAGTGAGACATTTGCTAAACACAAGAAAGTGAATTCTAAATAAAATTATTGTACGACTATACTGTTGTGGCTACCGAGAATAAAGAAGGCCGATGCACATGACAGCGTGACGTCATTATCATATTCAGTTGTAAGTATATGGTCTAGGCTATCAGCAATAGTTTCCTCTAGTTTTCAGTTTGCTAACAAGTGTATTCTTGCGTTGTTCCAAATTACCGGGGAAATTATCCAAAACGCCCCAAAGTACATACATTTTCTTTTCCTAAATTATCTCAATTTGGATACGTACCATTAGAAGGGAAATTTTTTATTCCAACCAAATATAATAAAGTAAGTAATGTTATTTGTTAATTAAACGTGTATTTAATCAGAACTGTATTCAAGTACTTTCATAACGTTTGATAACATTGTTAATATAAATTAAAGAAACAATACTATTTATTGCTAATATAGCAAATATTATGTTGATATTTTTAACTGTTTATTTTCTTATAAGGCTAAAAAGTCTATCAGGAAGGTTGAAATGTTAATTTAATTCTGTTTTAGTTTTGAACATTATAAACAAATAAGTTTTACATGAGAATAATTGTCAAAATGTCTTTTTAGTAATAAATAAAAACTTTCATTGAGTATTTCCAAATTATTTTGAAGTTCTATATTTTTTTCTAAAGTCGGTTTGAAAATTATTCACCACGCGGCTATTAATGAAATTAGCCGTGACTGAGCGTTATATATTAAAATTGATCGTTTCTTTTTAAAATAATAAACAAATACTTTTTACATGAGAATGATTGTTAAAAACATTGTTTTTTAAATTTATTTACTTGCCTCCCCACGAGGGCACAAGGTCGGTTTTTAATGTGGGAAAATCTAGCCTCCCAAAAAGGGGCACTCTGGTTAGGAACAAAAATAAAATAAAAATTGTGTTAGTTATGAAAGATTTCTCCTCCACTGACCGAGGACAGAACAAATGAAGTGTAGCATCAGAACAGATACTACACTGTGATTATTGTAAATGTTTGGTTACTGACTTTTCTTATATTTTAACAATAGTTTACATTATGGTATGAATGTTTTCTTTATGTTTTTAGGTATGTGAACATCATTTTCGGTCTGCAAGATGAGAACATTAGTCCGAATAATCTCTAAAGTTCCAAAAAATAACATTCAACCCATGTGATTTTTCTCTAAATTAAATTAAAAAAATATTTTTGCACTTGTAACTTTTATTGTTTGTTTGTATTTAAATTATTTGTTTTATTTCAATTTTTTGTATTTTATCGTTTGTTTTCATTCTTTAAATTATTTGTCGTTTGTTTTCACTTTTAAAATTATTCATCGTTGGTGTTTAATATGTTATTTAATTCTTTGTTTCCTAAATTCATAATTCACTTTTATCAGTATTAAATTGTATGTCGCCCCCCCCCCCCTTTTCTTATTTTTTCTGCATTTATTTTACCTTTTCTGCGAGTATATATATATATATATGCGCGTGATCAAAGAAAGAGCCCACAAAAAAAAACGTAAATATGTTTGCAAAAAAAAAAAAAAAAAAAAAAAACATGTTTAAAATTAAAATATGACAAATACATTTATTTTTATTTCAAGAGTACCATTATATACATTTTGTGCTTCCATAACTGGGTGGACAGACAGTAACGCCACCTATAGTTAAACGGAGAAAACAGTCTCTCTCTCTTTCTTCCAGATTACCGATAATATTTATATTTTATATTGAATAAAGTTCAGTTTCAGTATTAATCGAACTGTGTTCCTTTTTCTTTTTAAAAATGTTTTATTGCTCTTTTTCGAATGGCTCTGATATAGTACTGACAGTCTGATAAATCTTACCTACATTGCCTGCTGGCATTTTTTAGTTAACAGGCCTTCTTACTCTCGGTGGCCGCGATACTGTTATAGCACAGTATTGCCAGAAGATCATACTCTCTCCCATCTATGATATGAGGATCACACTAGGAGACTACTGTCCATAAACCAACTAACCGTTGATTAAAAAAAAAAAAAAAAAAAAAAAAAATCAACAAAAATCGCAATTGTACAATTTTAGTGGAATTTTCAGCATTAATTTATTTATTTTTCAAATTTAGCATCAGTGATTTTCAAAACGGTGAAACATTGATAAAACTTAAATTTGGGGTTAAATTAACGCAGTAACATCCTTTTATATAAAAATATGATGTTATTGTTAAAATAGACTCTATACAAAAAATTTTTGACAACATTTTAAAGGGACAAAACTCAAAGTAAGAAAGTTCCCTCTGCACTGCTAAAAAATCCCTTTGTAGAGAGGGAGGGTGTGCAAGGTATGTAAAAGACTGCAAGGTTTGGACAGATTTGCATCATGAAAGGTTTTAAATCTGGATAAGTAGTATCGAGGTTACATATCCCCGGACCTACCAATTGAAATAAATACCTAAGAAAGGCAAAAACCTACTGATTTGCATTTTATTAGAAGAAATGCGATTATAGGTGAATATAGGATTAAGTACAATAGATATTTGATTTTATTAGATCACATTCTAAATCATTTAAAAACATTAGCTTAGAAATCAACCATGAATTATCGATAAAACATTTACCCCCCCCCACCGTATAGTGCATAGTTCTTTGATTACATAACGTAAATAAGTTCTTGATGAGCCGTTCCATATAAGTTATCAAATTTACCAAATTTTCATTACTAATGATTACTATATTGTCCAATTTATACTGTACACTCTTTAACCCTTATCCTTGAGTCGCCTCTTGGCCTTGATAATGTGGTGATGCCTATGTAAAAAAAAAAAAAAAAAAAAAAAAAAAAAAATACAGAAATTTTCCTCCAGTTTAGGACAAATGAACTATAATATTTGACTTTGGTTTTCAAACTTTAATTCAAACATGACATGACTTTCTAATTGACAGTTTTTAAAGGCTTAAAAATTATTTTTGAATGTCACAATATCGTAAATAAGTAGGCAATTTTAATTCATCTCTATATATATATCTATATATAAAATATATATATATAAAAAATATATATATATAAAAGGCAAAATGTGTGAGACCATTTCGTGTATGTCTTGCAAAGACTTTTTTCACCGACATTCCTGGGGGTGGGGGGTTACGATCGCTTAAAACTGTTTATATACCCCCTAGATAATAATATCTAGGATTTGGGAATGCATGTAGTGTCTAGATTTATTTATGTCGATTTATGCGTGTAGTGTCTAGATTTATTTATGTCGATTTATGCGTGTAGTGTCTAGATTTATTTATGTCGATTTATGCGTGTAGTGTCTAGATTTATTTATGTCGATTTTTACAAAATTATTGCTATTTCAGCCCGTCTTGTGTTCGTTCAGCTTTTTCGTATAAAAAGCGAAACTAATTCAAAGCTAAGCGCCACTGTTCCCGGCAATCGCACTGGGAAACATCCAGAAACAATCAGCTTTGATCAATGTGGGGCCAAACTCCATATATCAGACAATTGCTATTCAATCTGGACAATGGGGAGCTGGTTTCCCCCTCCTCAATATCTTGGGGGAAAAAACAAAGTTGGGTAAACAAACCCAAAATAAGGTCAAATAGAAGCAGAGCAAAAGTTAAGTTCACTACTTCTATGACCTCATTAATGAGGTCAAATAAAATCAGTAGTTAACTTTTATTGCGGCCACACGTGTCAATTATGTTTTTATTACTTAAATTCAAACATTTCCATTAGTACATCGCGATGGCACGATTTTTTTTTCACACTTTAATTTCCAACTTTGCCTCAAAGGTTTGAGGGTTCAATCCTCATACTCACTTACCAAAACTTTTTTTTCTTTATTGTAACCCCACCCCCAGAGTTTTGATTTACCCAAAACCACACACACATCCAAACACCCGGGCAATGCCGAGTACCCCTCGCTAGTTAATAAATATATATGAATAAATAAAAATCCTCGTTCAATATTTGAAAGTCATTTTGGAGCCTTTAAACAGAGAAATTAATTTGTCTTGAATCAGTATTATGGTTCATTTTCAAACACATCCCTATCGTATCAAAGAAGCCAATATATTGGTATCAATAAATGAGACCCCCCACCCCAAACAAAGATTTAAGGACTTGTATCTATGCAATGAGACGTTACTACATGTCATGATCTTATCGATCGAGGGGCGAGTATAACAGTATTAAGGAACAGATAAATAGGGATTATATATATATATATATATATATATATATATATATATATATTAGTAAGGTTGAGCGTGTATAAGCAGATAGAGAGATTTGAATCTCATAAAATTGTCAAACATTCTGCGACAATTCAAACAATTTTTTTAAATTAATCCTTTTTTAAAGCATTTTATTTTAACTATTTTTATTCAATCAATGAAACAAATGATAATTTAATTCAATTAAATTTCATAGGAAGAAATAGGGAGAGAAAATGAATTACCGCGCAATAGATGTAAAAAAAAAAAAAATACTATAAATCTTTATGGAATTTAAATTTTAGCAGTTTATAAATTTGGCTTATTAAATTATTTTTTTCCAAAAACGTAAATATTCTCTTACAATAAATTAAGACTAAAAGCAAATGAAACCGTAACACCAGACAACTAAAGGTATATTCTTGTATTTACTGAAAATACCCACGTAACATATGAACAAATTTTTAAAACTAAATTTACACCTCAATAACAAAATGCCATTCATTACACAAACTTTTAAAAGAATTATAAATTTCAGACTTTTCAAAAACATTGTGTATGATGAACGATTCTTTGTTCATAAGGAGAAAAATGGTCTTGATGTTATATATCGGAACCCTGCATTGTCAAGTAGCAATTACATTAACTACTATAAATTTTGGCAAGGATCACATTAATACGTATCAGGATAACCTAGCAGAAAATGGGAATACGCCCCGCTGCAGGTGGGATGATTTAAATGTTTCAAAGACAAAACATGCTAGAAATGCAGATGTTATATATAGGAGAATGATGGCATTCCTTCAAGGAGAGAAAGAAAAGGATTTCTAAGAGTTACTTCCTCATGTTTTGGACTGGTACGGATGACATGCGTCTGACAATCTAGAAATCAAGATTGCCCATACGTCACCATCCTGATGATTAAGTTAAGAAAGTATTTAGTTACGTGTAAATAATTAGTTGTGTGGTCTCTCCTCCGGTGAGTAAACTCTCTGAATAAAAACTTTGAAAGCTCAATAAAGTTTGCTTTGGAATTTCATGCACGAGTAGTTTTGTTTGTTTTAAGTCAAACAGAAGATCAACAACTATAAGAGCACCCACACAGGCGAGATATCAAACACATCAATATACTAAAAAACAAAAACAATTTGAACAAAGTTATGTCAACAATAAAAAAAGAAAAATTCTTGGTCCCAGAAATGAAATAAAATTAAAAATGGGATACAATGTTTGTATTATTGAAACTTTGGTATTTATTTATTTTTTACACAAAATATTAATTAAGGCTTAGAAATACCTAAATAATTCAAGCTGTTATATATATATATATATATATATATATATATATATATATATATATATATATATTAACAGTGATTTTATTGCATAGCTCAAGTCAAATGTTTAAAATTTTATTTTTAAAAAATAGACCAATATATGTAAAACAAACAAAAAACAACAACAACAAAAAAAACAATTTGATATGTACGGGCAATTTTGCAGGTACAATAAATAAAATTTCACATCACCTGTTTATTTAAGCCGAAATCTAGTTGCAATCACCAATCTAAAAGAACAGGTATTCATTTGTTTTGTGACGAGTGACAAATCAACAAATTAAAAAAAACAAAATTGTAATTTTTTTTTATAGAATTTTGTAATTTGTTATTTTTTGGTGTAACATTTTCAAGTTTCATGGATTCTAAATGTACCAAAAACACTGAATATCACTTTGATTTGCTACGTCATGAATGGTGTCACATATACACTTTGTTATTTGATCTATACTTCCATATTCCAATCAACATCGTATTAGAGCAAGGAAACCCTAAGTTCAAAAAAGAAGCCATACGACACTTCAGTCAATTATTAAACAAGAAGTCACTGAATTCTCAGTAAACTATTTTGACGAATGTATAGTTTATGCTTATTTAAACCAACTCAATTTTCATCATTTTTCCATAAATCATCAGTAAAAACACTGGAGCACAAATACAAGAAATTAAAAGAGGACAGCTTGATGTAAAGATTCATATTAAAAAAAAAAAAAATAGGTATGGATATTTTTTTCCATTGTAAATAAACCAAATGAGAACATCAATTCCAATGACAAAGGAGATTATTTAGTCAAGTATGGCTGAAACACTCAGGCATTTTGGCTTCTCTGATGCCTTATTTGATTGGACTAAAAATACAATTTCCAATTTTATTACTTTTCGTCACAACAGAAACAATTAGAAAATTGATCGAATTGATCACACTTAACAGAAAAGAAAACAGGAAATGTAAAAAAAAAAAGCTCTAATTTACAAGTTAAATGAAAGACAGATGTGTGCACTCAAAGTGTACAGAAGATGGCCATCTATGAAATATATCACATTCCAATGTGGAATAGAATTTTCGCAGGAAAAAGGGGGGGAAAAAAAAGAAAAAAAACAAGATAGCGTTTATTTAACATCTTGTCTTGATTGTAATGAGTTTTCTCCCTTTAAAACCAATAATAATGATAATAATACTAATTGGTGCCAGCATCGGTTGGTAAAATACAAAATAGTCATGAGACATGAGGAAGGGAGGAAGCACCATCCAGCACTCCATTGATAAGGCATGAAAGCTTGAGGAGGTTTATTGACATTTAAATTAAAACAAAAAGAAAAATCAATGGTAAACAGCAGCTGTGAAAACGCAAAATGGATATGCAATGATAATCAAAAGAAATAAGAGTACTGGAATCTGGGATGACTTCTCAATTAAATTCCATAGAACACCACATGTTGCTGTCAGAGAGTGATCACTGGCTGAGAACTCCGAGTGAGTAAATAATAATAATAGCATCTGTAAGCTTCGTACGAAAGGCATCACTGTGTCAGACAATTTTATCACATTCTTTTTATAGGTTTTTATTTACTTACATTTTAGTGCTTATGGTGTAAAAATAAAAAGATCCCAACTATTTCAATTGATTAGTTAAAATTTTTTAATTATATAGAAAATTATGATTATTAGCAGGAATATATTACTTAAAAAGAACTTAACTGAAATTTCGTTTTTTAATATTAATGATTAGCATCATTAAATTTTCAGATCATAAGCAAAAACAAAATATTCTGAATTTCTTAGCAGCAAAACGAACACCTCTCTAAAAACTGAATCCCAAGGCCCTAATTTGGTGTTCAAAGATTTTCTTATATTTTCTCACAAAACTTTGTCGGCTGGTGAAAAAAAAATTCTTAGGGAAAACATCAATAGAGGAGGGGGGGGATTATTTATGTTAAATTTACATATAGACAACTTCCATCTAATAATTAGCAAAACGGTTAAAAAAAGTCTGAAAATTTAGTGCTCAATATTTATTGGTTTTATTAAAACAAAAAAACAGATTTTTAGAGACGCATGTATGGTATACGCACATCAAATATTTTTGGCAGCATTAACATTTTAAAATACTCCTTAATAAAAGAGTAACACAATCCGAACATTGTTACAAAAGTGATCATTGTTACAAAAGTGATCACTTCCTATTTATACTGAAATAATCTTCGCAACAGACAATGCGAACATAGAATGTTGCCCTTTTCTCTTCCCTGCAACCTCTCTTCCATAGAAGAGACGTTGCGAGCCTGTCTTTGTTTTATCGCTATTTCCATGGCAGGTGCTCGTCTGAGCTCCAATCCCTCGTCCCCCCTCGCCAATCTTCCACGAGAAACACCTGTCTGGTTGAAACTACTGTCAATAATTTTCCCCACTCTTTATCTGTGCCTAAATCCAACCATAGATTCCATGAGCAAAGCTTCTTTCTTAGAACTGCACGCCAGTGGAACTCTCTGCCGCTTGCCTGTTTCCCACCTGACTACAACTTGGACGTCTTCAAGTCCAACATAAACAAACTCCTGACAAACCGCCCCCTTAAGTAAGACACTCTATCAAAACCCCCAATACTAATGATTACTACAATACTATCTCACTGATTACTGTACATGCAATAACCCTTATCTCTGAGTAGCCTTTGGGCCTTGATAAGTGGTGACCCCCATGTAAAAAAAAAAAAAAGAAAAAAA
Source organism: Euprymna scolopes (assembly GCF_053919585.1). Lineage (NCBI taxonomy): Eukaryota > Metazoa > Mollusca > Cephalopoda > Sepiida > Sepiolidae > Euprymna > Euprymna scolopes. The sequence goes on from NC_136497.1 coordinate 15,260,207, forward strand.
AAAAAAAAAAAAAGAAATCTGAAATTAGGTTGGTGCAAAAATAATGTCGTGTTGTGATGTTCAACTATATATATATATATATATATATATATATATATATATATATAAACAACATTATTTTTGCACTAACCTAATATTTACTGGAAGTTAGTCGATACCCATACTTTGTGGAGATAAGTTTTCAGATGATTAAGATTATAAAGCAACCATGAACAACAAGCCAACCACATGGGCAATTAGTCTGGTTTGCTGTTAAGCCTGGTCAGTATTTAATGGGTGACCATCAAATATTAAATTAAATATCAAATGCTCTCTTCAGAACCGTGGTGACAGATGGTGCAACCCATCGGCCAAATTACAATTGTTACAATCCAAGAAATCTAAATGGAAAATCCAATGCAGACTATTTTTCAGTCGGGTAAACATACAAGTAAAAGGAGAGTCACATTTTTTTTTTTGAATATTTAATATTTAGCTGATATATAAAACAAAGTAAATATCTTTTGTAATCATTGCTGTCATGCATTTATATATAAAATAAACTGAAATTTTGAAATATTTTCAGATTACAGCTTGTATAATACGATAAAACTAAGGCCCTTATAAATATTATACTAACATTTATGTGGACAAAATTAATAGTAAAGGAATTTTTCAGTAAATTTTAATATAAACTTTTCAGAAAATTCTTTCGTACAGTACACTTGTTGAAATATTACAGTCTGCAACGGATTTTTACGTCATCGCATTTTATGGATTACCTCATATGCATACATTTCAACATTATAATCTCTCCGTTTGGACTATGTTTTTCTTCATTGCCTTAGATTTTACGATTGTGCATTTATATTTCTTCATTAAATCTAAAAACATGATATAATATCCTTTTTTAATATTGGCTTCGTTTAAGCTTTTTATGCAAGTTTTAGCTCGACAATATATGTGCTAAACAGCAAAAATTATGACTTCCTATTAACATTATTTTGCTAAAATAACATTTCCTCTGATGATTTGATCCATGGATTAAGAAAATAACTTGAAATTTTTGTATTCCTTGTCAAACAATAAATTTGTTGTAACTTTTAAAAAATTTACTAAATTTAATTCCAAATTCACACTTTATATATATAACAGTGGAACCCCAGGATACGATGGCCCTAGGATATGTTTTTTTCAGGTTACAATGTGGAATCCAATGTTTTTCCGGACCCTCGTTTAGACAACTAAATTGTCTGAAATCCACACAGGTGACTTGTTTATAGTGGTGAAGGCTTTGTGTCAAGCCATCCACACTTTTTTGAAACTACTGATAAATTCAGTTGGTGCAAATGACTGCCACAAGACAGAGCAGACAATGGACGTACATTTGTACATCAGCGTTTTTTTTTATCTTCTAGATGCAGCTCTTAAGGCTGAAGGTGCATTACTCCCAGTCAAATTTTAAATGTGCCCCCAGATACCAACCTGGGAATTTCTACATTTCAGTGCAATACATACTGCATTTAATATTCACAAATGGTCACCTATCTGGTATTGGCCAGCCTCATAGTTACTTAACTTTGGTATCTAACGACAACCAGTGTGTTAATGTGATTATGCCGTATAAATATATGGGTGAAGCACTCCAGTGGTGGAAATGATTTCCATTTAGCATAATGCAATATTCTTCTGTAAAACGAACTGAGTACTTTTGATTACCAATAACAGAAAAGTTGTAAACTAATAAATTCAGATAAACCAAAACCATTTTTTTTACCAACAGTGCCACAAAGTCATAAGAGGCTACTATTTGGGACCACATTAATATGTAGGGAGTTGGGCAACAAGATGTCTGTTCACATTATACTTGAACTTCTGCATGTTAGTAGAGTCAGGGAAGCAGGGGCCTGGGGGGGGGGGAATTCCAAAGTCTAGCAGTTCAAGGGAAGAAGCTATTTGAGTAGAAGGTTTTACGGCATCCAGGGATCTCTACAGTGTACAGGGATCTCTACAGGGATTTTGCTGCTTGTCTGAAATTCTTTTATTCCAAAGTACTTAGTGCAATGTAGAGCAGTTATAATAATAATAATAATAATAATATACAAGGTTTACATAAACACTGCCAAGATATTCTTACTTAATGGTCTTTTCAGCCATACATGTAATTGTTTATGCTAAGCTAAAACACATACTCTTCATTCTTCTAATATTTAAACATTCAACTTTGTGGCTGATTATTGAATATGATAAATAAAGTTTTACTGAAATGTAAAGTAAAATAAATCTAATTTTACTCAGTTTATTGATTAATGCCAAAGTTTAAAGAGAATTTTATATACTTAGATAATTAAGATTTTTTTTAAATTACAGTTTTTTAATCCAATGAAAATCCATTTTTAAAATTCCAAAGAATAAAAGTAAAAATGTTTAAATATTTTTTAAATTTTCAAATAAAAACATGCTATAAAATGTTCGATATAAAATTTCCATTTTTTTTATATTAGTTACAAAAAAAATTCTAAATATTGTTATAAAATTTCTTATAATCTATTTAATGTTTTCAAGTTATTTTGTAGATTTATTTTTTATATATATGCCTATTTAATTGATATTATTGATCATATTTCTACACAGAAATGTTTACCCCTCCCCCCAAAAAACAGAAGTTTACTATAATACATCTATAGGTAAATATTATAATAATTTTTCATAGAACCTATGCACAAAGTTATCAAAATACCATTGTCTTTTTTTTTTGTCATCCATATATGTCAGATTTGGAAACATCTTTATGAATAAATGCAAATGCTGGGCCTATGTTCCCTACTAACCAGTAAAGTCAAAACGATCATTTTCTACTTTACATAATAGATGAACCATCTTTTTTTATGTATATATTGCTAATGTATATGCAATATGAGCCACAAGGTAACTAATTTACATAATTGCTTTCATAAAACGCATTCTATTATTTGTTATTGTACAAAGGCACCTCCGTCAAGAACTTAAAACAGATCCAAGCGACTGCATCAGTTTTTGGAAAATTGAGAGATCGTTTGTGGAATCAGATTAAAAACCAAGATGAAAGTGTACAGAGCAATTGTCCTACCATCACTCCTGTACAGCTCAGAAACCTGGACTCTCTACAGACGCCACTTCAAGAGATTAAACCTGATACAACAAAGGCACCTCCGTCATCTAATGGCTATCTCTTGGAAAGACCATGTATCGAATTTTGAAGTACTAAAAAAAGCTAAAATGCTCAGTGCTGAAGAAATAATCATAACGAACCAACTGAGATGGACAGAACATGTCACGCGCATGTCAGACAACAGACTACCAAAAGCAATTTTCTTTGGTGAGCTAAAAGAAGGTACACGACTCCTAAGCATATCGAAACTGCGCTATAAAGACGTGTTCAAGAGACATTTGAAAAACACAAACCAACTCAACGACTAGAGAAGAAAAGCTGAAGATCAGATAGTTTGGAGAAGTGTGGTATCAGGCGCAGCTGATGCCATTAGAGATCAAAGCATTGCTGCTTGGGAAGCAAAAAGAGCGCGATTACGAGTGCCACTACCCAGATTTCCTGCCATCAGGTGTCACATCTGCGGCCGGGGTTTCAGAGCTGTGATCGGACTCACATCGCACCTTTGACACGGACACTAACCAACCTCCGCGTCATCGTCGATATTGTTTTATTTCCTGAGCAAATATTTAGTGTTTGCCTTTAAATGTTCCTTTCTTTAGATAAATCAATATGTTGCATCTTCGGTTAAAAAGAAATCCATTTGTATCTACATTTGCAATTTAGAAATTCTAAATTAAAAGCAAAAAATAGAGTATTTCATTATAAATGTTCTACTTCTCATATTATTGAGCATTTTTGAATTTATCCTTCATCATATATCTATATATATATATATATATATATATTATATATACTAGCAGAATAACCACAGATTGCCCGGGATTGAATGAGGATCAATGAATGTTCCACACTTTCAATATTTTTGTCATGATCAAAATATGTGGAATTTGTCTGAAACCCACCGCCGAGCACCTAGAGGAGACTTCACATACCTCCCTGTAGTGACTTAGTCCACAATACATTTTAGTCTACATTGCACTGTTGAGAACATACTGTTGATTTTATAAAATTAAATGTAAATAATGGCTTGCATTAAAGTTTAAAATGTAAAAGTCAAGTATCATGGTTAAATTATGCTCTAAACAGAAATATTCGTTTAAAATGCACCTTTGTGTTATCAGAGAGCCTACTGTTGATTTTATATGCTGGGCTCCTCTGCTTGTGTGATGATAGAACTTCTCAAATGCACTTGTGATGTAGAGCAGTATAAAGTAAAAATCTCACTATGCCTTCTTAATTGGATATTTTCAATTATCGATACTTATCAGAGGCATTCCGATACAAAACTCATCTAAGTCCAGACACAAAATGCATTTGTGTGAAATTTCACACAGCGCAACCCTTGCCTCACAATTGCATGCACAACCATCCTTACAGAAGGTATCCATTTTCTCTTGGGACTGAACAGAAGCATTGATATATATAATAAAATTTGAATTAGCTGAATTGATTGAATTGATTGAATTAATTGAATTAGCATTGTTATAAAAATATAATAAAATGAAAATCAAGTTCTCAAAACCAATCTAGAACCGATTCAAGACAGCAGATTTAGCACACCCAAATGGTGGAAGATCCTTTCAGATAGAAAACCATGTTAGAGTCATCTGACAATTGCTTACAACATGTGAAACCAGTGGTTGACCTATTAAAAAAAAACTGATTTATTCATTATAATGCTAAGACATAAGTGTATTTCCAAAATTTTTACCGATTTCAATACTCATCAGCTATCCGTGTGCTAATATACAAACTTTATAAACTATGTGTGTGGGGTGGGGGGCTAGTTACTTCCACTAGATATCGCATTACAAAAATAACTGCCAGAAACTGCTAAGTAGATATACTTTTATGAATATAAAGCAACCATTTATTTTTTGGGAAATGACAATTTTGTAAGGTGTTCACTTAAAGAATTGAAAGACTGCTGGTAATGGCTTTCTTCAAAACATGTAAAGGTCAATATTGTTTAAGTTGAAGCAAATTAACGTATGGTCATTCCTATCGAAAAAGATAAATTTTTGTTTAAAATTTTTTTAAATCTAATATCAATTTAGTACCATACCGGAAAGGAATAAGATATAATATTAAATGTTTGAAATAAAATTCAAAAGTGCTAGAACATTGAAAATTAAAACCCAAATATCTTTTACTATTTACAAATTCAAAACGATTTCTTGATGGTAACTTTTGACTCTTATAATGTATCTAATCTGCCAGAAAACAAAAATTGAACATATTTTGTTTTTGAAGGTGATTCTTGTATCTTCTAAAGAATGATTACTAGGGACTATAAATTAGCTTTTTCATTAACATGTAAATTCTTACCTAATTATAAATTGCTTACGAATATAAAAAAAAAGAAAAAAAAAAAGATATTTCACAAATTAAAAATATCTTTTATCCAATACAGTAGCATTTAAAAACTTAAACTAAATTCTTGTTTCTCATTTATATCGAAACAGAAACCCTAGAGATCTGATAGATATAAAAAGGGATTTACCGTAATGTACAAAGTTATGAAATCTGAAAAATGTCCTCTTCTCAGTTCTAAGAATATTTTAAGCCAATACTACATCTTTGCAGAATATTAGAATTCAACGAATAAAACATTTTTAATTGTAAAAAAGTAAATTTTAAAATTCAAATCAAACATGAAAAATTAAACTAAAGATAAAATATAAAATTTAAAACAATATGGTCTATTTGCAAGACTGCAAATGTCTTGGAACAATCCAGCATGAACAAAATAGTTACCAAGTTATTGTCGCCATAATTATGAAAAAAAAAAAAAAAGGTCAAGTGATGCGGTGTATGTGGATGTCAGCTGCGAATCCTGATGTATATAAGACAAAAACGATGGATAGGTAAAGTGCAGTGGGGTGTTCTACTGCACAATATGTGCTGCACCTTACTGCAACTTAGCCAGCCAGTGAGCACAAGGGGATGCAGTAATGCAGTAGTGCGAGTGGTAGCAGTAGTAGTAGGAGCTAAATTTGGCACTAATGGCATTGGTCGTAGTTGTGGGTCAACCATCTCAATACCTCATCTTTCCACCTGTAAACAGAAATC
>NC_136497.1:15266508-15629008 GCF_053919585.1 Euprymna scolopes
TTTTTTTTAGATAAAATGATAGCAATGGCAGCAGCAATGGTGGTTGTGGTAGTTAGATTATTGATGTTAGCAGGCAAATTCGGCAGTAGGAGTCAGTGTTTGTTACCTCCCAGACTGGAGTACGAGCTGTCCGAACTGCTGCGGGCATGCCCATGCCGCTGTTGGTGGTGGTGGTGATGTTGTGGTGGTTGGAGTTGTTGTTGATGATGGTGATGGTTGTGGGATGAGCCACGATGACCGGGAACATGCTTGGAAGTGGAGGAGCTCTTGCCTGCAAGATGGTCACCAAAAAAGGTGCAATGCGTCATAAAGAAATTCACGGCTGACCAAAACAGATCAAAAGGAGTCATCTTTAACCCACAAAGATTCCCTACCCACTCTTGCAAACAGATAGGCTAACAGAAGAAGAAGAAGAGAGAGAGAGAGAGAGAGAGAGAAAACGGGTGGGGAAAGGGGAGAGAAAGGGAGGGGCAAGAGAGAGAGAGAAAAAGGGAGGGGCAAGAGAGAGAGAGAAAAAGGGAGGGGCAAGAGAGAGAGAGAGAGAAAGGAGGGGCAAGAGAGAGAGAGAAAAAGGGAGGGGCAAGAGAGAGAGAGAGAAAAAGGGAGGGGCAAGAGAGAGAGAGAGAAAAAGGGAGGGGCAAGAGAGAGAGAGAGAAAAAGGGAGGGGCAAGAGAGAGAGAGAGAAAAAGGGAGGGGCAAGAGAGAGAGAGAGAAAAAGGGAGGGGCAAGAGAGAGAGAGAGAAAAAGGGAGGGGCAAGAGAGAGAGAGAGAAAAAGGGAGGGGCAAGAGAGAGAGAGAGAAAAAGGGAGGGGCAAGAGAGAGAGAGAAAAAGGGAGGGGCAAGAGAGAGAGAGAAAAAGGGAGGGGCAAGAGAGAGAGAGAAAAAGGGAGGGGAAAGAGAGAGAGAGAAAAAGGGAGGGGAAAGAGAGAGAGAGAAAAAGGGAGGGGAAAGAGAGAGAGAGAAAAAGGGAGGGGAAAGAGAGAGAGAGAAAAAGGGAGGGGAAAGAGAGAGAGAGAAAAAGGGAGGGGAAAGAGAGAGAGAGAAAAAGGGAGGGGAAAGAGAGAGAGAGAAAAAGGGAGGGGCAAGAGAGAGAGAGAGAGAAAGGAGGGGCAAGAGAGAGAGAGAAAAAGGGAGGGGCAAGAGAGAGAGAGAGAAAAAGGGAGGGGCAAGAGAGAGAGAGAGAGAGAAAAAGGGAGGGGCAAGAGAGAGAGAGAGAAAAAGGGAGGGGCAAGAGAGAGAGAGAGAAAAAGGGAGGGGCAAGAGAGAGAGAGAGAAAAAGGGAGGGGCAAGAGAGAGAGAGAGAAAAAGGGAGGGGCAAGAGAGAGAGAGAGAAAAAGGGAGGGGCAAGAGAGAGAGAGAAAAAGGGAGGGGCAAGAGAGAGAGAGAAAAAGGGAGGGGCAAGAGAGAGAGAGAAAAAGGGAGGGGAAAGAGAGAGAGAGAAAAAGGGAGGGGAAAGAGAGAGAGAGAAAAAGGGAGGGGAAAGAGAGAGAGAGAAAAAGGGAGGGGAAAGAGAGAGAGAGAAAAAGGGAGGGGCAAGAGAGAGAGAGAAAAAGGGAGGGGCAAGAGAGAGAGAGAAAAAGGGAGGGGCAAGAGAGAGAGAGAGAAAGGGAGGGGCAAGAGAGAGATAGAGAGAAAAGGGAGGGGCAAGAGAGAGAAGAGAGAAAGGGAGGGGCAAGAGAGAGATAGAGAGAAAGGGAGGGGCAAGAGAGAGATAGAGAGAAAGGGAGGGGCAAGAGAGAGATAGAGAGAAAGGGAGGGGCAAGAGAGAGATAGAGAGAAAGGGAGGGGCAAGAGAGAGATAGAGAGAAAGGGAGGGGCAAGAGAGAGATAGAGAGAAAGGGAGGGGCAAGAGAGAGATAGAGAGAAAGGGAGGGGCAAGAGAGAGATAGAGAGAAAGGGAGGGGCAAGAGAGAGATAGAGAGAAAGGGAGGGGCAAGACAGAGATAGAGAGAAAGGGAGGGGCAAGAGAGAGATAGAGAGAAAGGGAGGGGCAAGACAGAGATATAGAGAAAGGGAGGGGCAAGAGAGAGATAGAGAGAAAGGGAGGGGCAAGAGAGAGATAGAGAGAAAGGGAGGGGGCAAGAGAGAGATAGAGAGAGAAAGGGAGGGGCAAGAGAGAGAGAGAAAGGGTGGGGGAAGAGAGAGAGAGAGAGAGAAAGGGTGGGGGAAGAGAGAGAGAGAGAGAGAAAGGGTGGGGGAAGAGAGAGAGAGAGAGAAAGGATGGGGGAAGAGAGAGAGAGAGAGAGAAAGGATGGGGGAAGAGAGAGAGAGAGAGAGAAAGGATGGGGGAAGAGAGAGAGAGAGAGAGAAAGGATGGGGGAAGAGAGAGAGAGAGAGAGAGAGAGAGAAAGGATGGGGGAAGAGAGAGAGAGAGAGAGAGAGAAAGGATGGGGGAAGAGAGAGAGAGAGAGAGAAAGGATGGGGGAAGAGAGAGAGAGAGAGAGAGAAAGGATGGGGGAAGAGAGAGAGAGAGAGAGAGAAAGGATGGGGGAAGAGAGAGAGAGAGAGAAAGGATGGGGGAAGAGAGAGAGAGAGAAAGGATGGGGGAAGAGAGAGAGAGAGAGAGAGAGAGAAAGGATGGGGGAAGAGAGAGAGAGAAAGGATGGGGGAAGAGAGAGAGAGAGAGAGAGAGAGAGAGAGAGAGAGAGAAAGGATGGGGGAAGAGAGAGAGAGAGAGAAAGGATGGGGGAAGAGAGAGAGAGAGAGAAAGGATGGGGGAAGAGAGAGAGAGAGAGAAAGGATGGGGGAAGAGAGAGAGAGAGAGAGAGAAAGGATGGGGGAAGAGAGAGAGAGAGAGAGAGAAAGGATGGGGGAAGAGAGAGAGAGAAAGGATGGGGAAGAGAGAGAGAGAGAGAGAAAGGATGGGGGAAGAGAGAGAGAGAGAGAGAGAGAAAGGATGGGGGAAGAGAGAGAGAGAGAGAGAGAGAAAGGATGGGGGAAGAGAGAGAGAGAGAGAGAAAGGATGGGGGAAGAGAGAGAGAGAGAGAGAAAGGATGGGGGAAGAGAGAGAGAGAAAGGATGGGGGAAGAGAGAGAGAGAAAGGATGGGGGAAGAGAGAGAGAGAAAGAGAGGGAAAGGGTGGGGGGAGAGAGAGAGAGAGAGAGGGAAAGGGTGGGGGAAGAGAGAGAGAGAGAGAAAGGGTGGGGGAAGAGAGAGAGAGAGAGAAAGGGTGGGGGAGAGAGAGAGAGAGAAAGGGTGGGGGAAGAGAGAGAGAGAGAAAGGGTGGGGGAAGAGAGAGAGAGAGAAAGGGTGGGGGAAGAGAGAGAGAGAGAAAGGGTGGGGGAAGAGAGAGAGAAAGGGTGGGGGAAGAGAGAGAGAGAGAAAGGGTGGGGGAAGAGAGAGAGAGAGAAAGGGTGGGGAAGAGAGAGAGAGAGAAAGGGTGGGGGAAGAGAGAGAGAGAGAAAGGGTGGGGGAAGAGAGAGAGAGAGAAAGGGTGGGGGAAGAGAGAGAGAGAGAAAGGGTGGGGGAAGAGAGAGAGAGAGAAAGGGTGGGGGAAGAGAGAGAGAGAGAAAGGGTGGGGGAAGAGAGAGAGAGAGAGAAAGGGTGGGGGAAGAGAGAGAGAGAGAAAGGGTGGGGGAAGAGAGAGAGAGAGAAAGGGTGGGGGAAGAGAGAGAGAGAGAAAGGGTGGGGGAAGAGAGAGAGAGAGAAAGGGTGGGGGAAGAGAGAGAGAGAAAGGGTGGGGGAAGAGAGAGAGAGAGAAAGGGTGGGGGAAGAGAGAGAGAGAGAAAGGGTGGGGGAAGAGAGAGAGAGAGAAAGGGTGGGGGAAGAGAGAGAGAGAGAAAGGGTGGGGGAAGAGAGAGAGAGAGAAAGGGTGGGGGAAGAGAGAGAGAGAGAAAGGGTGGGGGAAGAGAGAGAGAGAGAAAGGGTGGGGGAAGAGAGAGAGAGAGAAAGGGTGGGGGAAGAGAGAGAGAGAGAAGGGTGGGGGAAGAGAGAGAGAGAGAAAGGGTGGGGGAAGAGAGAGAGAGAGAAAGGGTGGGGGAAGAGAGAGAGAGAGAAAGGGTGGGGGAAGAGAGAGAGAGAGAAAGGGTGGGGGAAGAGAGAGAGAGAGAAAGGTGGGGGAAGAGAGAGAGAGAAAGGGGGGAGGAAGAGAGAGAGAGAAAGGGTGGGGAAGAGAGAGAGAGAAAGGGTGGGGGAAGAGAGAGAGAGAAAGGGTGGGGAAGAGAGAGAGAGAAAGGGTGGGGGAAGAGAGAGAGAGAAAGGGTGGGGGAAGAGAGAGAGAGAAAGGGTGGGGGAAGAGAGAGAGAGAAAGGGTGGGGGAAGAGAGAGAGAGAGAAAGGGTGGGGGAAGAGAGAGAGAGAGAAAGGGTGGGGGAAGAGAGAGAGAGAAAGGGTGGGGGAAGAGAGAGAGAGAAAGGGTGGGGGAAGAGAGAAAGAGAAAGGGTGGGGGAAGAGAGAGAGAGAAAGGGTGGGGGAAGAGAGAGAGAGAAAGGGTGGGGGAAGAGAGAGAGAGAAAGGGTGGGGGAAGAGAGAGAGAGAAAGGGTGGGGGAAGAGAGAGAGAAAGGGTGGGGGAAGAGAGAGAGAGAAAGGGTGGAGGAAGAGAGAGAGAGAAAGGGTGGGGGAAGAGAGAGAGAGAAAGGGAGGGGGAAGAGAGAGAGAGAAAGGGAGGGGGAAGAAAGAGAGAGAAAGGGAGGGGAAGAGAGAGAGAAAGGGAGGGGGAAGAGAGAGAGAAAGGGAGGGGGAAGAGAGAGAGAAAGGGAGGGGGAAGAGAGAGAGAAAGGGAGGGGGAAGAGAGAGAGAAAGGGAGGGGGAAGAGAGAGAGAAAGGGAGGGGGAAGAGAGAGAGAAAGGGAGGGGGAAGAGAGAGAGAAAGGGAGGGGGAAGAGAGAGAGAAAGGGAGGGGGAAGAGAGAGAGAAAGGGAGGGGCAAGAGAGAGAAAGGGAGGAGCAAGAGAGAGAGAAAGGGAGGGGCAAGAGAGAGAGAAAGGGAGGGGCAAGAGAGAGAGAAAGGGAGGGGCAAGAGAGAGAGAAAGGGAGGGGCAAGAGAGAGAGAAAGGGAGGGGCAAGAGAGTAAAAAGGGAGGGGGAAGAGAGAGAGAAAGGGAGGGGGAAGAGAGAGAGAGAAAGGGAGTGGGAAGAGAGAGAGAGAAAGGGAGGGGGAAGAGAGAGAGAGAAAGGGAGGGGGAAGAGAGAGAGAAAGGGAGGGGGAAGAGAGAGAGAAAGGGAGGGGGAAGAGAGAGAGAGAGAGAAAGGGAGGGGGAAGAGAGAGAGAGAGAAAGGGAGGGGGAAGAGAGAGAGAGAGAAAGGGAGGGGGAAGAGAGAGAGAGAGAGAGAGAGAAAGGGAGGGGGAACAGAGAGAGAGAGAAAGGGAGGGGGAACAGAGAGAGAGAGAAAGGGAGGGGGAAGAGAGAGAGAAACAGGAAAAATGTTGACTTTTCAACTTCGTTTGTTTTATTATATTTTTATAAATAAATTATCGCGTATTTTGTCACTCACAAAAAATTATTTCTATAAAGTTTCTTTCTTCTTTTATGTACAGTTATGTTTAAAAGTATTTAAATATGATTATTGTTGACATTTCTCCCAGACGTAAATGTGATGAACACCAATGCATAATGTCACATTCTCAAAATAATGTCATCATTAATCTCATATCAGCAGTTCATTACATTTACATATGCAAAAAAAAAAACCATCAATAAAAATCATTTAAATATGGATAAAATTTTTCGTGAATGAACAATAAAGAAGGCTGGAATGAAAATTGTTGTCCGCAACATAACTTTATTCAATATTTCTATTGTCCGTCTTGAGACTATTGTCCTCATTTACGGTCTTTATTTCTAATATGTTGCGGACAACATTATATTGACTGACATTTTTATGCACTTGTTAATCGAGAAAAAAAAAGTGGAAATACAAAATTTTTACTTTTTAAAAATTTAATTATAAAAGTGACAACTGATGAAATATTTTTGAAACTAGATCAATAGAAAAACATATGCAGGAAAACTATAAACATTTTTTCAAAATAGATTTTATTTAATCTATTCAGCTATCTATGTAATAACTATGTTGTCCAACGAATCCATCAGTTTGTTGTGTCGAGTCTTATGTTTGAAATGCCACTGTCTATCAGTCAATGTTGACGCTTCCATTTGAAATGCGAGTGGCGGTCAGTGTTTAAGCTTCAATTTGAAATGCCACTGTCTGTCGGTCAGGGTGGATGCTTCCACTTGAAACGTTACTGACTGTCAGTCAGTGCTGATGTTTTCGTTTGAAATGCTACTTACTGACTGTCGGTTAGTGTTGATGCTCCCATAAGAAATGCTACTGTGTCGGTCAGTGCTGACGCTTCCGTTTGAAATGTTACTGTTTTTCAGTCAATGTTGACGCCTCCGTTTGAAATGCCACAGTCTGTCAGTGTTGGCACTTCTATTAGAAACACCACTAACTATTGGTCAGATGCTTCCATTTGAAATGCCACTGACTATTGGTCAGCGTTAGTGCTTCCATTTGAAATGCCACTGACTATTGGTCAGTTTTGATGCTTCCATTTGAAATGCTATTGTTTGTCGGTCCGTGTTGACACTTCTGTTCGAAACGGCACTGTCAGTCGGTTTGTACAGATGTTTCCGTTTGAAACAGCACCGGCTGTCAGGCAATGCTTCTGTTCAAAACTGTCTTTCTGTCTGTGTCGATGCTTTTGTTTGAAATGGCACTCTCTGTCAATCCATACAGACATTACCATTCGAAAAGGAAATATTTGTCACTTCGTCAGTTCGAAATCACATTATTTGTCAATCCCTGTTGACGCTTCAGTTCTAAATAGAATTATTTATCAGTCTTTGTGGATGCTTCAGTTTCAAAGAATATCTTAATTGGTCTCTAATGCTTTTATACATCTTTATAAGAATCTATGTTTGTCCATCAGTTGGTCTGTCACATTAAAGCTTGAAATAGCATTTTATCTGTCCATCATCTCTATATTTGGAGTAGCATTTTTGTCATTCCTTCAAATTTCATTTCAAAATAGAATTTTTGTTGGTTTGTCATGCAGAAGTTTAAAATATTTTTGTCAGTCTGTCACATTTGATTTTGAAATCACATTTTTATTTGCTATGGTTACATTTAAAAAAAGACAGTTACATCCACACATCTTCATAAGAGGCTCTGTCAGTCTTCTGATTGGTCAGTCTTCCACATTTAGGTTTGAAATAGTACCATTCTAACATTTCAAAGAAAAATGGAAAGAGGATAAACCAAAACTCGAAGTTTCATCTATATTTCATACAAGTCTTCTTATATATTGCTATTTCTTTTGACTTTTCTTGTCATGCTTGAAAAAGCTTTTGCAACAGCAGGACAAAACGTTGAGATGCTACCTTCAGTTTTTGGCATTTCCTCCATTTTTCTATTATTATTTATTCTAATAATTTATCATATCCAACAATATAGTTAAATAAAAAGTCAGCATTTTCCCCATTAAAAGACAGAAAAGAACCAAGGGAGATAATCGTTCTAATAGGAGTTCCATGCAATCTGGCATTCCACAATCTGTTACACATGCATTCAAGAATTAGGTTAAAAATATTTAACATTTCAAAAGGGTTTTTCACAAAATATGAGCGAGAATTAGATTAAAAAACATCTTTGTACATTTCTATAAATAAAATTACAAGTCAAATTTGTATGTTTGTTTTTCTCACATTAATGTAACTTTGATAATCATACATTGGACTATCAAATTTTTTAATTTTTATTTTAATCACATATTTATTAAAATAAAAAAAATGCAGTAATGAAACAATTTTAAAGTGGCCATCGAAAAACTAATATAATTACAAAATTAAATCCACCAAATGCATTTTGGTTTCTTTATAAACAAGACAGCAAGTTTAATACTTTGTTAATAATTGAAAGAAAAAAATGAATTATTTTTTTAACTCTTCAAAATTTGGAAACATTTAAGCTGTCAACCACAAAGACATTTCTGGCTTTAAAATTCTTAGCGAATCCTCACATGTTAAAAAAATAAATAAATAAAGAATGACAATTCAGGAAGCTATTTACCTCCAATATCTTTATAGAAATTAAAAAATATTACTTTAACAAAATTAGTTACTGTGTTATAACTATTTGGTTCAATTAATAATTTAATGGCCAAGCAATACAAGTAATAATTAAATTTCACTTTGAAAAGTTTAAAACCTGGTAATGAAAAAATTGCATAGTTAAAGAGGAAAAAAAAATTGAAACAAAATAACTCCCAGACAGCACTGTTGGTATAGCTAATCTAATACATAAAATAAAGTCAGTCATATTTTCACTTGTACAGCAATAGCTTACAAATTTAATATTCTGTTTTAACTAGCAAGTCAGTTATGGAAAATTTCTATCTTATTTTTTCAAAAACCAAACTTTGCTTTTCAGATTGATGTCAACGATTACATACAATATCTGATTGAAAATTTTTCAGGGCGTCCACGGCTTACCTTCTTTGAATAGCCAACAAAGATAACTATCCAATAAAATCACTGTGTTTGGTATACTAAAAATGCTAATGACTTCCAAAATTGTTTTTATTCTAAACATTTAATCTTATTTCAATTATTACTTCATTTTAAGTTGATTTTTTGAATACATTAATCTAGATTTTATTTCTGCTTATATTTAAATTCAAAGGCTTATTCTAAGCTAACATGGCTACTTAACGAAACCTTTTAAGATCAACCATTATAAAATAAGAAAAAAGGGAGATAACTAATTAATTCATACTTAATTCCCTTTTTGACAATTAAAGCTAAATACTGCATAGTTTCAATAAAAACTAAAACAAAAACTACCACATAAAGGCTATATTTTCAATTCCCAGCCCATATATCAGACAACTTGAGATCATTGTTAACTTTACAGCAGCAATAAACCAGCATATTTTAAATAAAAACAGTCGTCACCATCATCGGTTTTATGTGTGGCATGTATTGAACAACTTTAAGAAATTGACTTATAAACTAACCTATCTGTTCAGGTCTTTATTCATCCCTCAAATCCATTTTTATCACTTCCTCCCCTATAAACTGAACCTGCTTCCTTAACTATTCTACGTCTACTAACCCAAACACATTCATCTATTCTTTCAACGTGACCAAACCATCAAAGTTTCCTGCTTTTCATACTGTGCAGATTTAATGTTCCTCTGAAGTCATCAGAACTAACCTTGTCTTTAAAACTCATATTATAATCCATCATATAACTCTCATATCATTCCTCTCCATACAACATATGTTCTCAACTCTCACTAGCCACGTTTCATTTCCATACACCACACTGCGTACGCATGGCTGATAAACTTTTAAATTAGTCAACAGTGATAATACTTGGTCGGGTAATAATAGAAATTTCCTATACTTACTCTTTCAATCACATAAGCACCCGCCCCATATGTTCGGTAGCTTTAAAAAATACTTCCAAACTAATTTATCTCTGGTCAGGTCTTTGTTTATCCCTTATCCCCCAATTCATTTTTATCAGTTATCATGTTATCCTTCACCTTCACCTATGAACTGAACCTGCTACCTCAACTATTCTACATCTACTAACACAAGAACTCATCCATTCTTTCAATGTGACCATACCATTAAAATCTCCTGTTTTGCACACATCTCCCTATATTGTGCAGATTTAATTTTACTCCACGATCATTAGAACTAGGCCCATCTTGAAGACTCACATAATATATCCAACGTATCATTTTTATATAATTTCTCTCCATGCAACACATGCCCTCAACTCTTATTTGCCAGGTTTCACTTCAATACATCACACTATGTACTCATGTCTGATAGACTCTTTCCTTGATTGACAGTGGTAATGCTCCAATGTAGCTTTTTTTTTAATAAGCCCCATTAAAAGTGTGTGTGTGTGTGTATATATATATATATATATATATATATATATATACACACACACACATTTAATTCGTCCTTCTGTACTTACTTCCTTTTTTGGTAGCAAAATTGCAATGGCATGTTTTTCTTTGCATTTTTTGTCCCCCCCCCCCCAAGCCGGGTAGAACTGCTAGTTTTTTTTTACATGAAAGGTCACAACTTATCAAGGGCGGGAGGCCACCCTAGGTTAAAGGTTAAGCATTGGGTAGAGGATCAGTCATAGTGGAACTTGGGTAGGGTTAGATTATCTAAGAGGATGGCTCAATAAGAATTTATAAATATTGGATTTGAAGACAACAATGTTATAGTCAGCTAAGAAGCATACCAATGGTATTGCATTCGATAGACAGACAGTTCTAGAGAAGAAATTTTGCTTATGGAATTTTTGTTTGTATGGGAAGTTGTTGCAGCTAGCCGTGTATTTGTTGCAAACGTTGTACAGAGAGGGATCATAAATTGGAGCACTTACAATAAAAATAATGATAGAGCAGAGATAGATTCGCAACATCTCTTCTGTGAGAAAGAGGAAGCAGTGAAATGAAATGGTCATCACCCACTAAATTTTGCAGACGGTTTTGCACTCTGTCAAAGTAGGAAAGGGTGCTCTTTGGAGCTTCACCCCAGATGTGGCAATGCATCCTATTTTAGAGGACTTAATTGAGTTTTGTACAGGTAGAAGATTGTGTTGGGAGTGAAACTTTCTGGGGCAGTAGAACGGCTTCATCATTTTTTCAGTGATTTTGGCAATGGATTTGATGTAGGTCTTCTACTTCAGGTCAGTAGTAAAGGTCAATCCTAAAAGTTTTTTTAAAGCAGGGTGCTTCCTCAAAGTGATAGCCATTCATTTCAACTGGGGCAAAATGTGGTTATGAGCATTGGTGGTAAAGAGATGTAGGGAGTTGAGTAGCAAGATGTCTGTTCATTTGAACTTTTGCATGTCAGTACAGTTACGGAAACAGGAACTCGGAAGTGAGTTCCAGAACCTAGCAGTTCTAGGGGAAGAAACTATTAGAATAGAAGGTTTTCTTACATCTAGGGATCTCTACTGTGTAGGGGTGGGACTTTGCTGCTAGTCAAGTTTGACAGGGGTGTTTACGTTGAGGGGGACACAAGTGCTTGTAGTTCGTTAGAGCATCCATCATTAAAATACTTGTAGAACAGGCAGAGGGATGCAACATTTCATCGATGGGACAGAGGCTGAAGCCTAGATGACAGTTCAGTACCTATCAGGTTGGCGCCTCTCTTTTGAACCCTGTCTAGGAGTGAGAGACGGGTAGCAGATGCACCAGCCCAAACATGACAACAGTACTCCATACATGGGCGAATGGTGGCCTTATAGAGGTACAGGATACTTTCAGGCATAAGTAATTTTCTAGCAAGATAGAGAGAGCCCACCTTTTTCGTAGCAGCCTGTTCCAACTCATATTCCCTGTGAACGTTAAGAGGTATTGGTGGTTGAGAAGGTTTCTTGCAATTATTGAAGGAAACAAGCTTAGTCTTGGCAGTATTGAATGTGACCATCCATTTTTGTCCCCATTCCACTACAGGTTAGATATGTGTTCATTTGTTTTCCCCTCATGCCTGTTATAGAGCATGGTCTCATCAGCAAATATACCCATCTTAGAGACAATTTTATCGGGGAGGTCATTTATAAATATTAGGAATAATAAAGGTCCAAGGATAGACCCCTGGAGTACTCCTGTATTTATATCATTGTTTAGGTGTATGACCGTCGAGGACAACCTCTCTTATTCAAGAAGGATTTAATTATGTTAAGTATTCATCCAGTAATACTGCATAATCTGATTCTCAGCTCCAGAACACTCTCCCAAAGCTAGAGTTACACCAAAAGAAGGTCATGCTGATCGTTTGATGGCCAGTGACCAGACTCATCCATTAGTTTTTTTTTGAATGCGGGCGAAACCAATATGGCGGTGAAGTACTGTCAACAAATGGATGAAACGCATTGATAACGTTCAGAATTAGTGAACAGAAAAGGCCTAATTCTTCTCCATGACAATGCCCGACTGCACATTGCTAAACTGACTCTGCAGAAGTGGAACAAATTGGCCTACAAAACTACCATACTCTCCACTTTTTGTAAGCATCTCAACATTTTACGTGAGAAATCCTTCAAAAACCTAAGTGATATCAAAAACACCTTCAGCGACTTTATCGCCACCAGAATGCAAGATTTTTACATTACTTGCATATCTATGCCTCCATTCAGTCTCGAGACAAAGAATACCCCTGTAGAAGCAGCTGCGTATCTAATTGTGAGGCAAGGGTTGCACAATCCACAGACGAACCTTTCCTAAATTGGCACAGCGGCAATGAGAAGTTCAAGATGACTAGAAAATGCTGAGATAAGCGGAGAGCACATACACCACCTGGAAGTCCTAAATGGTCACCAATTTAGTACTGACCAGGTTCAACCGTTGCTTAACTGGTGATCCAGCAGGAACCGGTGTGTCAACGTGATTATGTCATATGTTACTTGCATAAATGCACTTGTTTTTCATTGTTGCGTTGATTCTGATGCGTCAGTTGTTTGTCTTTTCCGTATAAATAAAGCAAAACTGTTTGAACACAAATGCCTGGCCCTCGAGCCGGGTACTATCTGTTCTGGAATTGGTCCTTGGCCAATGTAATGGAAACCCTTCATACTGAGACAATTACTATTTACTTGGATACTGTCAGAGTGCCCCTTTTTGGGGAGAGCTGGTTTTCTCCCCACATTAAAAATGACCTCGTGGGAAGTTTAAAAGCAACGCTATTTCTGCAAGTCATCTTTTTGATTGACTATGTTTAATTTGAACATTTTACATTTCCGGTCATGTCATGGAGTAGCGGTAAGACGTCAGGTTTTCTTTCACTATCTTTTCCGCCTTTGCGTCACGGGTTCGAGCCTGCCTGCCTGCTACAACTTTTTTGTTTTTTACACCTCCAAACACTCGGGCAACACCAGGCACCCAGGCTAGTCTTAATTTAAAAGTTAAAAACCGCAATAACTTTTTTTCACAACCTGATAGGATTTGTGTCTGGTCTTCTCCTGTTATAATACATTAGTAAACAATCTTTGATCAAATAAATTAAGACATTTTTTAAATGTTAACAGCTTTTAACTCGCAATATTTTTTTTTCACATTAACCTTCCCATTACTTAAACGTTACATTTAATTACTACAGTTGTTTAGTCATTGAATTAGTAATAGAGACAAATGGTTATACATAAAAAATGATTTGTTTAAAATAATGTTTTAATCTATATAAAATTATTGGATGTGAAGCGCTTTCAATACTGTTACTCTTAATACAGCAGTAACAATGGCCTGGTGGTTAACGGCATGAACTGACGACCTGGCTGCTCCAAGTTCAAATCCAGTTCGTTCCACTAAAAATCACTTAGAATGTTGGTAATCATCTCATGGTTTCTTCCGTAAGTAACCAATGTCATTCCAGAAAGAATTCTGTCTAGAAAAATATCAGGGAAAAACAATGCCAACAATAGAATTTTTGGATGCATACAATATGATGATGAAAATACATCAGGAAATTCTGCTAAGAATTTAAAACGACAAATGATTTTCTATTCAACAGTTTAAATGCTGACAAATTTCTTTTAAATTTCAAAGTGTCACAAAGTAATTCTTTTCAGCTATTAATAAAAGATTTAAATAGTTGACTTGTTTACAAAGGAATGGAAATGCATTTTAGTGGATTTAATTTTGTAATGTATGGACAATAGATTAACAAAAAATGTTTAAGTCACATAGAGGTAAGAAATACACGTACACAGGAGAAGTAGTTACAATTTTATTAATAGACTAGCCTGGGTGCCCGGCATTGCCCAGGTGTTTGGAGGTGTGTTGAAAAAAAAAAAAAAAAAAAAAAAAAGTGGTAGTAGGCAGGCAGGCAGGCTTGAACCTGTACCGCAAACGAGGAAAAGAACATGAAAAAAAAAATGTGACGTCTTTGCCGTTGCATCCATCGCCAAAGCGGAAGTAGTGAAGGTTCAAATTAAAGCTAGTCAATCGAAAAGAGGGGATGACTTTTGAAAATATCGGCAAAAAAGCAACCTCTCCTTGTAGAAAAGTGCCCAGTTGAGGGCGAAGAAATTAATGTTTTTAGCAATTTTTTTTATATTTGTTGTTCGAAAGGTTGAACTTCAAAATGATACCGATCTTGTGAAAATCCGTCGCTTCTGTTGAAAGTTTTAGGCAGAGATACATACATTTAAACAGACAGGTGAGATTTATATAATAGATTGTTTCTTAACTTCATACACTACAATTCTTGGGGGTTGTGAATTCTTGATTTTCGATAATTTAACTTTTTTTGAGTCAGACACACACTCCTCAACTCTTCCGCCTACTTGCATCAGGTTTGGAATCCAAAATATCCTTAAATTCAGATAAAGAAAACCTAAGTTTATTTCTGACCCCCCCCCCCCGGGCCTCCAAGCTTGTTTTCATTTTTATTTTTTACTCAGAACTGAGCTAAAAAAACAAAAGGCAAGTTTTAAGATTGAAGTTATATCAAGCAACAATAAGAACAAGTCGCGCGTGCGTGGTCCCCCTCTGATGCTGCATGGGAGATGACACCACAAAAAATAGCGAAGAAATGATGAATGTGAGAAGTGCGTGAAGGGCCAACGTTGCCTTCACATTTTCAACAAGTTTCAGAAAAATCTAATGGATGGGGCAAAGTTATGAGGTGAAAAGTGTCACTTTTGCAATCTCGGACATTTGCGACCCTTTTTGAGCTCCTGGGAATGCTAAATCTCAGTGAAAATGGACAAACGGTACAGTTTCACACCTTAAGACATGTATATTTGAATTCAGCATCGAAAACCACTATATAGACATACATATCAAATTTTTAAATAATATGAAAAAAAAAAGAACTCCAAAAAAGGCATGTTTTTTTAGTCCTAAAAGTCCCAGAGGGATGCGAACCAAAATTTTTCCAGGGTCACCCATACTGAATTTATATTAAGAATAATGGCCTCCACATTTTGGCCAAGTTTCAAGAAAATCTAATGGATGGATCAAATGCTATGGGGCAAAATGTGTTATTTTTGTCCATTTTTGACCTCTTTTGAGCCCCTGGGAATGCTGAATCCCAGTGTAAATGGATAACGGTGGAGATTCAGGCCTTAACACATGTATATTTGAGTTGACTACTGTGAAAAAACGCTATATAGTTAAACATATCAAGCTTTTGTTGAGAAATATGAAAAAAGAGCCACAAAAAGGGGCATTTTTAGCACTGAAAGTCCCCAGGGACACAAACCAGAATTTTTCCGGGGTCACCCTATACTGGATTTATATTAAGAACAAAGGGCTCCACATTTTGGCCAAGTTTCAGAAAATGGATGGATCAAAAGTTATAGGGCACAAGTGTCATTTGTGGCATTTTTTTATCACTTGAACTCCTGGAGACGCAACGGGGATTTTTGCAAAAAAATATTTTTAACTGTGCACATCTATTTAATGGAATACAATTTGTGGCAAAATTTCAGGAAAAACTAAGGGACGGTTATCTGGCAATCATCTGGACAAACAGACGCACGCACGGACACCACTGAAAACATACGTCCCTCTCCGATAAATCAGAGGCCCAAAATATAAGTAGCAAATAGTTTGTGATGGTTATATACACACCAAGTTAAAAGGTATTCAAGAGGGGAAACTCGTGAATTAAAACAAAGATAAGAGTGCTCAATAAAAAGAGCAAAATATATTTTATTTTGTAATATTTGTCTATATATCTTATCTCTATATAAATAAAATGAACTCATTTTTTCCCGTCGGATTTTGACCTTAATAGGATTAAAAATCAAGATATTTCATGCAAATATAATATGCACAAACGGCAGAACAATATTTGAGGTGTGTTATAGGCTTATTATTTCTCAAATTCCTCGATAATCTTAGATTTCTATACTTTTTCTGCTGAGAAGTCACGGCCAAAATCGGTTAAGATCAATGGAAGTGGTAAAATATTTTCTCTCTAATAAATTCCTCCTCCCCCTGCCACCACTTAACACCGTTTGGGGATCGTTCACAAGGAACAGTTGAGAAGAGAACACCGGTTTGGCTTCGTAGTTCTTTCATGTGAAGTTATTTAAAATCACTAAACTAAGCTGCAGTGCTCTGTGGCGTAGTGGTTAGCATGCTGGACAATTCACATTATATTTTCACGTTCGCGCCGACCTACCGTAGTCGTTTTTTTTTTTTTTTTTTACTAAACAACTGGAATGGACTTTTCTTGGTGGCCAAACTGTTAACGTTGCAGATGTTTTTTTTTTTTTTTTTTTTTTTTTTCACACTTAATTTTCCTACTTTTACTCATGACTCCGGGTTTGATCCTTCCTACTCACCTACCATAACATTTTTTAAAACTCCCCCCCCCCCCGTCCCGGAAACAAACACTCGGGCAACGCCGGGTACCCCCGCTAGTTTATAATATTCCGAACTTTAAAATGTTTATATAATTGAGAATTCGGTAATCGTTCATATACCAATAAATTTGAAGTCAGTATAAGGTGACTTAATTTGTAAGCTTCAAAATTACCAGTTTTTGTAATCAAGCATTCATAGTTTGTTTTAACAAAATCAACAAAAGTTGGATTGACAGCAACAATTTATTTGTATTTTCATTGTTCGTTACAAATGTTTCGCAACCAT
Organism: Euprymna scolopes; assembly: GCF_053919585.1. Taxonomy (NCBI): domain Eukaryota; kingdom Metazoa; phylum Mollusca; class Cephalopoda; order Sepiida; family Sepiolidae; genus Euprymna; species Euprymna scolopes. The sequence goes on from NC_136497.1 coordinate 15,283,085, forward strand.
TTATATCTAATATAAAAAAGAATCCATAACAAACGAAAAAACCTCTGAAGGAAGAAATGTAGGTAAATTTTTTTGGCACAGTTTTCCTTAAAAGGGAAATGGATTTTATATTATTCATTGAAAAAGTGTTTTTCTCAACGTCTAAAGAGAGGCTGTTCTTGTGAATATTTTCAAACGATATAAGGTTTGAAATTGCCCAAATGGTCACAAAACAATTGTAACAAACAATGAAAATACACTATTTGTTGTTATCAATCCAATTTTTGTTGTCTTAATTTTGTTAAAACGATGGATGGAGAGAGAAACTTGCTGCTATGGTTTCAAATGATCTGATATAACAGCATGGGGAGACTTGATTCCAAATATTTCTCATACGTTGTATCTCCCCTCTTTTGGAAATAAGGTATAGTTATGAACATCTCCAGTATCAAATAATCTTCATATACTGTGAAATTTACTTTATGTGTGAAAATCAAAGAGGGGAGATATGACATATGAGAAATATTTGGAATCAAGTCTCTCCTTGCTGTTATTTCAGATCATTTGAAACCATAGCAGCAAGTTTAGTCTCCCCTCCAAGGCCAGAGATTTGGGGGGAATATCAGCTATTTTGCAATTCAAATGCAAAACTAGGAAAACTATTATGTTTGAAACATTTTATGACTAAAAAAGTGCCAAAAATAGGCTCTGGATGATGGATGATCTTATCTTAATGTGTAACCTTAAGAACAAATGTCACATAGCCCACTACACACTCCAAGTCATTACCTTTCCAACGAGCCTTCATTTGTTAAATTCTGATCAATAGTCACTGAAATTTGGAACTTATAAAATTGTGAAAAAAGGTGGTGTGTATATATATATATATATATATATATATATACACACACACACACACACTCTAATAGCCAATTTGAAAATTGAAATGTTCATATCTTTGGTTCTATGGGATGACAATACATGAAAATTTGCAGACTTTTTGAAGATTATAATACTATTCTATGGTTTAAATTTTATGATAATTGGTAATAAAGAACCTATATTTTCAAACCAATAAAATATGCCCAAATTTGCCTACATTGGTATATATAGTGTCCTGGCAAGCCAGCTTTAATCATGGGTAATGTCGATACCCTTACAACAATTTCAAAAATAAAAGAACAGATAAAAACACGAAAATGTAATCCCCCCCACACCAAAAAAAAAAAAATGTATGTGACAACCTCCCTACCAGATATTTTGGCAGAAGGGATGCAAAGAGAAACTGTTCTCCAGATATTGAGTACTTTTTGTTGCCTGTGTGGTGGGACCCCCCCCCCCACACACACTAAATAAATAAAAACAACTTTTCTTTCAATCAACATAGTAGGGAGAGCCCATGCGATCGGAATAAAAAAAAAAAAAATGAGCCGCGGTGGCTGGGCTTGAACATAACGTGAAATAGGGGAAGAAGACAAAAACTTACAGACAAATGCTTTTGGCCACCCGACCACAAGTGCTTATGACGTCAGGACATTGCAAAATAAGCTTTTTAAACAGAGTTTGATATGCATGTGTGACTTGAGAAAAACGCGACATGAAAAAGGACCCTCCTTCCAAAAAGTGGGCCAGTTGCCCATCACAGAATGGATCTTTTTTCTTAATTTTCACATATGCATCCAAGGCATTGCCCTTTCAGATGATACCAGTATCAACCTAGTCAGATGCATATGATAAAAGTTTTTAGCAGATATAAAACACACACACACACGCAGACAGTCCCCTTTACATAATAGATGATACAATTATCTTTTAAATACACATATGTATAAGCTCTATTTAATGCTACTGAGATTTGTTTTTGTACTTAAAACTTTTGGGAATCATTTTGATCTATGCAATTTTAATTTATACTAACCTAATTTTATACCAGCAAATCTTTAGCTCCGTTGTCTTTACGATCTGCTAACTAGTTTCTTTCCTCTGATGAAAAGAGCCTTACAATCTTTGAAACTCCACGGAATAAGGATATTTCATCACCCTTCTTTATTGGAGGTATTCTGTCGAAAAACATTTTTGCATGTAAATTTCCAGTTTACAGTCTTTGTTTATGCTTATGAATATATATATAAATGAGATAACGCACAGGTTAGAGATCAAGTGAATTTTTCTGTCAGATATTACATTGAGATAATACTTTCAGGACGATCCTAACCACAAAGGTAAAGCTCAATATTACTGGATTGACCGAGCTTTAACTTTAATCATTAAACTATACACATACACACACTCAATATGGAAGTATGAACAGTATACAATGAAAAGAGGTGTGACGTAAGAAAGCACATAGTTGAATGCTCTTCAAGTTTATGTTTCATTAATTTTAGGTGGGGGGCAAAAGTCGATAAAACAGCCTCCATTTTTTTTATTTATTTAAAACTCAATAGAAGAAAAGAAAATCCTTTGTTACATGTCATTTAGTTGCAAATTGCATCACATTTCAAGTTAGGATTTGTTTTCAATTAAAATGCAACCGAGTTGCTAGTCGAGCTGAATGGCCATAAAAAAGTCCAGATTTCAATGGAATGGATTTTACTTTTTGGAGTTTACTGTTACTTCAATTTCAGTGGAGAGACTCACAGGTTTAACACCTTTAAAAGTTCCGTTAATCGAAGTTTGGAACAATATCCCACCTGAAAGGAGTTCAGAGCGACTACGCATTGCACCAACATCATTATACAGTTGTTCTCGAAAAGAAGCCCATTAAGCATCTCACGGAACATTTGTGCCTCCAGTTTTAACAACTGTTTCCCATTTCAAACAAATACATATGTGTATGCAAATTATATGCTACATGCCTTTTCTTTATGTCGATATATTAATAAGACGTTTAGTCGTATACAAATTAGTGGGTTGCAGTTTTCTGTACTTAATTGTTATTTTTTTCTCCAGAAGGCTGATATCGCTATAAGCACACACACACACACACACATTATATATATATATATATATATATATATATATATATAAAGTCAAGTAAAAATTAAGTTTACAAACCAAAAGCTTCAGTAAACTTTAAGTGAATATAAATAAATAATATAAATATTGATACACAATAATAATAAATATAATAAAATAATTAATATTTATATAGTAATCCCAACCAAATATAAATATTGATAAATAAATGACAAATATTAATATTTATATAGTAATCCCAACTAAATAAATAATATAAATAATAATAAATAAATGATAAATATTAATATTTATATAGTAATCCCAACTAAATAAATAATATAAATATTGATAAATAATAAATAATATAAATATTAATACACAATAATAATAAATATAATAAAATAATTAATATTTATATAGTAATCCCAACTAAATAAATAATATAAATATTGATAAATAAATAAATAATATAAATATTGATACACAATAATAATAAATATAATAAAATAATTAATATTTATATAGTAATCCCAACCAAATATAAATATTGATAAATAAATGACAAATATTAATATTTATATAGTAATCCCAACTAAATAAATAATATAAATAATAATAAATAAATGATAAATATTAATATTTATATAGTAATCCCAACTAAATAAATAATATAAATATTGATAAATAATAAATAATATAAATATTGATACACAATAATAATAAATATAATAAAATAATTAATATTTATATAGTAATCTCAACTAAATAAATAATATAAATATTGATAAATAAATAAATAATATAAATATTGATACACAATAATAATAAATATAATAAAATAATTAATATGTATATAGTAATCCCAACTAAATAAATAATATAAATATTAATAAATAAATAATAAATATTAATATTTATATAGTAATCCCAACCAAATAAAAAAGCTCAATGCTAGGAAATTTAGGAAATAGAGCTTGTCATAGAAGAACACAAAAATCTTTCTACAGACTTGGATCACATACATTTTGAATTATTAATTTGGATCTATTTGTCAACATTATAAATCCGATTTCTTCTTATGAGAACATTGCCTCTTATGATTATTTTGCTATGGAAATACTTAACCACTCCATATTCTTAATCTGAATTTTTAATTTAGTTTTTTTTTTCATTTTTTTCATGAACTCTTTGCAATAAAACTTTTTTGCAGATATGACCAGTTTTCATATAATGCAGTTTCAATTCATACCAGTACTAGCAAATTCATAGTTTTGTTATAATATTCATTTGCTAATATTTTTCCTCTAGCAGAAGAACGCATTTCTTTGAAACTCCATGGATTAAGGCAATCTTAATATTTTTTATTTGAGTATCCTGTCGAACAATAAATTCTTGTAAAGAATAATTTACAGTCTTAAATTCTGTTCAAACACACACACACAAATATATGGGATATAATATGCTTCTGAAATTTGGGACTACCATGAAATTGCAGTAAAATGTTATGATAAATCTTGTCCATATTTTTGCAAGTACTTTTGATTTGGTTCCTCCAATCATCATCCAGTGGGAGTTAATTTTGGTGTGTTTTAATTTATTTTCTATTATTCACAAAGTTTTAAAGTAGCTAGCTGAGTAATTAAGACTAACAAATTAACTGTTAGGCATTATCATTTGGAATTAACATGTCAAGATAAACGTTCATTTTTCAGCTTTCAGTCGTACAAAAATAAAGGCAAACAAACATGTAACGGTTAAAAACTAAAAGAAAAAACGTACTTGCAAAAACAGAAAATTAAAAAATATGAAACACCAATTTAATAAAAATACCAAATTAATTATTCGAAACACGGGAAAAAAAAAAATAAATAAATAAAAATAACATTTACCTTAATATATGTAGTACCCAATTAGATCTAGTTATTAGATATAGTTATTTACATTATATTATACATTATATTAGATATAGTTATTTACCCAATTAGATCACAAACAAATAAATGAAGCATTGAAAACAAAAGATTTTATCTCACAATGAAATGGATTTCCCTAATGATATTAGTGTGGATGGATAACTTATTTGACAGTTTTTAGACTAATTTTTAATCTAGAGAATTGATTGGTTTGGTTTATTGTAAACTAGCAGGGAGGGAAGGTTGCCCGGTTGTAAAATATGCTTAAATATATTTGAATTCATGCAATTTTTATCCTAGGCCCTCACAATCAACAAAGATTAGATTATTCCTGTAATGGTCAGGTTCCTGTTGATTTTTCAGTGGGAGTTTAGTTCTGTGCAGTTGTAGGAGGCACACCCTCCCAGGCTTTGCCTTCTCTCTTTGAGAAAAGGTTAGTTTATTGCTAATCGCATGTGGTGCCCTTACTGGGGAGCCAGCAGGGCTGCCCAGGTATTTTTTGCAGTTCAGAATTCCCTTTCTCTGGTGCACTATTTTAATCCCACTTTCTGACCCTGATGTCACAGTCCTTGCAGTGGGAGAGAACTATATACCTGCATGCAGATTTTGTATTTATTATTACAGAGCCAATTCTTTATTGAGTATTATATATATAGTACGCATTTCGAAAGTTAAAAGAAAATGACTTTAGTGCTATCAGCTAGAATCAAAACCGAAACTTATCACTCTAGCTGCATTCTCTACCGTTTGAGCTATTGACAAATAAGAAAGATTTAAAATTAAAATAGAAATTTGAAATAACATTTTCATAGTAAATGTGTAACTTCAATACACAAATCAGAATAATACTAATTCTTGTTTATTATTATCGACGATATGAAAAGCAATAATCATAGTTTACATTTTTTTTATTAAAAAAGAAAAAAAAAAGTCACTAATAAACGTTTTAAAAAGTCACTTTGAATTTTATTGGTGGGAAGGGAAGCAACTCATATTTTGTGAATAACCCAATCGTGCATTTTTGTCATGCACAGAAAAATGAGAATACAAAAGAGGAACATGCAATGTTAACAATAAAGAAATGCATTCCTTTCAGTTCATATAAACAACAAATTTATAATAATTGCAATAATCAATAGAGTTTTCATCTACTTTATTTTGACATGGACGAATTAGAAAAGAGTCTAAATTGTCAGATATGAAAAAGGGAGACATGTCAACATCAAAAGTCAAGATTTAAAATTGAAATATTAAAAATTGTTTTTAGCACTGAATTTGGGTATTCTATAAAAAGGGGTCAACAAATTTATGATATTAAAGAAATTATTTATGAAATTTAATTATTTATAAAAGAAAGATTTTTTTCTTGAATCTTCACTTAAATTTCAGTTTTTTTAGTTTTTTCTTTCTTTTAAACAGTGAAGTGCTAAAAACAATTGAACAACAAGAAAAAGAAGCATAAACAAAACAAAACAAAACAAAAAAAAAACAAAAGATAAAATACAAAAATTGACTAACAATATTCATGCACAATACATAAATACATGCAAGTTATTTGAAGACAAACACAACATCAAATAAAAAATGCACACTATAAGCAAGAAGTCAATTTTTGATTAAACCTTCTTTAATTTGTCAGCTTTACAGCATATCAACCCTTTTGGCATTTAATTCTCTCAAGAGCAAAACACCAAAAACACTTGCCATTTTCTCTCATCCCCAAAAATGTGTATCAGAAGAATAATAACTACACTATGTGAATTCTCCCCCCTTTTTTTTTTCAAGGTAGTTAAAGTCACGCAAGGCTGTCAAATCAATAAAAATGCCAGCCATTGTGGGGTATTCTGAGCTTGATAGGATGAATGACAAAATACAATATTTATTGGAGATAACTCATTGAACAAAAGTTGCTATTTTACCAAGAGCTAGAAAAACAGAAGTTCATAACTTTCCCAATCGTCTTAGATCATCAGTGAATTAGAAACATTTGGGCAAGCCAATCTTATAGCCATAATCGTTTAATGTTTCTAATGTTTTAAACCTGAAAATATATCAAAATTTATACGCTGTCATCTCGTGATTTATCCCTTCGTTGATTTTGAACCAGATACATTGATGCGTGATTTATAAATTTGTAGTTACAGTTTCTCAAAACAACAGAACATTTGCAGTTCATTCAAAAGAACTTTTAACCTACATTTTAAATATTAAGAGTATGCACACCCCTTTATGGTAAATGTCTCAGAATTTATTGTCATTGTAAAAAAAAAATCTATTAAGGAAACCATCTTACAATTCATATATATGTAAAAATTACTACAATTGAACCTTAGATAACTTGCCATATAAAATGGTTGACAGAGCAAAAAAGAATTTGATCCTAAAAGGTAATTTCTGCTAATACTTTACCATGATGAAATCAAAACAATGTTTTCAATAGATTATGAGCCTAAGATCTATTTATAGCTTTCATGAGTTCTATTATTAAACAAATAGATTTTAACTGAAAGATTAAATTTAAAGACCTATTTCTTATTGATTTAATTTATCAAAATAATGGCTAATATAATTTTGACTGTTTAAGACTTCTTAAAACTACTTATAAACTTGCTATAAGTTGGCTTTTCTATAAGATAAAACCCTTCATTCCCTTTTTCCTATATGGAGTTACTATATATAGAGTCCATACAAGAAAAAATGAGGGTAGGCTCTTCCATTACAATAATAAATAAAAATTATGTCAGTGATCAATGGAGTGGTCATACAAATGTTTTATCAGACCCTCTATTATAATCAAATTTGTTCATTATGCTTGGTGCTCAAAAGGCTATACTCCCTGGCATTACCTTCTTTTTAGGCGACAAAGAGGTTACACTTCTGTCTCATTGTTAAGAGGAGTGTAGTTATCACAGATCTCAAGCAATTCCTATAAAATATTCCATACCAGGATTGGGCATCCTTATGGTCTATTCCATAAGTTTGACCTTAGGTCACTTCTAATTCTCATGAGGCTGTTGGTAAAGTGGGGCAATAGTGCAATCAGATCAACCAATGTTCCTCTTAGTGCGTCTTTATCATAGCAGAATCGTATATACATATAACTATATCAATTTAAGATGGTTTATTTCTCTAAGAGTCTGAATAAACTTCAACTCAATATTATAGAAAGGACAATACATCTTTTATGTCATCTATCAGAGGATTTGGTTGGTTAACTGATCCGTTTGTAGCTTTTAAATTCGAAATAAGATTTTCACTGATCCATCATGCTTCAGTTTGAAATAACAGTCTTATTGGTAAATGCTCAAATGGACACATCTTATGAATTTTAGTTAATTTAGTCGATAACATTATGAAGGCCTATTTCCAATAAAATGTTTTTCCTGAAACCTTTAGTGTACCTAACACTAATTTAAAATCAAAATGTAAAGCTGGAAATCGCTTAAAAGAAACCAAAATTAATCAAAATCTAGTGAATATTCAAAACTTATGTTGCAATACAATTAGAAAAGACATTTGAGCTAGAATCCAATTCTTTTGTAAAGAACGAGGTTAATTGTAAACAAATATTCATAGAAGAACGATTTTTTTTGTGTTGTAATTTAATATGGAATGATCAATCTCTTTCTATTCAGTAATGTTTTATAAAATTGTATTTAATTTCAGAATGCTTTATTTATTCAGTTAGAATGGATTACATTTTTATTTCAAGAACAACTTTATTGCAATGGAGAAAAACAACAAAAGCCTTCAAATCCTATGTAAAAAATCCAAACTTATATTTACAACAAATAAACAAACAAAAACGTTATACATGAAATAAAACCACACAGTAATCTCCCTTGAAAAATATTGACAAATATTACTATAAGTAATCTCTCCTGACAAATATTGACCATATATTAATCTTCTTTGAATAATATTAACAAACCTACATATAAAACAAAAATGAGAAAGCTAAATGGTATTTTAATTTTTTAAAAATTGGCATCATTGGTATTTATTATTTTACGACATAAAACTTTTTAGGGTTAATTAATGCTGAAACAACACATTGTATATGAGTTTTTGAAGGTAGATGGTTATTTTACTCATAGTTGGGAGGGAAATTCTGGGTTAATACCTTTCCAAACAATATCATTGCATCACTGAACATAATCGCTCTTGATTGATATGATTCCAACACTTCATAAGCTGATTTATTTGAACAAAGTTAAAAGTATTGTCTATTGAAGTTGGTGAAAAGATTTGTGCATTTAATTTGGAAAAAAATCTTTCATTTTTTATCAAATAAATTTTTTTTTTATTATGTTATAATTTTGCCCAATATAAATTAATGAATCAATAACCTTGTGATGAGAAATTATTTCAATGAATCATTTTTGAGACAACTTGATTGACAAAAGCTTTAAAGTATATATAAAAAAAAAACGAATGGGAGATGATTAGAACAATGTACCAATCATGTAACTAATAGACCAAAACTCCAAAATCAATTAAAGAAAAATAACACCTGTGTTAGGGCCACATTTTTATAGTGATGAGGTCTCAGATAATGCGACTGAAGTGGTCAGCTATTGGTCACTTTAATCATGTTGGCATTGATATAAAAGGTGTGATTCAGACCGCTTTCTATTCTCTGCCTTTCTAGGCCTGCGTGACTGCTGAGAGGACACGCTACTTTGAGGATCAGGCCAGAAAAAAGGGGTGAGAGAACATTTATAGCAAATATTGTCCTCCTCGGCAGTCAAGTCTTAAAAAGTAGAGAAGAGAAAGTTTTCAGATTCACACATCAACAGTTTTGTGGTTAAATCAACCAATAGTTTACAGCCCAGTGATCATGTGATCTAGGATTCATGCGACACCAACATCTATATAACAAGACTCCTCCAATAATAATAAAAAATAAAATAAAACCAATGACTGCTATACATGAAACAGTAATAGATTGTTTCAAAATCACAGCAAATGTTTAAAAAACAAAAAGGAAGAGTTCCAATTATCAAACAGAAGCTGATTCTTGAACATGATGGTAGAAAAAAAAACGAAAAAAAAAAACAATAATTCAGAACAATAATAGAATAAGTGTGAAAAAAAAAATTAAATTGTATATGATCTATACTTTTTTTTATGTGCATAATACCTTGTCCTTAACAACCCAAGAAAAATAGTAGTAGAAGTTTGGTGGATAAGTTGGCACCAGCAGCTTTTACCAGTGGACAGAATATAAAAACACAACATAATTTAAGTTTTGCATCTGTATCTGCAAGGAGTTATTTGATGTCTTAGTAAAATTATTTATAATAGTTAAACTAATGATGAAATGTTCTTTTTTGGGGGAGGGGGGGGGGAATGATCCATAAAAAAAAAATCAACATGTCAGAGATGAGTCCTGTATAATTAAGAACATTTTTTGTTAAATAGCAAAATAGGTTGTGTTGAGATCCTGAAATTGAATTTACTGACAAATGGTCAGCAGATGAAAATTATGTAAATAAAAAATAAAGAAAAAAAAAATGTAGCGGCATAAAGAAAAGGATGAGTGAAATAGTGAGAAAAGACTATCCAATATCTCATTTACTATTTAAGATTTACGTTTATTTCGATATACATTCATGGTGAGTTGAGATGAGGGTAAAGCATGCTTCTTCATAAGTAAAAGAGATCTATCTCAGTAATTGAGTAATTTAAACTAATAGACATTATAATTCTTTTATTTTCGTGGTGATGGAGAAAGTGTACAGCTAAATTCCTTAACTAATGTCTAAACGTCCAGGTTTTGAATCTCAATTTGAAACAGTTGTTATAGCAAGCCACACTGAAGAGCGATGACACAAAAAAGAAAAAACAGCCAGTTGTGAATGCCTATACATATCTATATTATAAAATGATACATTAGCTATATATATTTTCAGTATTTACTTCAACGTTGCTAACTGCATGTGTTCAGCAATTAATCTGATGATTTTCCCCTGGGAATGAAACATCTGTGTAGCTTACTTACCATAATAATCTATTAATTTAGATTTTGAAAGCAAGGTAATGAAAATAAATAGCCAAGAAACACTTGAAGCAATAAAAAAAGAGGAAAATGTAATTACAGGACATATACATAGCAACTTCATTTTACATATATTTATGCAGTTTGATTAAACAAAAAAATAACTATTGAATCCTTTGTTCAATAACATTCTTTTAAATCAGTAGAACTGAAAAAAAAAAAATTGATTTATTTAATCAGACTGGTATATAGATGCAAAATTCTGAATGGGACAAAATAATTTCTGTTTTCTTAATTAAAAAAAAAAAATTCTAATGAAATGATGCTAACTTTATTATTATTATATATTTTGCTTTAACTATAGCACGAAACAGGCATTTATCTCTCTTATCAGAGTTTAACAGCTGAAAGTTATATAAAATTTATAATAAAAATTATGGAATAAAACTACAAGAAATGAAAAAAAAACCCTCAAAAGTCTATGAAAGAAAAAGACTGTATAATAAATGTAATGGTCAGTACTACAGCATCTATTTGATAATCTGAATGGTTTTATATGTGAACTCGGGTTATTTTATATTTATTTGATAATATGAATAGGAAGAATATGTGAATTTAAATTCAACGGAAAAAAAAAAAGTTCAGATTGAATCAAATTAGGATTAAAATACAATTTTATGTCAACTCATGTCAAAATTGTTACATCTTTTTGTAAATAATTTATAAGTTTATTGATATTGTCAAAGCATATTTTGCAAATAAATAAACTAACCAATATTTAAAACAAAAGAAAAAAGAGACTTGCAGGTACAATCACTCCAGACAGATCCTAAATTAAGGTCTTGCTTCTAAATTTAGTTGATCTCAAAGTTCAATAAAAGAAAAACCTAAATACTTTTAAAATAAGGAAGCACTTTTTAGCAAATTTAAATTAAATTGTATCCAGTGGTGAAGCTATAATTTTGGAATGTGGAGCAACCACTTAGATGATCTTAGTTCCAGGACCACTCTGACCCAGAGTGGCAGTATTTATCTCCTTCCCATGCCAGATAGATTAGACATTAAGGGAAAGTGGGATGAAAAGTCAAAGCCCCTGATGAGGAGCACTGTTGCCTATAAAAAATGCCCAGGCAGCCCCATTGGAATTCCCTGGTAGGGCACCTCAAACAATTAGCAATAAACTAACCTCTCTCAAAGAGAGAAGGTAAAGCCTAGGAGTTGACCTAGAACTGTACAGGACAAGCAACATACTAAAGTTAACAGAGAACAAGCTGAGCATGTAGGTTCCCTCTCCACGAATGATAAAGTTACTTTCACCATGGCTAATATTTGTGCAAAATTTCAAAAGAAATATGAAGTGTTGTTATTGAGAAAAGTATGAATGGATGAACGATTTGCGGGCTATTTTAGCTCTATAATGGCCCCTAAGGGGGCAACCAGGGTTATCCCAAAAAATCCATTCTGGCAAAAATTTACTTTAACAATGACTAATGTTTGTGCAAACTTTAAAAAATTCCTAGGCATGGTTATTGAGAAAAGTGCAAACAAATGAATGAGCGTGAATTACTCGGTCAAATTCCACTTTTGTCGGGGGACCAAAAAGACCATTTCAAAAATGATTTAGGCTGTTGATTTTGGTGCTGAGGGAAGAAACCCAGTGGTAATTGAGTGAAATCTACCATTTGCAGACTTAGTTTTAGTTACAAAATATACACGGACAAATCAAATATACACGGAAAAATCAAATATACACGGACAAATCAATTATAGCCAAAAAATAAATGTATGTAGCTTTAGCATAAAATACTTTTCACTTAAAAAGATAATTTTAAAATAGGTTGGTTTGGGGGATCTTATGAGATGTCAACTCATTTTATGCCAAAATTGTTCACCTCTTTTGTATGCAAATGATTTCTAAAATTCAAAAACAGTGAAAATAGATCTAAATTTCTAAAGTAATTAGATGTGGAAACAAGTTGCCATGTTTTATTTTAATATCAAAATCTATATAAATAAAACAGCAGATGTATGCATGGATGCATGTGTGTGAAAATATTTAACCAATAAACTATTGATCACATAACGCTGAAACTAACAGGAAATAGTAATCATACACCAAGGATGGTTTATAATAAGTAAAATCTTTGTTTGGATGGATGAATAATGCATACAAAAATGTCAGCAAAATGAAATGCAAAATGTTCATCTCAACTTGCTGACATATTTCTGTTACTTTTGTGCATGCACAAATTCATTATAGCTTGGAGTGTTTTAATTCAAAATTTTTCTTATCTGTCAGTAGCTCAAATGGTAGCTGGAGCATTAAATGGTTTGGTTTTGATTCTAGCTGATGGCACCCAGGTCATTTTTTAAAAAAAACTTTTAGAATCGGTACTATATATATATATATATATGTAATATTTAATAGAGAAATGGCTCTGTAATAAAACGAAATCTGCATGAATTAAGATAAATTTAAGCACATTTTACGACCAGGCAAAGTCTGGCATCCCCTCCGCTAGTAAAAAAAAAAAGAAATAAAATCTGCCATTAGACATATGATGTATAATTAAGCATTAAAATTTACCACAGAGGCACAACTTAGCCATCAACAAATAAATTACATATCAAAGCAGCATTCACGGTTCACAAGCAGACAAGTAAATACCATAGCTTATGTAAAAAAATTTAGATTATGTGTTTACATGTATTTTTTCTAGATTAAAAAAAAATATACTTTTAATATAATTCAACCTTTTTATTTCATCTACATATTTTTAAATGTTTCATGCTAAAACGTTTCAGAGAATTAAAATATAGCCGTTTCATTAGCTAACTGCATAATGGTTGAAGCGCTAAAAAGAGAAACCATCAACAATGAAAATAAACGTATGAAAAAAAATCATAGCATGAAAGTTCATTTTGGATCAAATAAAGCTTGATAACCTGGAGGAAAGTGTATCATCATGTGATACCAGAAACATTTACAGGGTGGAACGATAAAATTGTCGCCATTGAAAAGTTAACATGATACCATTTCCATTTGATAAAAAACGCTTTTCTTTTTCTTGCAGACCATCTACTAATTGGCCAGTTATGAACAAATCCCAAGAGCCTTCTATAATATCTGAAAGTGACAATGTTTAACGAGCGAGATTGGAGATGCACCACTGTACAACTTATGCTCTTTACCGATCCAAGTTATGATAACAAGACCATTGTCAGTGCTTTTAAAATGCATTGATGGATTGCCATGAATAACAGACCTGCCCAGGTTGATAAAAACAAAGTTTCTAACCACAATTATTGTCTTTGGTGTGGTTTCAAGCGAGGGCCACATCATGCCACCTCACATCTTCGAAGTTGGCTTGAAAGTCAACACCAAAGTGTACCCGAATGTGCTGAAGAGGATGGTGATCCCATGGTGCAATCAGGTGGGTGCTGGCAGACTCTGGGTGAGGCAGCAGCACTCGGCGCCAGCCCACAAGTCCCAAAAAAAACCCAGGCTTGGCTTCAGAAGGAGTGCTATAACTGTACCATTTTCTCACTGCCCTCTCTACTGCCAACCTGAATCCACTGGACTACTTCATTTGGTCATATGTCGAGAACATCACCAACATGACCTCCCACAATACAAAAACCAGCCTGATTGCTGCCATCCGTTGAGTATTCACCAAGCTCCCACCGGCGCTTGTGGAAAAGGCATGCTCCCAGTTCCGGACCTGTATCGAGGCAATGATTGAGAATGAAAGCAGCTATATTGAATAGATGTCAGCTCTACTACATAAGTTACCGGAATTGATTTTTCCAATAAAAATTTTACAATAAAGCTGTAGTGTTGTTTTCCTTAAGGCGACAACTTCATCGTTCCTTATTGTAAATGAAGCCAGAATAACATGACATTATGGCATGAAGACGTATGCTATGAATTTTCACTATTTTTTGAATGTTAAGTTCCACACAAAATTATGTCTCCTTTTAAAATCTTACTACAGACTATAATAACTAAGATTAAAAAAAAATTTACATTTCCACTTTGTTGTGGCTGACAGAAAGACAATCTAACCCTGAAGATTAAATAAAGGGTTCGGTTCAAGATTATTCCCAAATTTGATATAACAATTGTGGAGTTTAAATAAAAGATTCACGTTGAGTGTGAAAAGATACACCTGATGGTTAGATGTTATATTGGTGGAAACGTGAATACAGTAACCAATATGAGAATAGTAGTCAGAAAAATCAAAAATTAATGTATGTCTTAAGACTGGTAATAATTTTGTTTTCCATGTAAGTATAAAGACTTCTAGCGAAGTAATTCCTGAAGAATTCTCATTGTTTAGTCATCGTATTGTACACTCTTAGTATGTGTGTGTGTATGTGTGTGTGTGTGTACGTACTTATTTAAAAACAGCTGTTTCATCATCTATGTCTCATCAGTGTGGCTAGATGTAGCTAGGGTATTCACATCAGCTATGAAACCTGAATGGTGAGTCACATACAAATGAGACCATATATTAAATATATAATTGATATGCTAACAGAAAATGCAAATTTGTTTCAATAATTTAACATGAAATTTCATGACCTCATCATTCAAATTTTCCTCCAATTCCATTTGGGGTCACTCAGGTTCAAATTAGTAAAATGGTGGTGGTGGTAGTGGAGGGGGGAGTAAATCAGATCAAAATATGACGTTTTCAGAAAAGCATACTTTTATTATAAACAACAAAAGATAAAATTTTACGTTATTTCATTTTTTTTCATAACAAAATTTTTCTTTGGATTTCATGAAGAATCAATTCATGGTAATTATTATTCAATCCAATTATTTTATTATTTAATCGATTTTTAAGAATTTAGGATAAAATTTACTAAAATGGAGTAAAGAATTGGTTAACTTTTTCAGTTTTAAAATAAATTTATAAAATTTGTTTTCATCTTGACAAGAACGATTTTCATTTTCAAGCAATGTTGGATGTCACTACAAATGTGTGTGTGTGTGTATACATATATATGTGTGTGTATGTATGTATGTATGTATATATATACACACACCCACATTTCATATATCCACATTAAATGTCATAAGATATATTTTATGTATCGATTTTCCAACAGTGCTCAATGTGAGTAGAACTAGAGTCAGTTACAATAAAATATTTATGTCTATCAAGCTACACAGGGGCTTCCACACTTCATCCTCATAAGGAATCATCAAGCTAAAATTAGTGTGACGATTTCCTACAGGGATGAAACATGGAAGCCCTGTGTAACTTGATTGCCATAAATATTTTCATAACTATCGATTATGCATACATATTTGGAATTGATATATTAATTTTGTTTTATTGGCTATTGACGAAATTGTCCATAAAAATGTATCAAAGTTTTTAATTAGAAAAAAACAAAACAAAAAAAAACGAACAATATAATGAATAAAATTTCTGTTCACTGGAATATAGCCTAATATTTTATATATATATATATATATATATATATATATATATATAAGGGATGAAACCGAGATATTGGATGTTCTTAGGTTTTGAGTTTATTATTCCTATCTTTCACTCAACTATTTCCATCATTTTGTGCTTATATTCAGGATTGTGATTTCAGTGTCTGTGAGCTTATGTGCATGAAAGAATGGACCAAACATAATCGGTTCATGGGTTGGTTCTCCAAGGCAGATTGGGGCGAAAGGGGTAGGATGCTATGTGTAAGGTTCCAAGCACACATTGCCGAAACATTGTCACTGAGGAGAGAAGCATCATGCATAGATAAGGCGGCAAGAAAGACAAAAAAATGAGGGTGGGTTCAAGGGCGGGTAAGAGAATGGTTCACTTACCTGGTCTCTTGAAAGGTGCATTGGAGAAAGGGTCTGAAGAATCCGAGCCAGACATGACCAAATCTTCTCTACTTTTCACATTCGATATACCTACAGTCAGAAGAAAAAAAAAAATCAGATTTATACCCATAAAAATGAGTTTTATATTCAACAGTTTAAATACATTCAAATTGTGTTCAAATCTGTAAGAGTTATGAATTGCTTCATTCTTTTATTAACAAAAGATTAAAATGACTAACTTGCTTACACATAAATCCAAATAAATACAGGCGAAATTTATTCTGTAATTATCTTTGGTAATGTGTATCCACAGCAGCATAGAAAGAAAATGGCTGCTGAGTTCTTCGAATGTATCGAACAAGTCTTGTTAATGATTTTTATGACAATGATTTCATGTGGACTGAAGAAATAATATGCCACCTTGTTATAAAGCTGTCTGACCGTTTCAAAATGATTTGATGGATTGCCAAGTGTTAGTTAACAGCCAATTCTTGGAGGTGTCAAATCTGTAATTTACCATTGAACCATTATTTGCAGTCAACTGATGATTAGAGATGGAAATGTTCAAAAGGTGGATTTCATCGTTCAATATGTAAAAAAAAAAACAAACAACTTTTTGAGTGAAGCAAACTGTTCTAACAATTACCTTTATAATTTATATGTGTAGTAAGAATTTCTTTTAGTTTTTACATAAAACTCGAACACGGTGGCCATTTTCTTACTAGGCCATTGTGTCTACACATGATCTTACTGTTTTTAACAGATTTAAAAAAAAAAATTGTTTCATTTCACGTTATTGGATTTCTGATCTCAATAAACATGATTAATACAAAAAAAATAAAAGTAATTTAATGTGTAATTATCAAAATTATGTAGACATGAAAAATATACATACACACACAAAGGTGCTGCATATTTTTATTAATATAGAAATTACAAAACGATTACATCCTTCTCTAAGAAAGGCATATTACAGACTTTATTTAATGCTATAAATGAAGACTGGCAACAATGACCTCTCCATGCACCTCTGCTGGTTTTCATGATAAGCGGCAAGATTGGTAGTCCCCACAATTACCACAGCTTGTGTTATTTCAGAGTTTCCTTTCATCTTGAGTACTTGCATTACCAAGGCTTGAGAGTACAGCCTACCCAGTTATTTAAATTTTTTCCCACTTTATTAAACCATGGTCATAAAACCGTTAGAGGCTACTAAGCTAATTAGGAGATACATAAAACTTAGGAAGATCACGATAGTTAGACAATACAGAACTGAAAATGTGACAGTGATACATGTTCAGAACTGCAGAACACAATGCGAAAGAAGATTTGGTGTTTTATCAGATGTACAAACAATGTAATTATGCAGAGGGTCTAATATGAATGTATTTCCCCGAAGGTTTGGTCTGTTCAGCCACAGCACAGGACAGTATTAAGGCATTGCAGTGAGGCAAAAACTATAAAATAATTTGTAGAAAACATAGGCAACTGTTACATTCTGGTGAGTAAACAGCAGATCTAATCCAAGCAAATCATATACTTCACAGGAAACAGGGTCGCGGCAGGGGATGCATAGTATATATTTGATGGCATGACACTGTAGAGAATCAGAGAATAGCTTGCCAACTCTGGTGAACACGAGGAATCCTTATTCCAAGTGTGGGAAAATCATTGCCTTGTAAAGCCTAGTCAGCAAATGCCATTCATGAAGAATTTGGTAGCTCAAGACACACAACTTGTAAGTACAGAGAAGACAGAATCAGATTTTTTAAAATGAAATGTTTTACTTACTGCTATTGGATCCTCTTCGAATTTTGTCAAATTCTTTTCCAAATATGATATCTTCCGTATATGAACTAAAATTATCTTCTCCAAAAGGATTCCATTCTGACATGTCCATAGATAATGGCCTCGAGAGATTAGGTGACCTGATTAATAAATTAAAAAAAAAAAGTGACTACAAAAGTATTTTTGTTGGAAAATGTTGAAGGTCAGCTATATAAAGTTGGTAAGATGGACTTCAGATATTCATATTCTGAAAATAGTAGTTCATAAGATAATGATGGCTCATTTATATTGGCTATTTGGGCCATGTGATCATCTCTTTATTGAATTATTTAATATCTCTATGATTGATATCGTTATTTATAAGCAACATTTTGATCGTTTTTAAATAGGATTTATGCTAAAAATTATCAGTAATAGAAACTGAAACACTTTAATACTTTAAATGTAAAGAGACCAAAGAGTTTTTTGTTTTTTACTGTTCAAATGAAAATTTAAGACAAATGTTAAGCAACAATTCTAAAAAAATTAAAATCAAGAATATTTTTTTATTATAAAAATATTTGAGTTATTAATAAGAACAACTATTATTTGGATTAGTTTAACTACTACTCTCATCTTGGTTGATATATTCACAACGTTTCGGCCGATGTAACATCTGTCTTCAGATGTATCTTAAAAATTGGGAACCATCTAGTTGAAAATGGAAATTTTTTTTGTTGAATCTTGGAAAGTGGATGAAATTGAGGAGTTCGACAAAGATCCTCCAGTTTGACCATAAGGTTTGCCAGTTTGAAAAGATGCACCTGATGAAGGTCAGAGGTCACATTGGTCAAAACAATGGGGATATAAAACCGAAGATAGAAAATAATGATCGAAATAATCAATCCTCATGTAAAAAAAAAAAAATAATACCAAAATGAAAACAATTATTTGCACATTTACCATGGCTTGAATTCAAAATGAATCATGTTAAAAAATGAAAACAATTATTTGTACATTTACCATGGCTTGAATATCATGTTAAAAAATGAAAAGTGCTTCACCAACAAAAGCAGAAAAAAAAAAAACATGTTAAGGTTATTTAACAAAAAAATTAAACAAAAAAACAAAGCAGAAAACATTTCCATGCGCACATTACACTAGAAGTTCCTGTTTCAACTTCAATAACATTTTATATTACAAAAGTTATATATAGCAATTATAATAGATAAAATGTACTAATAAACTATTATTTACACAAATCTGATATTTAATAAAGATATATTCATTGATAATTATTAAGCTTGCCATGAAAATGCAAAGGGAAAGAGAGCTGTTAAATCCATTCTACTCCATAAACATAATTATCAGAAAAAAAAAAGAGGGTCAATAATATTGGTCAAAGTTAAAAATGAAATGAGCTTGTGTCATATAGGAACATAATTGTAGATTATAGTTTTGTGGAAGGAATATAATTCATTAATGGGGGGGGGGACAAACAAACAAAAAAAACAAAAAAACTAACTTTCAGATTTATCTGAACAAAAAAGACAAGTTTCCATGCAAGAAAAATGATGAAAAGTCATCTTTTAGTTAAAGAAAAAAAAAAAAAAAAATAGTATACTGAACTGCATTGCACAAAATAAAACAATCCAAGTTTTAAAAACATTGAATTTGTGATTGAGTTACTTTTTCCATCAAACCTAGTCAAAATGGTGGAGTAATCTGAGACTGTCAAACATTTCACAATAGAAGTTTGATCCGGTAAATTCACAGATTTACAATAAAAATATTAAAATCTATCTTATAAACTTGATTTAATTAGAATTCTTAAATATCTGCGGTGTGCCATTATAGGCATTTCTTTATGAGTAAAAAATTTTCTTTGATAATTTATTTAGGTAAAGTCTGATTAAATTTATTCAAGTTGAAAAGCATGCAGAGTCATATTTCTCTCAGAGATGACAATGGTCACAATAATTCATCTGAAATTTTAAGAAAAATATTTTTTGACAAAGTCAGTTTTGTTTATTTATATATACATTAGTGATGGAATGATTAAAATATTTTCCCAATTCAGATATGATTATGATCCTTTGTGAATCTCTAAATATTTAATTATAAAATAATAAAAAAGATAACAGGAATCGTTTTTGGCATTGGAAAATAGGCACAAAATTTTCAGTCTCCGATACAGATTCTCCAAAAAGTTCTGATTTTTCTGCTTTCTCAATTCCAATTAATTGTGCTGACACTAATATATATATATATATATATTTCATTATTCAATTCAGTAAATTAAAGTAAATTAATACAAATATTTGAAGTTTTTTTCCTTAATCCATGGATTTTCAATAAATGGCTCATCTCAGATGAAACGTTTTTAGCAAAATAATGTTTATAGGCAGTCATAAATTTTACTATTTAGCACATAGATGGAAAAATTTAAAAACTTATGTGAATTTTGAAAGAAGCAAAGATTAAAAAAAGTTGTATGAACTTTAAATTTACTGTATTATACAAGCTGTAATCTAAAAGTATTTCAAAATTTCAATCAAATATATATGACATATATAAAAAGCACTTTGTGTGCGTGTCTGTACGAGTTTTTTTCTCTGAATTTCAAAACGGCTGGGCCAATATTTTTGAAATTTCACACAAAATGTACCTTATGTGTCTGGGTGTTTTCCTAGATAGGTTTTGTATCGAAATGCCTCCGATAAGTATCAAACTGATAATGGAAAAAATCTGATTAAAGAAGCAACAGTTTGATTTTGACCAAAATTAGCACCCTTATACAGCCTAACATCACAAGTGCATTTGAGAAGTTTTATTACTGTGCAAGCAGAATAGATTTGCATATAAAATCAACAATAGCTTCTTTGAGAAGACAAGAGGTGCGTTCAAAATGAATGTTTCTGTTTAGAGCCTAACTGAATCATGATACTTAACTTTTTGCATTTTAATTAAAGCAAATTTGTAAAAGTAATTTCATAAAATCAACAGTAGATTTTCTACAATGCAAGGAATTGTGGACTAAGTCACTGTGGGGAGGCATGTGAAGCTTCCTCACGGTGCACCAAGGTGGATCCCTGACAATTAATTTATTAAGGCAATTTATTTGATTAAAAATGGGCAATTTTACCAATTTAGATGATATATTGAGCATTCGAAGTGTGAAACATTCATTAATCTTGATTCAACCTCAGACAATGTCAGGTTTCTTTGCTAATATATATATATATATATATATATATATATATATATATATATATATATATGTGTGTGTGTGTGCTGTTCGCTTTGTTCTTTGCAGTTATGCTGAAATATCCTTTTGCTGATATAGATACACGATAGATTAACCAGCAGCATTTTAAAGCTAAGACCCTCATTCAACAAACTGTCATTAGGGACCTTTTGTTTGCAGATGACGCTGCCCCTTGTGTAACCTCTCAGGAGGAAGCACAACTGCTTGTAGACAGGTTTTCCGCTGCTTGCAAGGCTTTTGGTCTGACAATCAGCATCAAGAAAACGGAAGTGATTCACCAACCTTGCTCCACACCAAAACAAGTTCAGGGCGCAAAGTGGCGGCCACCAGTACACAACTTTCTGAATATATCAATCTGAGTCTATGGTAAGACCTCGACTACGTAAAAAAACTTTACCTATCTTGGTAGTAAGATAAATTGGAATGCTTCTCTTGATGATGAAATCATGAATCGAATTGCGAAAGCAACTAATACTTCGCCATCGGTTATGGGATGGTAGGGGGATTAGCTTAAGAACTGAAGGGCTTGTGTATAAAGCAGTTGTGCTAACGTTGCTGCTTTATTCATCAGAATCATGCACAGTATATCGCAAGCACACCCAGAAGCTTGATGTCTTCCACAAAAACTGCCTCAGAACAATTTGTGGCTTTACCCTAAACAGTTGGATGTCTAATATGGACCTATACATGCACCGCGGTATTGGCGGAATTAAAAGCTTTTTGATGCAATCACAGCTATGTTGGGCAGGACATGTCTTACGTATGGAAAATGACCAGATACTAAAGCAAGTGATTTATGGCGAGCTCAACAGTGGGCAGCAGTGGTATCAGTAGATATCGCACTCAAATCCAAACCACGAAGTGAGGAGTCACTGCTCAAAACAACAAGGTACTACAAAAGGGTTGACTAGGAAGCCATTAGAGAATAAAGATGCCCCATGAACCAATATCTTCTCTCTCCCTGCTTAACAGTGTGCAAATGAAACAACTGAATGATGCAAAGCGGGCATTGAAGCACATGTCCCTGCATGGAAGTATTATAGCAAACCTCACTCACCCCCATGGTTCACTACAGCTGCCATTATACAAAGGCAGCATGTGCTCCGCCAGCTCATGTCATAAGTCAAATGCTAATAGTCAAAAATTTTTTAATGCTAGAAATCGTTGTAAAAGAGTAATAACCACAACCAAAAGATATGCTGAAATAATCAGGGAATGTATAGAATCGCAGAAGATAGGAACTCGCGATTCGTGGAAAATTTATAATAGTGTAATGAATAAAGTCTCCTCCCCCTCTTTGCTAAAATCTTATAGATGCTAATCAATCAAGCACTAGTCCACCACCTTACAAAAGATATCTTCTTTCTGACAAACAGTACAGATTTAGAAAATGTTCTACTGCAGATATTTTAATAGTCATCTCTGACGGATATACTATGCACTGGATAAGGCAGGTGAAGCCAAGGCTGTAGCCCTAGATATATCAAAAGCCTTCGATGAAGTCTGGCATAATGAAAATTAAATCGTATGGTATAACTGGACGAATATTAAATATAATTAGATCCTTCTTAGACATTAGGATAATCCAGGTTGTCATTGATGGACGTTAATCCAAGCAGCATAAAATTAATGCGGGAGTGCTTCAGGGGTCGATCCTTGGACCACTATTATTCCTGATATTCATCAATTACCTCCCTGATAATATTGAGTCCAAGATCGGTATATTTGCTGATCATACAACACTCTATAACATGCATGAGGGAAGAAAGGATGTACACAAATCCAAGACAATGGCTGAATCATTAGAAAATGAACTCCAGACCGTAGTTGAATGGAGACGTAAATGAAAGGTAATATTTAATGCTAGTAACACTAAGCTGCTCTCCTTTAACAATTACAAGAAACCTCTCCAACCACCGATATCCATGACAAATAACACCCTACCTGAGAATTCTTCCTTCAAACTCCTTGGCTTAGCATTCAGAGGAAATATGAACCGGAATAAATACATTGAGGACATTGCGAAGGTTGCTGCAAGGAAGGTGGGCTCCCTCTATCATGCAAGAAAACTGCTCATAATTGAGAGTATCCTGTACTTCTATAAGGCTACTATTCGCCCATGTATGGAGTATTGTTGCCACATCTGGGTTGGTGCATCTACCACTAAGCTCTCCCTCTTGGATAGGGTCTCAAAATGGGTCTCCAATTTAATAGGTCCCACTTTGTCAACTAGGCTCCAACTCCTGTCCCATCGCCGCAATGTTACATCCCTGTGTCTGTTTTACAAGTATTTTAATGGAATATGCTCTGATGAACTCATTGCACTTGTGCCCCCTTGACGTACATATCCCTGATAAGCCTACTTAGCAACAAAATCACACCTCTTCACTGTTGAGGTCTCTAAATGTCAGAAAGTTTTCTACTCAAATAGTTTCTTTCCTAGAAAGACTAAACCTTGAAATTCTCTTCCTGCTAACTGTTTCCCAAACTGTACTGATATGCTGAAGTTCAAAGGCAACGTAAACCAACATCTTAATCTTTCTTAGGCATGGCCCCAATTAGTTGCCCCCCCTCCCACGTCCAACTGGCGATATGGCTTGTTTGGGGGTGAAGGTGAGTAATATATATATATATATATATATATACTAGAAGATTCACCGGGTGTTGCCCGGTATGAAATGTAACATTAAATTCCTTAAAAAACGTAAAGAAAAGAAACAGACATCTGCATGCGAGTATTATGTTTTTTTTCTAAACAGTTTACATCTTGTAGGTAAAAAAAAAAGTACTAGAATTGAGATCGAAACCAAAACCTAAAGACAGTGAGTCAAGTATGATAACCATTAGACCAGCTTGCTACAATCTTTACAATGTGTTTTCAAACCTCATGAGACAGTTGACAAACTAATAAAAATCCGATGAGTCACAAGTACAAATTTTTCAATTTTGACCCTTTAGCAGCCTCTTTTTCCAAATGAAAACTAATTTAAAAGTGTTCCACATGTTGGAATACCTTCTATACCAAATTTTAAGTCCCTAGATCAAAAACTCGTTGAGTATATATAAGTTTAGAAGTGCTCCCCTACACACACACACACACACACATTCTCACTTTTAAAATAAAGCATAATTTTCTGCAAATTCTCTTCAGATTCTACAAAAATGGGATGGAAAATAATTTTTCAGATTTATTTTTTTGAAGTTTAGTTGATAAGAACAAAATGGAAAAAAAGCAATTAAATTAAAAATCAAAGTTTCTTGCATACTTTGGAATTTGTATCTCACAAGAGATTCAATAAGAGTTGAATTAATTCCTAATTGCTGGAAACGGATTCAAATGGCACAAACATAAATTGCTGCAATCAGTTTCTAGACAAAAGATGGAATGGGCAATAAAAGAGGTCAGAAGAAATTTTGGGTTAAATGACATCCATAAAAGCAGGTTTGTAAAATAAGGTTAAACTTCATGTGTATTTGTCTATGAGCATGGATTTTGTTCTTTTATCAATAAATTTTAAATCTTTTTTTTTTTGTCTGAAAGTTGTCCATTTATGTGAATCCAGTCAACCTCCCCTTTTATTTTTATTTCTTCTTATGTTTGTTTTTTTCCTTTATCTTTTTCACAAATTCTATCTACAAGACATTCCATTTTATTATATATATATATATATATATATATATATACACACACATATATATATATATATATATATATATATATATATATATATATATATATATATATATATATATAAAATGTTTGCGTTGTTTATCACAATGATAGTGACATCAAGAGTTTGATTTATGCATATTTTTTTTTTTTTCAATATCAATAGAAAATTAACATTTTGGATGAGAAATATTCTTTTCAAGTATTTTCAGATAAACTTATTTCTGGGAATTGTGATCCAGTTAACCCACCCCACCCCTCCCTCATCCACTCAATAAAAATACACAGTCCCCCCCTCCTCCCCTAAATTAATTTCATTACAAAATTAAGTTCTACCATAATACATTTCAGTTGTACATTAATCAGCGATTTTGTTCTTACAACAAAAGCTTCCATCGAAAACACACTGCAGCTGAGCAAAAAAGTGTATAAATTCCACCATAATGCATTTCAGTTACGTTGTACATTAATCAGACATTTTGTTCTTACAATCAAAGTCTCCATCAAAAACACAGTGCAGCCAAGCAAAAAACGTAAGTAAAATATTACTGTGCATTAATCTGAACCAACCAAAAATTGAACTTGCATTCATTGGAAAATGCTTACATTTAATTTGAAAACTTATATTTCTTATAAAAATATATTTGGTAGATGTTGAAAGAGTGGATCATTTTCTAACTTTTGCTTATTAACAAAAAACTATGATTTGGTTTCAAATATTGTAAATTTTGAATGGCTCTTTGCACCGGTAGTGCATTTAAGATATAATAAATAAAAATAAAGTTTTTTATCAAAAGCAGAAATGTTTATCACTAGCAAGAAAACAGTCAAAAGGAAATTATGTATGACGGTTGTATAAAAATGCTAAATAAATGCACACAAACTTATTGACAAAAGAACTGGTGCATTGTTGTGTAATAATATAAGAATGGGGTGAGGGTGGGAGGTCACGGTTAACAAAGCAAAGTTAAAGGTGGGAGCAACAACATCAACAATAGACATGCAGACAGCATGCATGTCAAGAAAGCAATAGTGGCCAAAAATCAAAACATTGCCATTGCAATAAGTAAAAAAATAATAATAAAAAAAGCAACTCTCAACACTGAGATAATGCGTAAATTAAGAGTATAATAACATCAGAGAATTATAAAAATCTGTGCACCTTTAGTTTATCATTACATACAGTTTATATATTGATATTTAAAATGGCAGTCAAAAACTATTAATGGAACAATTTTTTTTTTTGGGGGGGGGGGGAGAAAATGAAAGTCACAATGATGAAAATTTAAAAATGCTTGTATTAAACAATGCCTTAAGATACCAGATTGTGTACTTTAAATGTTAACACCAGTTTTCACAAGAAAGTTTTGTTCATTCTTTTATTATTTTTATTTTACACAAAAAAGACATTAAAAACCAGTAAAAAAAATCATAATGGGATTATTTTTTTATGCTAAATTTACAGAAAATTGCAGAATAGAGTTATGGGCCGAATCCATTTAAAAAAAAAAAAAATATTATTTTAAATTAATTTTTTTTTCTTTTAACAAACCACATGTTGAAATCATTAAAAAATATATAAATTTAGATAAAACTGAATTAGTAATTTTTTGAAAATTTATATTTTTGAAGATTGAAACATTTGGTTTATTAATTAAAAAAAAAAAACCCAGTAAAGAACCAATTTAATGATCACTATGTTATATTACTAAGCTAAAAATCCACGAATCTAATTCTATAAAATGAAAGAAAAAGTCATTTTAATACAAAAATTAAAATATACAAAAATATTTATAAATTTCTTTCAGATGTAAAATCTTTTAAATTCAGAATCCTTTTCTATCTTATGAAAATTAAAACTAAGCAAAAACTTATACTTTTCTTCAGATTTTTATTCCTTTTTCTACATGATAGATAAAAAGTTTTCACTAAAATGAGTTATCTAGGGATAGAAACCGTGCCTTTATTTTGAAAATTTTAATGACTGTATATAATCTTGTAAATTCTCAATGAACTTTTATTTGGATAAAATGAAAAAAAAAAACATACTAAAGTTCAAAGATCAAATGTTATTGTTAAATTAACATTTTTGATCAATGAACGAAATAAGTCCAGTTTTGTTAAAATATGCATTATTTCAGAAATGCACTATCTTGATCTAAACATCAGAGTCCACAAATAATGAAAAAAAAAATTCATGAATTTTAATGTACTAACCTTCAAATAACTGATGTCAAGATCGTAGCTCAAACAGATTATTAGTTTACAAATTATTTAAGTAAAACTATTGGTGAAAATTTTCAAAACATTAAAAAAAAATCTGATGTTCATAAAACATTGCCTTCTCATGGGAAAATATACTGTTCAGGTAAAACAATGGCTCAATATTTTTTGGACTCTTTCCCATCAGAAGTAATTTGATATGCTGACGTTTCAACATCGTGGTACAGATAGTTCTGAACTCAAATTCAGCAGTCGTTTCAGAAAACAAAGTTTACAAATTCATTTTGGCCGATTGGAAATTAAAAGTGTTTAAATAGCCGAATTGTGTATTCATGAACATTTGTAAGCGTATTCAAAATGAATGCCATATTTGCTCACAATCAAAATCAAGTTGATGATTCAGCACATTGTTTGCAACTGTGTTAATGTGACAAGAAAGCTTTTGCATGAATATATGTAACAGTGAATGAAACACTTCACCTTGGAGTCAAATCAGCAGTCAACTGAGTAGACCGCAGCAGGTGAAAACTGTCTAAAGATGAAAACATCAGCACACAAGGTTTTGGCCTCCTTATTTTGGGATGTGTCAGGTATTTTGTTCATTGATTATCATGAGAATGGAAGAATCACTAATAATGAATATTCTATAGCATTATTGGTGAGTGTGAAGAAAAAATTACAAAACCAACACAAATGAAGAAAAAGTGTTTTTTCACCATGACAATATCTTCAGTCAATCGCAACAATGACAAAACTACACAACTTGCTTTCACGCCCTCACTATTCTCCAGACCTCAAATGAATGCTTCAAAGATTCAAAGACAAATCGTTTTATAAAAAATGCATCAAACTGCTAAAGTAGTGTTGGAATCTTACATAAGACTATGTTGACAGATAAAGTTACATTTTTCCCCAAAGTTTTTTTTTCTATGGAAATGGCTCCAGACAAGGTGTGAAGCCACTTGATGTAAGAAACTAATGAGAACGAAAGATAATTACCGAAAATACAGGAGATGCAACTGATATTTGTCTTGAAAAGATTAAGGCTATACGTAGGAGGAAAATAGTTAACAGGAAGAGAGTTCCATAAGCCAGCAGTTCTTTGAAAGAAGCTACTAGAATAGGAAACTGCATTACAAGATATCAAAAAAGTGAAGTGATGAAAACTAGTAGGCCAAACGAGCTGAGACAAAGGAAGCAGAAAATAGATCAAACAATTCTGAAGAACACATGCCATAATAGTATTTATAAAAAATACTGAGACTAGCAACATCATGTGTTTTAAGGAGATGTTACAGAAAAGAAAGGATGGGTCAATTAACTGCAGGTACTATTTTATTAGTTTTTTGGGCAAACACTCTTATTTGTTTATGTATTAGCATTATTGAATGAAACGATTTATCTATGGCGCTGAGAATAAATCCATCATCCAGTAGAAAAACTGTTTCATGTAAAGTCTATACTAAGTACACAAACACGAGTGTCCTCCTAAAAGCATTATTATACATAATACATTGTCAGAAATATATTTGACTTAAAATATATTTGACTAAAAATTACCTCATATAAAACAAAAACCCCCACCTCCACCCCAATTCATGCCTCTGATGTTTTCAACTATTCTTAAGGATGTAACTTTTATAACTAGATTAAGAAAGCTATTGTGTGTGGTTGAAATGAATTGCCAAAAACCGCAATTGCTTGTAGAGATTTTCTTTCATACACTCTTAGCATTAACGCATTATATACATATGGGTAATTTCAGCTTTATAGGAGAAATAAAAGGAGTGCTCAATTATTATTGCAAAATCACACACGCATTTATTATTCAATGGACACTATTAGATTATTTTGATCTTCCATCAGTATCTTTGGTTTCACAGAAATGCAGGAAACTAAACCTGCAGATTAAAGTACCAATTGTAACAGATTCCTCAGTCAACATTTTGATAGTGTGCTGAAGAAATGGTCATATCTGGTATCTTTAAGTCTGCAGGTTGAGTTTCCAGCATTTTTGTTAAACCAAAGGAAAATCAAAATAATCCATAGTGTTCATCGAATACTATGTGTGTGTCTGAAATTGTGTTTCCTGGCTAAAAATAATGAATTTCTTCACATTTGACAAATAAATTTTAGACATAAAATAGCAATAGATATATTACAAATATAATATTTGATTATTTTATTCAGTGCTCAATACATGAGTAGAGCTTTGTAGTAGTAGTAGTAGTAAGAACAATTATATTATGACCAGTATACGTTTCATTCTGAGGGTACAACCATCAGATAATTATTCTGATCACCCCCCTCCCCCGATCTGTATTTATTATGTATGTGTGAGTGAATTTCTCGACTAAAAATAGTGACTTTTTTCACATTCTAAAAAAAAAAAAAAAATGCAAATGATGTGTATTGTTGTAATTTGTTATTTCAATACATTAAATGGAATACATTAATTCATCCTAATATACAAGTTCATATAAAATCACTAACTGCAATGGCAAAAAGAACCTTAATTAAAAAAAAAAAAAGATCAATGTACGTGGGTCGATATTAACTATAAAAAAATTTGTTTAACTAACAAGGTTTAATTTAAACTAGATTCTTCTGTCTTTAAAAAACATACATATTAAAAACAACCACATCAAAGTACAGATCTTATATATATATATATATATAGCCCTGCCCCTGATTTTCTGAATACTATGTTAAATCTTCAATTAAAAACAAAAAAAAAAAAAAATCATTCATCGGATTAATTTGGAAAATTAAATGCTTTGATGCAACAGCCAAAAAAGTTGGAGAGAATATGTGGGGGTGGTAAGATAAAGATGAGGAAAAAAAAAACTGAAAAAGATGGGGAGGAGTGGCAGTCGATGGTGATTGTAAGATAGGTGAACAGGCAAACTATGAAGCTAGCTAAGTCTGCCTACCTGGGAGGTGAGTGCACAGGAGAGGTGCTTGCAGATTTGGACTTGTTCACATCGTGTCCAGGTGCATCCAAAAGGTTACCACTGAAATCACTGTATGCCCTGAAATCAAATCCACAGCGAGATGCTGATCATGGTGATCAGAGGTTGGAAGCACAATCTTTGTCAAAAGGATCAAATGATAGTGCATGGGGAAGGGAGAAAGTGTGCATGTTGGATTAGTTTCATCATGAAAGTCAACAAGGTCTAAGCGTAATTTAGCATACATATGCGTGTAGGTATAGAAAAAAAAAAAAAAGAGTCATAAAAGAAACTCTAGAAAATAAGAATTTAACAGAGGGCCATGTTTAAGATTTGATATTTTATTTCAGTTAAGAAACTTTATCAAGAATAGCATTTAATTAACAGAATCAGATTAAGTATACGAAAAAGTGAGAAATGGTTGCGTAAAGTAAAATCAGAATCCATTAATGCTATTCTTAAAGTTTCATAACTGAAACAAAATATTCAATTTAAACATGTATGATGTTAAATTATTCCTTGTTATATTTAGTTTGTTCTTATTAGCTTTTCTCTACGCATTCTATGATATTTATTTTCTTTAAACAAACCTTCATTATATATATATATATATAAATGATAAATTTCTCTACATATATGCTATTTTTCTTATATTTTTGAAGTGCTCAAAATGTTATCGTGTACATACATAAACATTATATATACTTGTATCTAATTACATGATGGTCGCTTCATATTTAGTTATTCTTAACAGAGACAGATTTTGTTTGACGTTATCATAATTCAAATATCACTATAATACAATAACCGTGGCAATTTGTATTTTGCAGTAAACTAGTCAACATGTTAAATAACTTAAAATTAACAATAAGAATAGCATCATAAACAATACATTATCAAACTGAACCCGCCTCATTTTAGAACTGCAAACATAAAACGACATCTTTAATATGTATATGTAGGTGTTAAATATGCTTATAAATGGTTTTCAGAAAATCTCTGTGCATTTTCAAGTTTTAATGTAAGCTATAAAAGATAATTTATTAAATACAAATTTATTCTAAAATTAATTTTTTCTCCTCCAGCATTTTGTTTGACCATTATTTTTCCATTTTACACCATACAAAATATTTTCTTAATTTAATGTTGCAACAATATCTATGATTTATGTTAAACAGTTCAATGAAGTTGCTATTTTAACCATAGCTGGAGAAAATTGTGTTTATATTTTTCATAATGGTATTAGTTCGTGAATATGGTGGATCCTTTTAGCAATTCCAAAATACTATCCGTTACCTCACCTCCATCTATCTTTTTTTATTCTAATTTATCTTTCAGAAATATATAACATTTTTAAACTATAGATAAACTATGAAACTGCTGTGAAGTGTTCAGTCAAATTTATTAAATATTTTATACAGGGTGGCTCCAAAGTTAAATTACAAATTATAAAAAATCGGTTCGTGTTTAAAAATTCCCCAATATTAAAAAAATATATAAAGAAAAACCTATGATATACATAACCGTGACAAAACGAAAATCAAAAATCACATAAATTAATCAAGTAGTTTTATTTTTAAAGAAACTCAAATTTTATTAGTAATTGATGAATGACTATCTTGTCCAGTTTGAAAACTATTTCAAGAAATCAAAGGGAGATAACCAATTCTAACTTGCAAGATCTGTGTTTTAATGCTTAATTTTTTAAATGCACAAAGAATCTATGAAAACTGTTTTTGTATGTATTGACTAATATTAACTGATTAATTTTAGTGTGTTTATATTAGTGCATATGGCTTCTACAAGCAAATGAAGAAAGACTAGCAGAGTGAGAGAGAATGCATACAGAGACTTTATTTTTTAATGAAATGAGAAAACTCGGATAATTTTTAAAGACAAAATCACTTAAAATTTTATTCCCTAGAATACTAGCCTGCAAGAAAAAGTATTACCCTGGAATTGTTTTCATCAAAAAGCTGAAAACGGAGAGAGAGAAAAAATAATTTGAAACAAATATTCCCCCATGTTTGGAATGAAATAAGCAGATTTTAAAATTTGGGAATTTTTATAATTTTAAGTTGCATGAGTTGGTTAATTGATATTTCCCAAAATTGAAAATCAAATATGTCCACAAGTAGAAAGTTGGGTATTGGTCGATGGTGAGTATGGACGCCAAAAAATGGATCTCAAATTCGTAAGCAATTTCACAGACCATCAGTAAATGTTTTTGAAACCATTTTGAATAAATATTTATAAATATTTCACAAATAAATATTAAATATTTATAAATATTCATAAATATTTTATAAATAAATATAAATATTTAAAGAATAAATATTTTTGTCACTGAAAATGGCTATATCGAATGAGACACTAATCTTGCATTTAATGTGCGTTTACAATCATAATTGTTTGGAAATATTTCAAAATTATTTTTCAAGTGCTTTTTATTATAGACACTGTGCAAAACTAATTGTTCAAGAATTGAGGAGTTAGAAATCTAATTTTTACTTTCCGTACTCACCACTGACTTTCTTATTAAAAGACATATTTGATTTTATATATATATATATATATATATATATATATATATATATATATATAAACAATGGTGAAAATCACTCTCCTCGAATTAGTGATGGTCAATATAAATATCACCTCAATTATTGATTGTGTAAAATTATGAAGATAAGCATTTTTTGACATATAAGGCAGGTCCAAAATTTTGAAACTGTATTAAAAAAATTATTTTGTTAAAATAAGATGATTTGTTGATTCGAAACATGCTTAAAGTTTGTTCAGATTTGAATAAGAAATGGGAGGAAAAATAGGCATTTTATTTACAATAAAATATTGGTAGGTTTTGTGTCTTGTTTTCTGATTGGAATAACTTGTAATCACAAAGTTTGGGTTTCCTGCATCGCTTACAGGCATATTTAAATATTTTTCTTTCTCCCATCTTTATAGGAAATGAATTGTTAACTGATGAACCATTCAGCGTCATTACAGACGTTTTAACTTCTTGTAAACCTGTAGAAAGAAATAACTTTGCTTTGTGCACCAAGACACCAATCATTAAAAAAACATTTTAAAGTATTTGGGTCAGGACCAATTTGAAACAGTTGGAACATCAACTTGCAAATTAATACTTTCGATGCTTAAAAAATATTCTTTCAGTTTAAGAATTATTTGTAAACGAAGAAAAAAAAAAGGGATTGAATATAAGTGTCCATCAAAACTTATGAGATATAATGCAATAACCTATAAAAAAAAATTTAGCTTTGCTGTAATTCAATATAATATCAAAATATAGTTTGAGTATTTTATATAGCGGAAATGGTTACACATTTCACCAAAAATAATTATTTAACTAAATTAGAAAATAAAAGTAGAACTAATCAAACATTGAATATTTACTAACAAATCATGAAAATTTATGATAAAGTTGTAATAAATGTTTAAAAATTCCACCAATTCAACACATTTAGATATATTCAGAAGAACCTAACTCATTTATTTGTTGTTGTGTCATTAATTTCTTCAAGTGTGTAGATTAGATAAATTGTTGGACTTGTTCTAATAAACAAAAAACAACTTTTAAGACCTCCAACAACAAAATGTCCCAGCCAATAAAGTCAGGTGAATATGGTGGCCATGGCTGTCAAACTCATTTGGTAATAATTTGGACCTCTGTAAATTGATCTGTGGCAGCTCCTAAAAACTTGTCTATAATCATAAGCCTGACAATCTACCCGATCTCCAATGCTGCATTGAAGAAATTGATGCTATCACAACAATCAAATTAGCCAACTAAATATGCTGAATTGGTTTTAGGGGAAGATGGGAAAACTTTTGAACAGAGCCAAAGCATTTAAGTTATATTGTTTTTATTTATTGGGGGGAAAAAACTAGCATCAAATTTTATTTCAAAAACGATTTTTTATATTTCATCCTGAAGTGCTTTTTAATGTAGAAATATTGGATGTATTATTTATACACACGTTACCAGCATTTACTCTACAACACTCAAAACATTAAGAAACATCTCTATTTGACACTCAGAGAAGTTAGGATTTGTCATTGTTGCTCAACAATAAAAAAAAAAAATTACTCTAACTCATTGATGTTGTCTGAAATATTTGATTTGTATTGTTTTGATTTATTAAAAAATAATCTTGTTTCAAATTTGATTTCAACAAAGATTTCTTATATTTAACCTCATTCGTTAATAAAAGTTTGCTTAGTTATTTTTGTTCTATTTTAGTTAAGTCATTATCTTTGGCGAGATTTATAACCAAACTTGTATAATGAATTGTTTTAAAAGAATTCTTGACAAGTTGTATAAAACACTAATCTATTTTGTTTATCAATATTTATTGCATAATACAAAAAAGTAACGACATAAGAAAAAATGAAAAAGGTTTTTAACATTTGAAAAATAAAACATTATATGATTCAAAATCAAACTGACATTTGGTAGTTTTCTGACTAAAAGCATTGAAACTATTATTTTATTAAAAACAACATTTATAAAAATTATTTTTAAAATGATAAATTTGTTGACTTTCTGAAAAAGTAATCAACATGAAATTCACTTGGGGTTGATATTCAATTAAAAGAGCACTTCTTCATTATAAGAGAGAAATTTGAAGATCAAAATATTTAATTTCAATACTGATACCAATGGTATCTACTTGTCATGTCGAATTTAGTAACATAGCTAAAAAATTACAAAAAACTATGAGATAGAACATTATTAATGAAAAAAAAAAGTTTTTGAAGAAATTCAAGTTTATACATAAATAAACAGCATGACGTCAGGGGAAGTAATCGATACCCATCTTGCTACAATTAATGGCAGACATCACAATTATAGATTGGTCAAAATACATGTTTTATGTAATAATGCAGTAATACTTAATTGTAACATGACAATTAAATAGATAACATTGCTTTTAGTTGGAATTAACATAAAGGTAAATAGTTATAATAAATGAGTATATAAATTCTTTTGATTTTTGGATTTCGCTCTTATAACGAAAAAGTGTTGCAATTGTCTTTCAAGGTTTTAAAAATAATTTGATAATTCCATATTGAAGATGCACCTATATTTTATAAAAGTAGATTATAATGCACTTTTTTTAAACATTTATTTTTTTGTGCTAAATATTATAATTTATTGGTTAAAATTAAAAGTAAAATTATAAAATCATCAATTTTAATTGAAAGTAGTATGTAATATTTCTGTCGTGCATAAATTTTAATTGAAAGTTTACGTAATATTTTTGTTGCGTATAATTTTACACGAGTTAAACATATGGAATTGACAAGCAGGTGAGAAGTTAAAATATCTTTAAAATGATTTTGCATATATATTTTCAAATATTCACAATCTCATTTGAAAATGTTTTTTATTTTACTTTATGAAATAATCCTTAGTATATCCATTTCCTTAATAGCACTTGTCAAGTATCTGTTTAACTAATTGCATACAGAGAAGAAATTAAATAAAAACAAGTTGATTCAAGTTTAAGTGTTTGAACATTTTAAAAGGTCCACGAAACTATAAACCTTCTCCAGCAGTTAAAGGAAAACATCTTTAGGGAATACCCAACAGAGAAAATCGTTTCCTAAATACTAACAACTGTGTCATGTTATTTCAAAATGGAGAATGGAAGAAAATATATTTTATAGGCACATTTTGCTTTACAAGAACCACTTCAAAACAAATAGCAAAGCAATAGTAACAATGGCATAACTTTCTAATCGACTTCCAACAAATATTTAAAAGCACAATGTTCAGCTGGAGATGCATTAACTTTTCTCCCCTTCAAATACATAAACAAATGGCCGTTTCAAAAATCATTTTAAAACCAAAAAGAAAAGCAATTTTTAAGCACTTGTTAACAACGGCAATTATTTTACTGGAAAAGAAAAATGGTTGCAATAAAAACATAAAGCAAAGACAAACACTGCATAATTTGCATAAACTCAATCATTTAAAATAAATGATTATAATTTTGGCATTTATTTTTAATTTTATATCAAAACATTTTTATAACAGTGATTTGAATACTAAAATTAGAAATGAAAATAAAGCAAAACTGTTTTAAAATAAGAAAAATTAAATTCAATATGAATGAATATTGGTTGGCATGAAAATTAGGAGTGCTGGAAAACTAATCTTTTCATTCAATTTTTCAACAAACAAAATTTTGTAATAATGCTAGGTCGATATAGCGAACATGGTTTTACTTTCAATTCAAATTAAAAAAAAAACAACAACCTTATTTGAAAATTGTACTGATGTTTGTGGGTGACTAAAAGGTTGTCATTAAAGGATTTACAGGTTTTACATATTTTTGAATTGTCCCACAATGATTTCTCGAGGCCACTAAGTATCCTATAAGAATGTTTAATTTTAAACCATTTTATTTCTATAGATTTTAATTCCTCATTGAAATCACTTTATTACATACTGCTATAATATTGATAGTTTTATGTTTCTAAGTTCAAAACAAAATTGGAGGCGCAAATTTATTTCATGTTTAGTGATAGAAAAACATTGTTAAATAACTAAATCGAACTCTTATTCAAAGTATATTGGCCAAGTTATAGAAATGTGCTGTTAATTTGAAATTTTTCTTGATTTTTCCATTAAAACAAAAATTCCAGTTGAATCTTTTTCTGAGTAATAGAAAATTTAAAACAAATGCTTTTACTCTTTCAGAAAATTCAGATGGCGGAATTCTAAGAAATTAGAAATGCAAAGACAAAACATAAAGATTAAAAATATTTAGTTTTTAATTTTTTGAAATACGTGTAAAATTTGTTTAGTTAAAAATATCGATAAAATTTAGTAAAAACTTCAGTACAAATGCTTGTTGAACTTAGCTGGAATAACTCTATAGGCACAAGTTCAGGCCCTCAAAATTTAGTTGGCAGGGACATTCTGTAACTATAAAGTTTTCGTTCACACATTACTTTTTTGGTAGTCATCATAACAACTAACCATTGCATCATCTTATTTTCCTTGGTCAAGGGTTTTAGATTTTCTGCCAGCTCGTAATCTCAGTCTTCAAGTTTGGGAGTCTTGTAGACTGATTCTGTTTAAATTCAACAAAGATCATTGCTGCTGTTTGTAGCCAAGTTTTCTTGAGTCATCCAACTTTCTTAGGGCTTTCTACCTCTAGATCTTTGCATTTTCTTATTTAAGAATCACTCCTTTCAACATGGCCAATCCAATGTAACTGACTGACCATCATTCATAAAGCTTTTCTCTATTCAGTCAAATAGCTATGCCTGATTTGTCACTAGAGTATTTAATGATAACTTGTGATTCAATTTAAAAAATCAACTGAGGAATTCTCAGCTTTACTCAATTTTCTTCAAAGAACTCTTCCATCTTGTTAGAGTCATGAGTAGAATAGTCAAAGTGTCCACTTGTATATCCGACACTATTTGTAAATGCCTTTAATCATATGTTTGGTAAGTATGCCTAAAGCAGCTTTGAACCTATCGCTGCATTAGTAATAAATTCAACCTCAAATTCAAACATACGCATCACAGTAGGGTGCTGGAAAGTGTTGTCAGTGATTTCTCTGTATGGATTACTAAAGAGTTTTGTGTCTTTCAGCATTATACTCTCTTCACAACACTGATCTGATCAGAGATGATCAGTCTCTGATCTACTCTCTTCTAGTACACTTTCAGACACTGGACATTTGTAATGTAAAGTCATTATAAAACTCTCTTGATTGGCGACTGCCAAAGACAATTTATGTAAAATGCCAAACTGAATCCAAATTTTTTTTTATATCAAAAATATTACAAAAGTGACACAAATTCTTTTTGCACAGCATTTTCAGATTGCACAACTCTTGTGAGCACTGGGCAAAATCTTATGAGCTCCTAAAAATCAAAACCTCAAGATGGTACATCAATATCACGAAACAAGAACCAGCAGAGCAACCCCCATCATGAAACTGGCCAAACGTTTTGGACAATACTGTTCTACAAATGAGACAGAATCAGAAATTTCTGCTATGGAAAGTCCAAAAGAGTCGCTAAAAATACACCAAAATCTTCCATTGAAAAAACTGGAAGAATAGGCCAACCAACAGCATGGCAAGTATCTTTTGGATGAATTCACCAAAGACTCTATAGATAAAGAAGGCACTATAGACTCGCTAAAAAGAGGATCGCCCCGC
The DNA here is from genome assembly GCF_053919585.1 of Euprymna scolopes. Taxonomy (NCBI): domain Eukaryota; kingdom Metazoa; phylum Mollusca; class Cephalopoda; order Sepiida; family Sepiolidae; genus Euprymna; species Euprymna scolopes. Next base: position 15,321,876 of record NC_136497.1, read on the forward strand.
TATGATCACGAGGGGATTATAGTGGCTGCCAAAGATCAAGACTTGATGACCAATGCTTTTAAAAAGATGAGTGGTCTCAGTAATGACAACAAATGCAGTGTCTGTCACACCAAAGTAGAAAGTATAAATCACCTGATACCCAGTTGTAAAGTTCTGCTGGGAGGTAGCTACTATACGACGGAGTGTGTAAATATCTCCACTGGATGATCTGTAAGAAGTTGAATATGGAATGCAGCAACAGGTCCTGGTAACATGTACCAGAAAAAACAGTTGGAAATAAGTCATACACCATTCACTATGACTGTAATTCCTACAGCTATGTACCTAGAAAACAGACGTATTAGATCTGACATAGTGATATGGGACAAGGAGAAAGAAGTAATCTTAGTAGAAGTTGCCGATGATGCTTATGATGCTTACGGTAAAACAGACCCGAGAGGAAAAAAGATAACGAAATATGAAGATCTTATGTATGATATGAAAAGAATCTGAAATCTTAGGAAAATCTTCATAATTCCAATAATTATAGGAGCAACCAGACTCATGAAAAAGAGTTTAAAAAACTATCTTGCAAATATACCCGATAAACTAAGTGCAAGAGAGATTCAAACAATTACAATAAAAGGGGTGGTTAGAATCTTATAAAGATCTCCCAGTGGGGATATACTAGATAACGGTGAATGTTTGGTATTCGGGTGGATGCTCCATCCCCAGCTAAAACAAAATAAGAAAATTGGAATCAGACACCATATTTTAAAGAAACAAATCTGTGTCTTCCCCCTTTTGCATAAGCATTATAAAATGGACATTAACTAAATCATCTGACACAAAATTAACCTCTTATGTATACCATCTAGTGAATGAGAGGAGGATGTTGAGCTGTAGAAGATGTTCATTCCTTGAGCCAGGGTTTATGATGCTTTCCAAATACTTTTTTTTTTATCTCTCTCATTTTAACTGAACATGCATGAAGGAACAGAATGTGCTCTGATGAAATGATTGCACTTGTACCCTCTTAATGTAAATACACCTTATGAACCCAACTAGCAGCAAAATTCCACCTCTTCACTAGAAATGCTTACATGTTAGAAGACGTTCCACTCAAATATTTACTTTGCCTTGAACTGCTTGCTTTTCAAGTTTTCTCCCTGTTTCCAATTTTCCTGACTGTACCAATATCAAGAAATTTAAATGTAAAAAAACTTTTTGATGAAATCTGATGCATCAAAGAATTTGCATCTAATGCCTGCCACATTCTAATAAGTGATATTAGTGGCAATCAGCATGAGGTGATAAAGGGAGGTAAGTTGCCTCATTATTCGTTCATCATTAATGTTGTTCATTTTTACGTTTAGTACACAAGACTTTTTTTTATTTTATTTCTATCAAACAAGAGCAAAATTTTAAAGACTTCAATTATAGTTTTTAGGATTTAAAATGGAACTTTTTTTTAAACTAAAGAAATTATTGTTGAATTAAATAAAGTATTTTGCGTTTCATAATTGAATAAATATAAAACAAAAAAGTTGGTTATCACATGATCCATTACTAAAAACAAATTTAAACCAATGAAGGATTTTCTTTCATTCTGTTTTATAATGTTTTATAACTTGTTAATTGGACAAAGTATGGAGAGGATAACTTTGCCAAATAAATCTGAAAGCTAAAAATAAAGCTTTTATCAATAAATACATTAACGAAAAATTGAGTTTTATGTGTCCCTTCTTCAAATTTAACTCAAGTTGTCAGATTATTTTATCCTTTTATATATAAACAAATTTTAAATAGTTATGGTTAAATTTGTATAAGAAAAATTTATTTATACTCCAAATTGTTGTATGGAAAATTACAATACAATATAAACTAACTAGAGCTTTATAATGTGTTCAAAGATGTATAATATTTAAATAAAATTTTGAAATCAAACGTTTAAATGAACATAAATTTTACATTTCAACTTTGATAAACAAATAAGCTAAAAACTTAGAAATCCATCCATTTCTTCAGAAAAATCACATTCAGTATGAGTGGTTGAATATTATTTTCTTTAAAAGAACATTAAAGTTCCAATTATAGAGTACAGAACAAAAATAAAAGTCGAGTACAACACACAAATGAAAAAGACAACAGAAATAAACCAAAATATGGGCTGACGAAAATATTAAGTTTCAGTTTTGGGATTAGACTTATCAATCATAAAGTTGCATATATAGAAGAAATTAAATGAACTAATGCAAAACAGCCAAAATGGTGACCAGATTGAAAATAAATTTTGAAGGTGAATTAATCACTAATGTTTCATTTAATGGCACAACAAAAACATTAAATACATTTGTGCTAAGAAACACTGGAAATCTTTTAGCAACAAATTTTATGCAACACTTCAAGTTGTGGAATTTGCCTATGAATATGTTTTGTCAAAAAAACAAAGGAAAATCTGAAGTCAGAATTAAAAGAAAGTTTCTCTGAAGTTTTCTCAGCCAGACTGGGAAAAATGCATAAAAATGTCAGCCAGATTTGAACTCCAAGAGAACCAGTATTCCAAAAAAAAAAAAAAATAAAAAAAAATGTATCATTTGCGTCATTGGAGAAAATTAATGAGGAGCTTAAATAATTTATAAAAACCTGCATTCTATCAAAAGTCAATAGGCAGCTCCTACAGTCTATGTCAAAAAGAAGTCAAGAGAAATCCATCAGCCAACCGGTTTGAACTCAATACTAAAATTAATTACCCACTTCTTAACCCTGAAGAAGTTTTCGCTAAGCTAAATGGAGAACAGATCTCTAAAGTTGATCTGAGTGATGCAGACTTTCAACGTCAAGGAAAATAGCTTGAAGTCGCTTTGTATGACCATTCATAAGGGGTTATTCAAATTTGAAAGATTAGTGTTTGGAGTCAAGGTAGTGCCTGCCACTTTTCAAGAAATTATGGATATTATGTTGAGTGGCTTTGCTTTCGCCATAGCATACATGGATGATATTATCATAAGACCAGAGAGCAACATTGAGAATATGTCCATAAGATATTCTCTCGAATACAGGATTTTGGATTTAAAATCAAGTGTGATTTCTTTATGGAAGAAATAAAATGCTTAACATATCATAGACAAAAACGATAGATCAGACCTGGAAAGGGCCACAGCTACAAAAGATATGCCAACTCCCCAAATATTACTTAATTACAATATTTTGCAGGATTTGCGAACTATTACCAGACATCCATTCCTAATATGCACGACCTACAGACCCCACTGCAGAAGCAATTAAAAAAGAATATAGAGTGGAAATGAACACCCGAATTGCAGGCAAAATGCAATGAAATAAAAAATCCCTCCCACATTATGACCGAAAATTATGAGGTTAATACTCTTGTGGGGGAAAATATTGCGACGTGGCGCAAGATTACAGACTAACTGAACAGTCTGTCAATATTGACAATCTTTCTTTGTATAATATATTCTTTCTACCTAAACCTGTTTTTCACGGCTTTCTTCATGACTCTTTAATAATAATAAAACAGGGGAGAATGTCATTCCTTTTCCCTAGAGAAATAAAATTTGAAAATTCTATCCTAGTAATTTAACTGGGTATATATTTATTAACCACTAGTGGCACCCGGGTTTTTAGAGGCGTGTGGTTGATGGGGGGGGGAATGAAAACAAAGGGAAGTAATAACCCTGTTTAAATATTATAAAAACAAACAATGTTAAAACTATTTTTAAAAAATTGTAAAAAAACAATTAAGAAAATGAATGTGATGCAATACGAACTGTCTGGCGGTGCCCGGGTGTTTGAAAAATCTCCAAAAAGTTGGGGGGGGGGGGGTTCCGCAGTGAAGTTTGTTTTGGTTTAATTTCAGTAGTCCTGCATCACACGCAAATTTTAAATGAATTTTTTCTTTTCTCGAATTCTAAATGAATTTATTTGTTTTAATTTTAATTTAAGTGTAATGCAAGTGAAATCACGATATCGTTGCGTTGTAATAATAAATAGTAAAGAATGAATTCTTTGTGTAAAAATAAATGTTGAGTTGAAAGCATTAATAAATAAAGCTCATAGTTAGAGTCGTTAAAACCGGAAGTAAAAACCTGTTAGTCCTGCAGGTTGCGTCTTACACTAATTAAAAAAAGCAAAAAGAAAACAATAATAATAATCACGTTTTTGCATTTAAAAAAAAAATTTTTAATTTTTATTTTATGGGAAAAACAGAAAGCATAAATCAGGGGAAAAAAGATAAAAAAACAAAAAAACGGCATGAATAACCTTGTACGATTCCAAACCGATGTTTTCTCGTACTGTTCCTTGTGAACGCATCCGCTGCGGTGTAAATGGGGAGCGGGGAAAGGAGGAATCTAATAGAGAGAAAAGATGTTGCAACTTCCATTGATTTTGGCAGTGGACTATCACCGGAAAAAATATAGGAATGTACCATTGTCAAGGAACTGTAAAGGTAATAGGCCTATAGCACATCTCAGATAATGTGCTACAGTTTACATGCAAATGTAATGCGTACAATGTCATGATTTTTAATCCTATTAAGGTCAAAGTCGGAGGGGAAAAATGAGTTCATTTTAATTATATAGAGAAGCACAATAAGTGAGATCAAATGCGAGTCTCAGTAATCAGAATGTTCCTGCTTTAATCATTCCTTAAAAATATAAAAGAACATCCTTTACATGAAAAGGAGCACATTTAAACTAAAGCCAAACAAAAACATTTTACTTCGAGGTCTCCAAGATTTTACATGTTGCTTTTAGAAACATTACTGTAACAAAATCTTATGAAATTCAGGAACTTGTAGTGATAATTAACCTTCCTGTATATATCATTCTTATTTAATATATTAAAATATTGTGTTTCTTGGTTAACAAGTCAAATATGATGATTGACAGAAAATCTTCATCTAAGATTTCCGATATTTACATTCTATGGTTTCATCTTAAGACACACCATCTTTTACAAAGAGTTCTCTCCCCTACAAAACGATTTTAAAAGCTTGATGCTTCTTTAGCGAAATTCCAAATATTGAATTTTAAGTAAAACCAGTGTTATCTATTTAATTGTCCTATCACAGTAATGAACATATCCAAAAATTATGAAAAACGATAAGATAGAAAATTAATTATTAATGAAAACAGTTTTCAAAGATGAGCAACGAAAATTAAGTTTTGCTAAAAAAAAGAAAAAACAAATAAAAATAGAAACCGGAGAGTTTGAATCGTAACCATAGAGGTATTAATTTTCTGAAACCTGAAAATCTTAGGTCAATTTAGTGAAATGACAATTAGGTAGATGCCATTGGTTTTATTTAAAATTCAATATTTAGATTTTTGCTATTATAATGAAGAAGTGCCAAAAAATTTCTATCCAGGGCTCCAGACTAACTTTATTCATCATTCTGTCATGCCCCCCGAATAATTTTTATCAGTTCAAAATATGGATATATTTTCATTACTCATATTTCATATAATCTATAGGTGTAAAATACTAATATAAAAATTTTTTAACATCAATAATAAATTAGATAATTTGTTTCTAGCACTGGATGAAAAAAAAGAAATCTTTAATTTTTTCTAGATTTGAACAAATTGTAAAAATAAAACTACCCTCAAAACTTTATTTCTACATCAATAATTTGTTTCACTTTAAGTTTTCTTTTGTTCTGCATAAGAAAATAATTCCGTTCTTGTCCAGAATTTCCCCTATATTGAAAAACAAAGAAAATTCTGTATGATGTATGTATCCGTTATGAAGTGAAAATGTCATATTCCAAAAATAACAAATTGATCAAACATTTTTTTTTTTTTAAAAAGAAAATCAAATTTTTGAGTATCAGTGGAGTAACTCTCACCCACCATTCGAAAAAAAAAAAAAAATCTAAAAGGAGATAACTCAATAAGTAAAAAAACACTTCATGTTGTAATGCCTATGAATTCCCATTAATCACTTAAAAATGATTTTCTTAACAAAAGTAAAACTTCTTGATCAATTTACATGAGTTTTGGAATATTTTTTTGTTTCTTTATGGGTACGCACATTATACAGATTTTCTATATTTTTTTTTAATATGGGGGAATTCTGGATAACAACCAATCATTCGCTTGTCCTGAAGACTCTTCTAATCTTGAATGTACCCAAAAAGTTTTAGGTTGAAGACTAGCAAAGAATTATGAAATAAATTCCAGTTATCATTGCACTAAAAAAAAAAAAGGAGGAAAAAAGGTACTGATAAAGGAAAAAGAGAAAGAAAAGAGGAAAAGAAGAGTACATAATTTTGTGTTTAATTTATCCTACAAGATGTTAAAAAAAAAAAAATGGATTAAGCTGAAAGAATAAAAAGACTAAAATCAAGAATTTAGTATGGAGCAAAACGTGAAGATGAATGCTTACCTGAATGCACTTCCTTTTCCACCCATTGTAATATAGGAAGTATCGCTGACATTACGCCGATGACCTTTCACTGACGAGCGAGAAGTGGGTGGTGGAGGAGAATGAGGTGGTGTGATTGAGATCAACGGTTGGTTATCATTCTATTAAGAAAAACAAGAGATTGGAAATTATCTTATGACTATGCAATCCATACAACTACATACTTAGAAAATGCAGCTGTTAAACTAACAATAGACAGGAAAAAATTTTTAATTGTTTAAAATATTTCAATAATGGCATACATAGAAAGAGCTTGATGAGCTAAGAAAGAATCTTTAAATTTTTTTAAAATCTGGCCAAAAATATGGAAGTTACTATTTTTGTGCCTCACACATTTGGATATTTTTCTCTCTTTAAGACCATATGTAGTCACATTTTGTACGATACGTTTTCAATCAAAATGTTATTTTTTTGTTAAAATAAAAAATTGTGCAATAATAATGTCACTAAAATCTGCAGAAATTAATGGTTCTCAAATCTGCCATAACTGCATATAAATATTCTGCAATACAACAAAAATACTCTTATCTATTAAAAGAAAAGTAGTTAGAGAACACAAAATTGAATCGTAATACATTTTATGGAAAAGAACCAAAATTAGGACTTTAAAAATGAATGTATAACAAAATTTCTTTTTTCACCACTTATCAAGGCCCGGAAGCCACTCAGGGATAAGGGTTATTGCAAGTACATTATGTTAGTGTGGAGATTTGATGAAGTGTTTACTTAAGGGGTCAGTTCATTAGGAATTTGTTAACGTTGGACTTGAAGAAATCCAAGTTGTAGTCCGGTGGGAAGCAGGCAGACGGAACAGAGTTCCACAGGCATGCAGTTCTAAGAATCCGCGTTTTGAGTTAGGCACAGATATAGAGTGGGGGAAATTTTTCACAGTGGATTCAGCTAGACGGATGTTTTTCGTGAAAGATTGGCGAGGGGGGGACCAGAGATTGGAGTTCAGACGAGCACCTGCCATGGAAATAACGATAAAACAAGGATAGGCTCGCAACGTCTCTTCTGTGGGAGAGAGGTTGCAGGGTAGAGAAAAGGGCATCTCCCACTAAGCCACGAAGTCTATTTTGTACTCTATCAAGGCAGTATAGGCTGTTTTTAGCAGCTCCTGCCCAGATATGGCAACAGTATTCCATCCTTGGACGTACTTGGCTTTTATATACAGGGTGGTCAAAAAGTCAGGTAACATATTAAAGGTAGAAAAAACAATATGATCCATTATAATCTCTATTCGTTTAATATTATTTGTTTAAATATTTGAGTGTAATATATAACTACCCCTCCTGATTTCTGGCTTTGGGGCTATGTAAAGGATAGCGTTTATGGCAAGAAGCCTGATACAATAGCGTCTTTAAAGTTATTTATCGAAGAGGAGATTGCGCGGATATCAGCTGACATGATTACACGTGTTACACAATCAGTGGTTAATTGCTTCCAGCGATTGATAGAGAGAAATGGACGACAATTAACAAAATAAACATATTTCATGTTTGTTTAATTTTATATTTCAATGTATGGTACTTAAATATACGTGTATTGCTGATATCGTTTTTCTTTAAAATGTTACCTGACTTTTTGACCACCCTGTAGATAGAGAATTGCATCAGTAGTGAGATATCTTCTGGAGTGGTAGAAGGATCTCACCATCTTTCCAGCGACCTTGGCAACAGACTTGATGTACGTGTTCCATTTCAGATCAGGAGTAAAGGTCAAACCCAGAAGCTTGACAAAACACAGGGCCTCACCCAGACGAGAGCCATCCATCACAATTGATGCCAGATGGGGATCAGAGCATTGATGATGTAAGGATAGGAGTTTGGTTTTGGATGCATTAAAGGTAACCAGCCACATCTTCCTCCACTGAACCACGCGCTCGAGATCAGAGGAGAGAGAATCAGAGAGAACTTTGTCATTTACAGCCTTTGACGTGTTGCAGTAGATGGTCGTGTCATCAGCATAGATGTCAACGAATGATTTAAGTATGTGTTTAGGGAGGTCATTGATGTAGATCAGGAAGAGAGTTGGGCCTAGGATTGACCCCTGAGGGACTCCAGCATTTATATTGCAGGCCTCCGATTTTTGTCCATCTACCACTACTCTTATGAGCCTATCGGAGAGAAATGATTTAATGACTGAGAAAACATTTTCAGTTATACCGTTGCTGGAAATCTTGTGAAGTAGACCCTTCTGCCATACCTTGTCGAAGGCCTTTGATATGTCAAGAGCAATTGCCCTAGAAAGGAAGCCTTTGTCAAGAGATTCACTAATCCTGTGGGATATAACCATCAGCACATCTGCGGTAGATCTTGCAGAGCGGAAACCATATTGTGTGTCACTAAGAAGGTTATTCCTGCTGAGGTGGTTGACTATTTCTCTATTTAATATGGATTCCAGCAACTTACTCATAACACACAGGAGACTTATTGGTCTGTACTGAGAGGGAGATGACTTATCACCTGAATTCTTAAATACAGGGCAAACTGTTTGCTATTATTATAGATTAACACCTAAGATTTTACCATTTTAGGCAATTACATGTGAACACCCTGAAATACTTGACAGAAAAAAACAATTATTTTCAAAATAATCTATATATATAAATCTCAAACGTCTGTTAGTATGTATGTTTGTATGTCCACCTAAAACTTTTGACAGACAGAACAAAACTTAACAAATTTGGTATCATATAAAAGCTCGAACCTTCGCCCGACAAATATCGAAAAATTGGCCAAAAACAATTCCTTCACCCTAAAATCATCAGTTTTGTACAAGGAGGGTGTAGCAAAAACTGTCCTCTCATGACAAGTTTGCTTCTACGCATGACGTTGGAACATGATTTAGTTTAAATATTAAAAAAAAAGCAACTCAGTTTCATCAATGTCGTCTTGGCTCAGTTGTTTAGAGGGCGGCGTCATTATCTAAAGGTTGTAAGTTCGAATCATGGTGTGAGGTTTCTTTTTTCGATTTTTTTAATTTTAATATTGAAACAGGGTTATTTAAGCCATTTTCCACGTTTTTTTTTTGTTTTTATTTTTCAGATTTTTTCTGTTTTCTTTCTCCATCACATTTGTGTTTTCTTTTTTTTGTTTTTCCGATTTTTACATTTAACATCGTTCGTTTGCCTTACATTAGTTTTTTTTTTTTTTTTTTTGATTTTTTTAAGTTTTAACATTTTTTTTAATATAAAATATTTAATAATTTAATATTTAAAAATATTTACTTCGCTTATTCTTATGTTTTGATTACCCCCCCCCAACACACACACCTCTAAACACCACACCTGGGCATCGTGGTTTTAAGAGGGGTTTTGTTGGGTGGGTCTTGCCACTCTGACTGAGTGGTAGAGTTAAAGGTTTTTAGGAGGGGGGTGTCACTCGTACCTAGGGTCAGAGTAGCAGGGTTTTTCAGGAGGAGGAGCACTTGTTACTCAGATGGTGGTTAGTGGTACAACATGTTCAAGGAAGCCACTTTTAGGTGGGTTTGTCACTTAAACCTAGGGTAATTATTTTTTTTATACAAACTTTTCAGTTTGACAAAATATCAGAAATATTAGGAAGGCTAATTGCTCAAAAATGACAGTGAAACAAGGGATTATTTTAAGTTAAATTTCAAGGACTTTTCAAGGCGTTCTCTAGAAAAAGTTCAAGTTTTCAAAACATCAATACAGGATGGAATGATAAAAGAAAATAACACTAACGCTTTATTTTAAAACTTTTCTTGAAAAAAATCAATTCCGGTAACTTGATTATGTAGTAGAGCTGACATCTATTTAATGTAGCTGCCTTCAGCCTCAATCACTGGGTCTGGAATAGGGAGCATGCCCTTTCCACAAGCGCCAGCAGGAGCTCAATGAATACTCGACGGATGACGGCAATCAAGCTAGCTTTGGTGTTGTGGGTGGTCATGTTGGTGATGTTCTTGACGTATGATGAAACCAAGCAGTCCAGCGGATTCAGGTCTGAGGAGGAAGGGGGGGCCAGTGAGAGAAGAGTACAAAGTCGCAGCACTCCTTCTGAAGCCAATGTTTGGGTTTCTTTGGACTTGTGAGCCAGTGCTGAATTCTGCTGTCAAACCTAGGGTCTACCAGCAGCTACCTGATTGCACTAGGGGATCACCTCACTATTCAGCATATGCAGGTGCACTTTGCTGTTGAGTTTCAAGCCGACTTTGAAGATGTGAGGTGGCATGATGTGGCCTTCAGTTGAACCACACCAAAGACCATAAGCGTGGCCAGAAACTTTGTTTTCATCACCTTGGGCACATCCCTATCATTTGTGGCAGTCCAACGATACATTTTGAGGGTGCTGGCAATGATCCTGTTGTCATAATTTGGATCGGTAGAGCAGGAGTTGTAAAGCAGTGCATCTCTGATCTTGCTTGTTGAACATTGTGTCACTTTCAGACATGAGAGAAGGCTCCTATCGCTCTTGGGATTTGTACACAACTGGCCAACTAGTAGATGGTCTGCAACAAAAAAAGAAAACCAGTTTTCATCAAATGGAAATGGAATCATGTCATCTTTTCTATGATGACAATTTTATTGTTCCACCCTGTATGATAAACAAAAAAACTTAATTGACAGCAGAAAAAAAGTAATTTTCATTTACATAGAAAACAATATGCTTGTCGACAAGCATATTCATATTCCCTGACATTTGGACAATCAAGTGCGATTAAATGTTATTTTTTCCCCCGTTATATATCAGTAAACGCTGTGTTCGTTTTACTTTTAAATTTTGAATTTCCGGCATTGTGGATGCAAGCGTTATCACCCTTTGTCATGAAACTATCTGATATTCCTATTTAATTTTCCTCCCCACAAGAGTTAGATATCAGGATCTTTTTTTAATGTGGGAAAAGGAACAAAAATAAAAATTGTCTCAGTCGTGAAGAATTTCTCCTCCACTAACTAAGAACAAAAAATTGAAGTGTAGCATCAGAACAGATGGTATTTATTTGCTCCCCCACCGAGCAAATTAGGCACAAGGCCGATTTTTAATGTGAGGAGTGAAGGGAGGGGGAAGGGAAAAAGGGGACCAGCTCCCGAGAGGTGGGAAATGGGAGCTGGTTAAAGGTAAGGCATGTGGGGTTGCCCCCACATCTGGTCTTTGCTTGCAGTATCTGCTGGAACCGATACTACACTTTGATCTTGGCCCGAAACTACCTGATGTTATAAGAAAAACAGATAGTTTTTATGATGAAGGGATGTAATTCTTACACCACAATAATATGATGTAATTTAAAAACAATGTATTTTGATTTTATTTTTAATATTTAAAAATATTTTAATGGTATTTTTATTAATGCTTAAAAAATAATTTAATAGTATTTATTTCGATTTTATTTTTAATATTTTGACATAAATTTATACTGGGCATAAAGAATAGAATTTTCAAGACATTTCAAGATATTTTCCATACATTTTCCATATTTTCAAGAATTTTTCGAGGTAATAATAGGAATGAGCCTTTTTAAGGCAAAAGTTAAAATTCCAGAACTTTTCAAGCTTGTGCGAACCCTGATTATACATGCCAGACTTTCACAAAAAAAAAACAAACAAAAAAAAAACACTCATCTAGCTACAACCACTATCAATATTTACCTCACTCTCTATCTGTGCCTAAATCTAAATGCAGATTCCATGAATAAATCTTCTATCCTAGAACTACTTGCCTGTAGAACTGTTCCACTGACCTGTTTCCAGCCAACTGTATTATGGTGGTCTTAAAATCCAATATCAACAAGTTTTTGTTGAGCTGTTCCCTTAACCTTTTATGACCTGAATTATGATGTAGATGATTAAAAAAATATTTATTGTTAATTTTAGATGGCGGCATACTGGATGTAAGCAATGGGCAGTTACAATCTGGAGGTATCTGGCATCTATCCAGATACTGAACTAATACGTATAAGGCGTGTTTGAATCACTTCCTACTTCATTTATGTTGTTATATTTATATATTTACAACTGAACGAATTAGTTCAACCAGGCCATAAAGGGTTAAATAATCAAATTCTACTTAATTTCCATCACTAGCAATCACTACGGTGTTGTTTCGGTAACCACCGTACACTTATAAAGCCTTATCCTCAACTGGCCTACAGGCCTTGATAAGTGGTTTCTCTCTTGTAAAAACAAAATGCACTTCTGATAAGTTGTAGCGCACATGCTAAGCACTGTACACAATGATTGGATTATTATTTAAGAAAATTGTTTTGAAAAGCAACAGACTTACTTATAGGCATATGGTTTTGGTTTTTTCTAAACTTCAATTGTGAAGAGTTCCTTAAAAAGAAAGAATCATATATTCATGCAAATACTTGCAATCACATTGAAAAATAGAGATAAAAACCTTAGCAGTTGTTGGTTTTCCAGCATTTCTCACAGGATGCTCAGCTGCCGGATGGGGATCCTTGGCCGGGTGTGTCAAATTAAGAGGGAGTTCGACAGCCTTTGGTTTGCCAGAAGCTCCCCCACCTGCATCCAGTGGCAGCAGGTGTGTCACTGGACGGTTAATCACAGGAGATTTATCAGAAAGTAGCAGATCAGTAGGGGGTGCAGTGTAAGCACCACCATCAGTGTTCATCATACTAGACTGAGACTGGCCCCTAGTCATTGTCACCGGGGGAAGGCCAGAGGCACAGAATTGATTTTGCATTGAGGTTGGAGGGGTCACTTGCCGTTTGCTTGAGAGTTGTTGGTTATTTTTTTGTTGTTGTGCTTGCGGTGGTTGATGCGGAAGAGATGCCGGGGCAGCAAACTGGGCCTGTCCCCCAGGAGGTCCGACAGCGGGAATTATTTGCTGTGGGTGAGGCAATACCTGAGAGACGGGCGTCATTTGCGGCTGTTGTAATTTGTACACAGTATGCATCTGTTGTTGCATGTATAGCGGTTGGTTTTGTAAAGGGTTCATACCAGCCGTATTAACAGAACTTGGGAGTTGGGGTGTCGATGTGGGCTGGGATAAGGGTTGGGGTTGGGTTGACACCTGCTGCTGTGGTGCCTGTTGCGCTGGCTGCTGTTGCACTGGTGGTCCTTGGCCTTGGTTATAAGACAAAGAAGTTGTTTGTCCAGCTGCGTGATGCCGCGGATCAAATGGATGCACGACCGGGGCTGTTTGCGAGGTTGCTATCGAAGATGGTGTTGGAGGTGCAGCCCCTTGTTGAGGAAATGGTTGCATTGGGGACACAGCATTCGAAGCTGGTGATGTCTGTGGCAACTCTGGGTGAATAATAAAAAAAGAAGACAAATTTGATTTTACAAAAATTTATTTTTTTAAAGTAAAATTTAACAAATTATTTTTATTTACTTTCATCTATCATTCTTTTTAATCTTACTTATTCAACTTATTCAAATGTATCTTGCGACTATTTCTTTCTTGTCATTTAGTTAAATAAAATATACCTCAGCATTTAATACCATCCTGATTTGGTAAATAAATAATTTGTAATTGAAAATCTTTCAAAATTGTCATTCTGTTCACCTTGTCTCGTACCCATCAGTGTTTTTCTTCAAAACTGCATTTCCATAGCCTTCAAACAACTCTTTGTACACTAACAGACAATGCTTCAAGCAAACTACAACATCCTCTTCAAATAAAATAAAGTTTAATGTAGAAATCGTAATCACCTTAGAAAATATCCTAATTCCAAGAAAAGGATGAATAGAACATCTTCATTCCTGGTCCGCTAAGCAAATAATATAACATTATACCAAATATGAGCTAATCATTTTTCCTATATACTTTAATAACACAAAATACATGGTAGCATATACCTTAGTTCTAGGATTTAATTATGTTTGAAAATAAATTGTTTTAATTGTTCTTAATTCAATATTAAGTGAACAAATCACTCATCTCTCAATCATCAATTTCTCATGACCCTCTTTCGCAATATTGGTTCTACAGGTTCTTCAAAATATAATTTACAAAACTAAGGGACTACTGATAAACATGCTATTCTCATAAATAGCTATCCCTAATTCCCATTAACAAGATGCTATTTTTAAACTTCATATAAATATTTTTTTAATATATTTATTATCTTAGTAACTGGTGTAAGATAGATAAAAGCTAATTTAAAAAATTAACCCACACTAAATCACAAAGATTCCTATCATACAGATATATATATATATATATATATATATATATATATATATATTTGAAATCCTTTGAGATGAGGCTTCACAATTTGTGAAGATAATGGTTTTGATCTACTCAAGCAGGACACAAGATTAGTTGAACAAAATGTGGTAAGACAACAACTATGGAAGGCAGTAATTATGAGGGATACAGTTACACAACTCAGCATTCCTATCCCATCGTGTTCAATCTACTGAAAAAGGCCAGAGGATGAGTTGGCCGAAATGTGGTGAAACAAAAGATGAGCATAAAAGTCTGCAAAAAGAATGAATACACAAAGATTTCTATGTTTGAAAAGATGAATTTGAAGGCGGTCAGTAGTTAGGTCAGCCGAAAAATTACGAAAATAACAACCGAGATGAGAATAATAGACTAATACACGACTAGAATAAATAAAATAGTGTCAACAAAAATGAATCCATTTTTAAGACGTGTCAATTGAATCTGCAGATTTAGTGAGAAAATTAGTATTTCAAACTTAAGCGTGACAAACCAATGGATAAAGCCTCATTTAGAAATATGTGGACACATCTAAAATAAGATTAAATAAACTTAAATTATTTAAAAACAATAACAGGAAGCTGATAGTGGTTAATGACACAAACTGACAAGCCGAGTGTTCCTAGTATCTTGATTTTAGGTTAGTGGTCTTTTTTTTCCAGATTTTGTCAACACAAGAAAATAAAAAATTCACAAAATCTAAAAAAAACATATCCATCTTCTTTAAAATAATAATAAAAATAAATTCTAAAGTATAAAGTTATTTTGAATTTCGAACCCAATTAGAATTTAAACCAACAAATCAAACTTTGCTTCTGACTAACCAATTTTCATTTATTATAGATGTACCATGTTATTGGTAACAATGTATTTAGCTACAATTTATTAAATAACTAGTAAGGTTACCCAGCATTGTTCGGGGCTATAAAAAACAAAAGTTAAATACTGTAACATCTTTAGATTAAAACTTCTATCTTTCCTTCTCTCTTATTCACTTTTTCGTCCTTCTTCCAAACCGTTTCTCTCAACTTCACACAACCCTTTCCTCTCTCTCGTTTTAATGAATTGATAAAAAAAGTAATAATGTAATTCATTTACTATAGCTATTACTTTTAAATGAAAATATTTTTTTTCTGAATTGTAGATATTCATCCAGGACAGTGTAGATCAAGAAAGTATAAACTTTGTGGATCTTTGATTCATAGTTTTCTACTTTTTAATGAAAATATAAACATATATACAAAGAAACACACAGACAGGTTCCCTTTATATAACAGATAACTTAGACCGGCCCTGTGAGATATGTTAATATGAAACATTTGCAAATAATCACCTAAAACTAAAAATCAGGTAGGGGAATAATTCATTCAAACGTAAATAATATAATAGGAGTTATCTACTTCAAGTTTGAAAATGTGCAAACAAATAAAAACTATAATTATTTCACTACATCAAGGGCAATTGCTAGTAACAAATAGTGGGTGCATATTTACAATTACACTTTTTTTTAAAATATAGAAAAATCGGTTATAGTCAGCTAATGTACTTCCTAACTTCTGGCGTAATTCTATTAGAAGCTGTGACAAAGCAAATCAGTTCCTTCACAATTTTTTTCTCTCACACCTATATCTCCCCTGTGTATGTACTCTTATTACGTTTGTCCGATATTTCTTTTCTTTATTATTCTAATTTCATAAGCATATATTTCAAACTAATTTTTTTAATTTTATTAAAAGTGCAAATAACGACTAATTTATTAGTGTTATTTTTATTTGCATAATTTTATTAATTTTTATTGTATACTTTTCAATAATATCCTTTTCTTATATTTTAGCTCAATAAATCTCTTTGCAGTAGAAATACTGAAGAACAATAAAAGTGAAGGAACTGATTTGCCTTGTCACCACTTGCATAATGCTCCGCCAAAAAATTAGAAAGTATGTTAGTCAACTATAACTGAAAAATCTTTATGTTGTACGTACTCATCATGGAACGAAGATTTTATATTTCAAGCATTGAGTAAATTCATCTAATAGATTTTTTTAGTACTTGTACAGTTCATCAAACATTACAAAAAAAAAAAAAAAAAAAAAAAAAAGAAAATATTGGAAAAAAAAGTTATATTGTACGTATCCGTTATGGAATAAAGTTATCTAAAAAAAAAAATTCACTTAATTTGATCAAGTAGTTTTTTTTTTTTTTACAGTGAAAAAACAATGTTATGATACCTATCAAAAGGTAGCCATGTTTCGATTTTTTAAAAGAAAAGCTATTATTTAACATGAGGATTGGTGTGTCGGTGCTTTAGACTGAGTTATTTCCCCGTAGAGTGTTCTAAAACAAATCTAAACATGGCTACC
Source organism: Euprymna scolopes (assembly GCF_053919585.1). Classification (NCBI taxonomy): domain Eukaryota; kingdom Metazoa; phylum Mollusca; class Cephalopoda; order Sepiida; family Sepiolidae; genus Euprymna; species Euprymna scolopes. Next base: position 15,338,821 of record NC_136497.1, read on the forward strand.
TTCAGCGTGCTGTCATAAAAACATGCTTTTCCACTGTAACCCCCCCCCCCCCAAAAAAAAAACAAAAAACTACTTGATCAAATTTTTTTTGAGAACTTCATTCCATAACTGGTATGTACAATATAACTTTTTCCCCCCCAATATTTTCATTTTTTAATGTCTTGATTAAACTTTATAAGTACTGCTGTTTTTATTGAAGAAAATCAAATTTTACAATTTTTAATGATTAAGTATTTTTGGAAGCTATTGATGATCTCTTATTCATGGAGAAATAGATAAATCTTGTTAGTCGAACTGAGTTATCTACCTTTGAATTTTAATGCTACCTAAACAAAATATGGCACCTACTGACTGTCCCATCTGGCTAGTCATAAAATTTTATTTTCTCAAAAAATACTTGGTCAATTTACGTGATTTTTGAAATACGAAATCTTCATTCTGTGGCAGGTATGTATTTTTTTAAATTAGTGTAATTTTAAATAATAATAAAATAATTACAAGTGGAAGTCAAATGTGTAGTTGAATCTTTAAACATTTTAGAAAAAGTGTTTGTGCTACCCATTTCATAGTTGTAGAATTCAAAGATAAGGGTCATATGAATGTTTTGTTATTATGGTGAGCAGTGATAACCAACTCACCTCCTTGCGGCGTGGTTAATGGGTTAGTAGTACCTGGACGTTTCCTAGATGTAACCGACGTGTGGACAGGCAGACCAAGGGCACCGCTTTGCGGCATGGCTTGTCCTTTGGGTCTTTGTCGAGGCGTAACAGTTGTCGTCTCAATCGTTGGAGTTGTAACAGTTCTAAAATGATAAAGAACAGCATGTTTAAACATTTAATGACACAGCAAAGAAAATATTTATGAAAAAAAAAAAAATGCTTTAACATTTTTATTTAACTCATCAGCTCCTAAATTACTCATGAGAGAGTTCATAATCCATTCCCAATTCCTCAAAACATAACTTTCATATTATAAAAACGTATTTGGATATTAAAGCTTACTAGTACTTGATGTAACAATATCCTCAACACACTTATGATCAAAACAGCAATGTTTGTTTCCCCGTTACACTGGAGATTTGATACAAACGATTTATACATAATTAACAAACTATGTACCTTAAGATTTCATGCTTAATTGCTTTGCTATTTTGTTTAAAAAAACAAAAGCATTATTGGTTTTTCTGTATATGTCTTAATATTCATTACATATATGATATATTTCATAACTATTTTAACTAATTATTTTATTTACTTTTTTTCTAAATAATTTCAGTATATTTTCCATTTCATTATAATTATATTTAATTTACTGAAGATTTAATGTTTAATTTTAATTAAAATGTTAAAATTTAAATCTTATTTTCATTTTAATCTTTTATATAATTTTTCTTTTTTGCTCCTATTTTATTTTTCTTATTTTATAAATTTATTTTTCTAATTATTTACTTACATTCCATTATATTTTATAATTATCTATTAATTCTGTTTTTGTTGTTGATTATAATTATCATATTACATTAAATATTAAAATTACTATTATCTTTATTATGATGCCGAATTATTACTTTTTTATTGTACTATACAATCCTTTTATTTCATTTATTGTAATATACAATCCTTTTATTTCATTTATTGTAATATACAATCCTTTTATTTCATTTATTGTAATATACAATCCTTTTATTTAATTTATTGTAATATACAATCCTTTTATTTCATTTATTGTAATATACAATCCTTTTATTTCATTTATTGTAATATACAATCCTTTTATTTCATTTATTGTAATATACAATCCTTTTATTTCATTTATTGTAATATACAATCCTTTTATTTCATTTATTGTAATATACAATCCTTTTATTTCATTTATTGTAATATACAATCCTTTTATTTCATTTATTGTAATATACAATCCTTTTATTTCATTTATTGTAATATACAATCCTTTTATTTCATTTATTGTAATATACAATCCTTTTATTTCATTTATTGTAATATACAATCCTTTTATTTCATTTATTGTAATATACAATCCTTTTATTTCATTTATTGTAATATACAATCCTTTTATTTCATTTATTGTAATATACAATCCTTTTATTTCATTTATTGTAATATACAATCCTTTTATTTCATTTATTGTAATATACAATCCTTTTATTTCATTTATTGTAATATACAATCCTTTTATTTCATTTATTGTAATATACAATCCTTTTATTTCATTTATTGTAATATACAATCCTTTTATTTCATTTATTGTAATATACAATCCTTTTATTTCATTTATTGTAATATACAATCCTTTTATTTCATTTATTGTAATATACAATCCTTTTATTTCATTTATTGTAATATACAATCCTTTTATTTCATTTATTGTAATATACAATCCTTTTATTTCATTTATTGTAATATACAATCCTTTTATTTCATTTATTGTAATATACAATCATTTTATTTCATTTATTGTAATATACAATCATTTTATTTCATTTATTGTAATATACAATCATTTTATTTCATTTATTGTAATATACAATCCTTTTATTTAATTTATTGTAATATACAATTCTTTTATTTAATTTATTGTAATATACAATCCTTTTATTTCATTTATTGTAATATACAATCCTTTTATTTCATTTATTGTAATATACAATCCTTTTATTTAATTTATTGTAATATACAATCCTTTTATTTAATTTATTATAATATACAATCCTTTTATTTAATTTATTGTAATATACAATCCTTTTATTTAATTTATTGTAATATACAATTCTTTTATTTCATTTATTGTAATATACAATCCTTTTATTTAATTTATTATAATATACAATCCTTTTATTTAATTTATTGTAATATACAATCCTTTTATTTCATTTATTGTAATATACAATCCTTTTATTTCATTTATTGTAATATACAATCCTTTTATTTCATTTATTGTAATATACAATCCTTTTATTTCATTTATTGTAATATACAATCCTTTTATTTTATTTATTGTAATATACAATCCTTTTATTTCATTTATTGTAATATACAATCCTTTTATTTAATTTATTATAATATACAATCCTTTTATTTAATTTATTGTAATATACAATCCTTTTATTTAATTTATTGTAATATACAATCCTTTTATTTCATTTATTGTAATATACAATCCTTTTATTTAATTTATTGTAATATACAATCCTTTTATTTCATTTATTGTAATATACAATCCTTTTATTTAATTTATTGTAATATACAATCCTTTTATTTCATTTATTATAATATACAATCCTTTTATTTAATTTATTGTAATATACAATCCTTTTATTTAATTTATTGTAATATACAATCCTTTTATTTCATTTATTGTAATATACAATCCTTTTATTTAATTTATTATAATATACAATCCTTTTATTTAATTTATTGTAATATACAATCCTTTTATTTAATTTATTGTAATATACAATCCTTTTATTTAATTTATTGTAATATACAATCCTTTTATTTAATTTATTGTAATATACAATTCTTTTATTTAATTTATTGTAATATACAATCCTTTTATTTTATTTATTGTAATATACAATCCTTTTATTTAATTTATTGTAATATACAATCCTTTTATTTAATTTATTATAATATATAATCATTTTATTTAATTTATTATAATATATAATCATTTTATTTAATTTATTATAATATACAATCCTTTTATTTAATTTATTATAATATACAATCCTTTTATTTAATTTATTGTAATATACAATCCTTTTATTTAATTTATTGTAATATACAATCCTTTTATTTAATTTATTGTAATATACAATCCTTTTATTTCATTTATTGTAATATAAGATCCTTTTATTTAATTTATTATAATATACAATCCTTTTATTTAATTTATTGTAATATACAATCCTTTTATTTAATTTATTGTAATATACAATCCTTTTATTTAATTTATTGTAATATACAATCCTTTTATTTAATTTATTGTAATATACAATTCTTTTATTTAATTTATTGTAATATACAATCCTTTTATTTTATTTATTGTAATATACAATCCTTTTATTTAATTTATTGTAATATACAATCCTTTTATTTAATTTATTATAATATATAATCATTTTATTTAATTTATTGTAATATACAATCCTTTTATTTAATTTATTGTAATATACAATCCTTTTATTTAATTTATTATAATATACAATCCTTTTATTTAATTTATTATAATATACAATCCTTTTATTTAATTTATTATAATATACAATCCTTTTATTTCATTTATTATAATATACAATCCTTTTATTTCATTTATTGTAATATACAATCCTTTTATTTAATTTATTGTAATATACAATCCTTTTATTTAATTTATTGTAATATACAATCCTTTTATTTCATTTATTGTAATATACAATCCTTTATATATTTTCACTTATTGATTTTCTTTATTTCCACTTAACATTATTTTAATACTGCAGTATTTTCAGCTGTATCTTGTTTTATTTTGTATTTAAAATACCACATATTATTATTATTATTGATATTATAAATGTATAAAATTAGTCTATCACAGAAATGAGTACACCCCTCATATTTCTGCAGATATTTAAGTATATCTCTTCATGGGACAAAATGAGACTTTGCCACAATGAAAAATAGTCTGTGTGCAGCTCTGGTAAACTTTATGCCCAAGAGTTGCAGAGTAATGCGTCTACATGACAATGACTCCAAACAACTCCCAGACGACCACTGCTTTACTGAAGAGGCTGAGGGTAAAGGTGATGAACTGGCCAAGCATGTGTCCAGACTTGAACCCAATCGAACTTTTTGGGGGGATTCCTTAAATAGATGGTGGAGGTGTGCAAAGTCTAAAATATCCGCCAGCTCTGTGACGTTGTCATGAAGAAGTGTAAGTCCATACTAGTGGCTACTTGTGAAGCTCTGGTAAATTTTATGCCCAAAAGAGTAAAGGCAGTTCTGAGTGATGATGGTAACCACACAAAATATTGACAGCTGACATATGTTAATATTAACTTCCCCTAAGGGTGTACTCACTTTTATTGGTAAGTGTTTAGCTTTTAATGGTTATATTTTGAATTATTTTGAGAGGGAAATAAATTAATCCTGTTATATAAGTTGCACACAAACTACTTTTCATTGTGTCAAAGTGTCATTTTGTAAGGGTTATCCAATTAAGAGATATACTTAAATATCTACAAAAATGTGAGGGGTGTACTCACATTTGTGATACACTGTATATACTAAGTTCAGTATTTTATAATAACTGGGTATACATTAGTGATGGGACGATTCCAATATTATTCCAGACTCTGATACAATTACCAATTCGGATTCTTTATAAATCTTTAAATATTTAACTATAAAAGAGTTATTTTGTCCTGATTACTGTAAAAACACATCTTAAATGTACATATATATTCTAAAACGTAAAAACACATTTGTGATGGTGTAATCTATAGATTTACTGGAAGTTTAAATCAATAACTATTTTATCACTACCAGCAGTAGAATTAACAAAAAACAAAATCAAATAAAAATTCCCGATTCCAAGTAATTGCCCCGACACTAGTATATATATATTTCAAATAGTAAAAGAGGATTTTTTTTTTTTTTTTGCTTGATTTCGTATTTTGATGTTAGGAGGCATGCTGAAGAAGAAACGTTTTGGAATCCTCTAAAATATAAAATAAAATATTCCAAACTATTTTAGAAATTATTGTATACCAAATATTTGCTGTATTTGTTTATTTTCCAATTATTTGTCTGTTGAACATTTATTCAAGCCCTATTTGAACAGAAAATTATATACAAATCTAAATGGTTTCCCCTGAATACTATTTTGAAGTAAATATTGAACATTATCAAAAAATTAAATCTAATATATAAACAGCTATATGTCTGTCTGTTTCCATATTTTCAAACTATCCCCTCCAAAACTAAAAGTCGCAGAGCAATGCTACAGACCTCAAATGATTGTATTTTTTTTTTACAGGCCGTTCTATTATGGGTCGTTAGCTGGTTAAAATTGTTTTTAAGGGATCAAAAATAGGTAAAAAAAAATTGTTAAACATTTTACACATTCATTTTAGTTCATTTTTAATTTTAAATCAGTTTATATGCATTGCAGGTTGGCACAGTGGTAATGTCACCAGCTTTGAATGCTACAGTTTCTTTTTCGATCCTAGCTAATAGCATTTAAATACTTTTTTTTTTAACTTTTAAAATCACAACTCTATAATAATATATACAAAATCTGGACAAATTAAAATATCATATTTAAGCGTATTTTATGCCCAAGCAAGCCCCCCCCCTCTCAGTCATAGCTAAATGTACTAAAATTAGTGTTATAGCAGCTTTTATTTTGCTATTAAATAATAACTGCTTTTTTTTTTTTATTTACTATTTACATGAACCCTGCAAATTACCAAATTAAAACTTTGAAACTTAAATTTATTTATTACATTAAATTATAAATCATATTCTTTAATTTTACAAATCACTTATTCGTATTTACACACACAATATTTGATCAAATCATTTCATAGAGATTGCATGAAATTAAAAATTTGTCTTTTGATAAAACACATCTAAGCATTGTTACGCTGAACCATTAGACATTTTACTGAAAGTATTTTGCCTCAAAACATTTTACTGAAAGTATTTTGCCTCAAAAATTTTTGACTTTTCACCTACAAGTTTGTATTACTAATTATACAACCAAAAATAAAATTAAAAAGGCGTATTTTTTTAATCATTTTAAAGGAACATCAGGAAATCATTTGTTTGACACAAAATAGAATTATTAAAATCAAAATTAAAATAAAGTTAATAGTTACTTGAAGGTTGTTGTCTTCACTTGCTTCATTTCTTGTTCAGTTAATGGACAAGGTAATTTCGTTATGTCAGGATTTGACGAAGACTAAAAAAAAACAAAAAAAAGCGAAGAAACATTAAAAAAAAAATGTAAACAGAAGTCTGAAAAAAAAAAAAAAAAAAAATCATTCGTTTTGATAGTTTTATAGTCTTAATAATTTTTGTGCCATCCAAGATATGCCAACATGTAAAACAGACGCTAAACCAAATATGATGAGGATTATGCTGTGATTACAAATATCTGAGTCACAATAAGCTCCAATTAAATGAACTTCTAATAAAAACGGCAAAATTTAATTCTCACAATAAGGTTTCATGCCAGAAGTTATTTATTTTGCTAAAAAAGAGACAAAAGGAGAAATAGAAAGAAAAAGAGAAAGAAAAAAAAGAAAAGAAAAATAAATTAACTTCAGAAAAATTAATTTTACTTTGAAATTTTATGAGTAATTATAATTTGTATCGTTTTTTTTTTCTTTGTTTGACAGCACCTATCAAAGTTGATAAATTTTAATGGTTTCAGATGATGTGGTTTCTAGTCTTCTTCACATTAATACTTTTCCATTCATTTAATACTTTTCCAGGATTTTAACATGATTAATGATTATTTCTGCATTATGATGTCTTTTTATGTACATAAATCAGATGAACTGGTTATTTCAATGTCTACTTTTAAATTAATGAATATTTCCTTGTGCATAGCATGGCATAAGCAATTTGTGGGACATGATAACATCTATACTAGGTTTACTGATCTGCCTCTTTCAAACGTCGTATTCTCCAGTGCAGCTCTGTTACTGATGTTTTACTTCACATCGTGAGGCTTCACCCCCTCCTTGCTAATGTGATAACTTTTCTATATAATTCTTAATCAAACACTTAGCACCAATGAATTGTTGTAATAATGAAATTAATTATAGGAAAAAACATTTTACTTGAACAATACACTTGGATGCAAAAGGACATATAAATATTAATGTTGAAGACAATTCAATGAAAAACATTGTAAACAATGTTTTTGATTTCAAAATTTATCTCCAAGATTTCAAGAATCAAACTACTTGTCAAAATAGTAGTAGTAGTAGTAGTAGTAATGAAAATAACAAGTCAGCAAAATATAACTTTAGGCTAAGACTAAAATAATACAAAAGATATGATTATGAATAGGTTAAGCCTATTTTACAAAACGGGAGGGATAGGTTGTTTAAATTGTAGACAGCATTACATTCTATGACTACTATACATTTGATATCTGTATCTGAAGCTAAAACTATAATAGTGTTTATATTTACTAGCATAGAATGAGAAATATATTAATCAACAAATGTTTTGATAAAGCTGTTTTTTTTTTTAGATAACGCAAAAAACTTAGTTTATTTTGGACAAGAAAAACTAATAAAATACTTCAAATATTTTTCTAAAAATAGTGTCAATTGTATTTTTCATATAGAACTGAGACAAATGAATAAGAATTAATAAATACTTAGAAAGTAATACTTTGTTACATAATTCAATACAAATAAAATTACACTGTAAGAGACAATATTGAATTTATTCCTTCAATACAGCAGGTCTTGACAGACAATGTTCTTTTTTGTTCCATTTCTTTCTAAATGTTCCATTTTTTTTTTGTTACGTTTCACTGACTTCCTTCTTTGGTGAACAACCGCTACAAATCGAAATTACTACCAATTCCTTTCTCATACCATTACAACAATGATCATATATCATTATAATCATATTTGAAAAACAAGGCTACATCGAAGGAGGATAACTCATTCTTACTTTATAAACATTAGATTTGAGAAAAACTGTTAAAGTAATGATTAAAGTGAGGATTTATTAAAAACCAACATCTTTTCTTTAAGATAAAGAGCATCATTGTTGATGACCTGCAATGACCTTTTAGATTTGGTTAAAGTACTAATCCTTCAGTTTTTACTGGAAAAATTGAACTTAAAACTTCTAAATTGAAAATTTTTCAGATTGTTCACAGAACATCATGGACATTGATGCTCACTTTTTTTTTTTTTTTTATAAAAGAATTGTTTTCCAATAAATTCTTTCATCATTAGTTTAAGACAGTGCATGGATCTCTTCCTTAACCTAATGGTATAAGACACACAAAAAACAATAAATAAAAAGTAACCGTCTCATATTTTTTTCATTTGTTCTTTATACAACACTTATTAATATTTTCACAGCTTAGCAGTTCCACTTTAAAGTGCTTATCTGGATATCAGACCTATAAGCAAAAACAGCAGACCTTTTTGTAAAGAGCAATATTCAAACATAACTCTAATAATACTTACATTCATGTTGGGCACTGGACAATCCTTACCCTGAATCAAGAATGTGACATAAGAAACTTGGTAAATATCAGGGCGCTTTTCAGGATCAACTTCCAGCATAAAAGCTGAAAAGCAACAAAATATTACCAATATATTAACACAGAAGAAAACATTTTGTGAATAATAATCAATTATTTTTGACAAAATTGATTAACATAGTTCTTCGATTCTGGAATAATTTTTGTGTTTTCAATGAAAAAAAAAAAAAAATTTCCTTTCAAAGGTATTTTTATTTGTTGAAATTTTTATACAAAAAGGTAGGCATAAAAAAATACAGCCTTTCTTTGGTTTAGGTTTAGTTTGTCCGTTTTACAATTTCTATCAAATTCCTTTGGATCATGTAATGTTGAAACACAACGTTCATCCTTTACTCAACTCTTCATTAAAGCAAAGTTAGGTTTAATGGAGACAATCCAGATCTTCAAAATGGGGAGCTCTGGACTGAAAACAAATTAAAGACCATTTCAATTTCTGAAAACTGAGAACAGCGCAGGTACTACACCCTGATCTTAACCAAATGACCAGATAAACTCAACAATGATTGTACAAGATTAAATGAAGAAGTCATTGTTTTACCCATGCTTAGTATGTGTGTGTGTGGGGGGGGGATATTTTGGTTAATAACCTTATCAACAATAGTATGTGATTAAACAATAGACCTGATCAGATTTGATCTCAGTAGATTCCATAGTCTGTAATGGTATCCATTGAACTAAACCCTGCAATTATGCAGCAGGTTTGGAAGAATAATAAAATTTTACTATTTTTAAACTTGAATCCGAACCAGAAATTACTTATTTGCCAATTTAAAATCTTTAAAAAACACTTTTGAATTTCAATGAATCCAATTTTTTGACTATTAAAAGTTAAAAATGTCAGACATTTTGTTTGTATTCTGACCATGGAATCTGTAAAGATTGTTTTGATTGTACTCCTTCCAAATTCGAAATTAATTTTCAAACCCTTAAACTGGTGAATAAGAAAATGATTTCTGGCTTGAATTAAAGTTTAAAGGATTATGTTAAATAAAATTATTTAATTTTGACTTCCACCTTCTGTTTAGCAAAAATATTGCTGTGTAAACTGAAGAAAAGTCTCTTCTAATTAATACTCATGCAAGTTGAGTTTAATTTGAAAACTCAGCATGAAAAATTTTTACTTGAAAATACTTTTTCAAATGGTTTTATCTTTAATAAAATGTTATAATTAAAATATCTTTTTAATCTTCCTTTGAAAATAATTTTTCATAGTTATCCACAAGAGTTTCTGCATGTCAGCGAATTAAAATAATTTTTTCCAATAATATTCTTTGTTGTATATGTTTTTTATGATACTTAATGAAAAATTTAAAAATAAAGGCTATTTTTCATGTAATCTTCAAAAGCAGCATTTTAATATAAAGATCAGAAGATATTAAAAAGAATCATTTAAATGCAAAGATTACTTGTTATGTAAATTTTATGAGACAATTCTGAAAAAATAAATAAAAACTAAAAAATATATTTTGATAATATTTTATTAAAAATAAAATCATTAAAAACAAGCATTTTAAAGTAAAGACCAATTTAAAAAATATTTTTATGCAGATTTTAAAAATTAAACTGAAATTACGTAAGTGTTAATCAGAAGAGACTTCCCCTCTATGTACACCAGTTAGATTACTGCTAAACAGAAAGTGGAAGTCAAAATGAAATAAGGGTGCTTCTACATTATAAAAACGAAAAAATATTGAATTTTAAGTAAAACAAATATAGATATGTTACTATTTGCAACAGAAAATAGTAAAATATCTAAAAATTACAGAAAACAATAAAATAGAAAAATAATTATTAATGAAAACCTGTTTTTGATAAAGCTTATATGAGGAATAAATTTTGTCCAGCATTTTGAATTGCATTAGTCACATGACGTAAACAGCACAAGTTAATTATCACCCCCCCCCCCGTCAACTTATCTCTTAAGTAAGCATAAATTATGCTTACTCATTTCGCTTCCTTTCACAAATTTCTTTTTTTACTAAAAATTATTTTTCTACTGCATCGTTTTTCGTAATTTTTGGATATGTTACTATTACATAAGCACCATTTGTTTCATTTGAAATTCATTATTTTTTCGTTTGTATAATATCGGAGCACCGAAATATGTTTATCCAGTATAGTCATTTAAAGTCTAGTATTATAGTTCATTAGTGCTCTTAAACTGAAGGAAAACATTCCTTTATTTCACACGCTCTTATATCAAAGAACCAACTTAAAATCTATTTAGGATGTTTTTTTTTATTAGTTAATTACGTCTTATTAAAATAGAAAAAAAAAAATTAAATGCTTATAAAATCGTTACATTAGAAAAATTGTAAAATAAATTTGGCCAAAATTTGTAAATACAATCCAAGGGCAGTTAACTCTAACAGTCTAAACTAATTGAAGGAAAGATAACTCTAAAAATAAATAAATAGGCCAGCCGTAAAAGTTAAAATGTTAATCGTTTTGATTGAATACTGCTGAATTTTTTTTTTTTTTTAATGAAATCCGAAAATTTAAATTCCTGGTGATTAAATATTAAATTTTAATAAATTTCCAGACGCTCTCCAAAACAACTCTGTTGATTTAAACATTTTTGTTGTTGCATTTGGCATGTGATATTTCAGTTTCTGCTAAATAGGCATCTCCAAATTCTTATGTAAAATCGTCAACGTTTTACACAGTGTTGGCGACGTCATCATTTTGTGTCTAACTTAATTGTGTAGTAAATGTTACGGATGGTCAAAGTTGCTAAAATGAATGGAAGCAACGTTTTTTTTCTATTGTTTACTGTTTATTGTATTAATAATTTTGAACATAGACGCTAAAATCAATGAATAGCAGAAATTCACAAAACAACTCTGAGAATGTGTTCCTCGAAAAAAAAAAAAAAAAACAGTTAGATTTTTGCCCCCGTTGGAATAAAAACAATATGGTGCAGGAAAAATGTTAATAAAAGGAAATGAAAATGTTTTAAAGTTTGCAAAATCGCAATAGAAATTAACAAAAAAACTCTTAATTATTATAGAGTACTAGCAGTTCAGCCCAGCTTTGCTCAGGCCTTATGTACTGTTAATAACTTTATGTGCGTGTGCGTGTGTGTATATATATATATATATATATATATAAAGTTTGGTAACCTAGATGTAAAATTTCAAGTGTTTAGACCCAAAATTGGGAGAGGAGTTTGGTAATTTGCAAAGGTCAACTCTGTAAACTTTGACCTCTTGCCAACCAAATTTTTGCCCAAAAACTGATTAAAAAGCTTGCTGCATGTCCGAATACCCTTTATGTAAAATTTCCAATGTTTAGATCCAAAATTGATAGAATAGTTTGCTAGAGACTACAAAGGTAAAATATTTTGAGCTTTGACCCCTTGGTAACCAAATTTTTAGCTAAAAACAAATTAAAACGCTTGCCCTATGTCTGAATACACTTTATGTCAAACTTTAAATGTTTAAACCAAAACTTAGCTGGAGTAATTTGGCAGAAACCGCAGAAGTTACATTTTTTTTACTTTGACCCCAATTTTGACCCCTTAACATTGTTTTGGGCTCAAATCAAATTAAAAAGTTAGATCCATGTCCAAGTAACCTACATCTATGATTTCAAGTGTTTAGACCCAAAATTAGCAGAGGAGTTTCATAGAGTTTTCAAAGATTAAATTGTTGACCTTTGACAGCCAAATTTATGGTCGAAAACCGATTACAAAATTTTCCCCAAATCTCAATACCCCTTATGTCAAATTTCGAGTCTGTAGACTGAAAATTGACAAAGTAGTTTGGTAGGGAAATGTACACATACAGACAATTTCACTTTTATAGATAAATAGATGTAGGCACTCTTCAGAGAAGGAAAAAAAACTCCTTAGATTCACCACCTACAAGGAGACATTTTATCGTGCCATATTTGATTTTATGAATATAGATATGTATTATGAGTGACCATTTTGTTGTAATAGCTTAGCTCAAACATCTTCCCATATTTCAGCCTGTTAATACTTTACTTCACTCCAGATGAGATATATTTTCTATATTGCATATTGATATGTAAGGGGTTACTGAGAATTAGGGGCCATAATTATAGGGGGCAGTGAGATGTTTATTCACATTACATTTAAATTTCTACATATTGGTACAGTCAGTGAAACAGGGAGGGAATTTCATATATTATGCTCTAGATTGTTATTGAAAAAAATGATTGATTAAAAAACAATATTTAACATAGCATTAACTGATATATTTTCCATACAATGTTCACCCCATTTTTTTTTATTGTAATACCATTCTTTTAATATATAAAAAAAAAATTGTTTCATATTTTGATTGAAAAAAAATAAAATAAATAAAATAAAACTTAAAAAAAAAAAAAATCATGATGTTGCTACAAAAAGACCTATGTCTGGCAACAGGTTACAACAATAGCTGAAAGTATGCCCTGTATTTAAGAATTCAGGTGATCGCTCATCCCCCTCTCAGTACAGGCCAATAAGTCTCCTGTGCGTCATGAGTAAGTTGCTAGAATCTGTGTTAAATACAGAAGTAATCAAACATCTCAACAAAAATAACCTTCTTAGTGACACTCAATATGGTTTCCGTTCTGCTAGATCTACAGCAGATGTCCTTACAGTTATATCGCATAGGATTAGCAAATCTCTCGACGGTGGCAATCTTTCTAGGGCAATTGCTCTTGACATATCTAAAGCCTTTGATAGGGTATGGCATAAAGGTTTACTTCATAAGATCGCTAGCTATGGTATAGCTGGAAAAGTCTTCTCAATTATTAAATCATTTCTTTCTGATAGGTTCATAAGAGTAGTAGTTGAGGGGCAAAAATCAGAAGCTCACAGTATTAATGCCGGTGTCCCTCAGGGATCCATCCTGGGCCCAACTCTTTTCCTGATCTACATTAATGATCTTCCAAATCATATCCTTACATCATTTGTAGACATTTATGCTGACGACACTACCATTTATGGTAGCACATCTAAGACAGTAAACGACCAAGTTCTCTCCAATTCTCTCTCCTCTGATCTTGAGCACGTAGTACAATGGGGAAAGGAGTGGCTGGTTACTTTTAATGCATCTAAAACCAAGCTTCTCTCTTTACATCATCAACATTCTAATCCACATTTGTCATCAATTGAAATGAATGGCTCTCGTCTTCAGGAGGCCTCAAGTTTTGACAAGCTTCTGGGCTTGTCCATTACTCCTGATCTTAAATGGAACACGTATATCAAATCTGTTGCCAAGGCCGCTGGAAAAATGGTGGGATCTTTCTATCGATCCAGTAGATATCTCACTGCTGATGCTATTCTCTACCTATATAAGAGCCAGGTATGTCCAAGGATGGAATACTGTTGCCACATCTGGGCAGGAGCTGCTAGAAAGGACTTGTCCTGCCTTGATAGAGTTCAAAATAGACTTCGTAGCCTCGTAGGAGATGTCCTTTTCTCCTCCTTGTAACCTCTATCTCACAGAAGAGATGTTGCGAGTTTGTCTCTGATGTATCGTTATTTTCATGGAAAGTGTTCAACTGAGCTTCAATCTATGGTCCCCCCTCGCCAAACTTTCACAAGAAACACTCGTCTAGCTGTAAACACTATCAATAATTTCCCCCACTCTTTATCTGTGCCTAAACCTAAACGTAGATTCCATGAACAAAGCTTCTTTCTTAGAACTGCACGCCTGTGGAATTGTCTTCCGTTTTCCTGCTTTCCGGCTGACTACAATATGGATGTGTTCAAGTCTAAAGTAAATAAGTTCTTGATGAGCCGTTCCATATAAGTTATTAAATTTACCAAATTTTCATTACTAATGATTACTATATTGACCAATTTCTACTGTACACTCTTTAACCCTTATCCTTGAGTGGCCTCTGGGCCTTGATAATGTGGTGATGCCTTTGTAAAAAAAAAAAAAAAAAAAAAAAAAAAAAAAAGGCAATGATATAAAATGAAACTGAAAAATTTTTTTTTTTCAGTTACTTTTTTTGCAGCAGGTGACATTGTAAATATGTGTTATTGAATTAAAACTATTTTTTTTTCTAATTCTTACATATTTTTTCTCTTCAAAAGTTGTTTAACAAACTTTAAGCCAGATTATAATAAAAATATTTTTATCTGTTTTTCATTATTTCCTGTAATCACTAACATCTTGGAGATATTTCTTTGATTTTTTAAAATAAGGAATCAACACTGATCAAGGTAAAAAGCCATTCAAAATGAAGTTCGGTTGTTTTGCTTTACGGCACATCAACCCTTTTCATGTTATTTAATGCCGAATCCAGTTATTTTGGAAACAATTTTTATGCTTCAAGTTCTTTATATCTTCAAATATTTATTTGTAGAGTTTGGCTTGGTTGTTTTACGGCATATCAACCTTTTTCGGGTTATTTAATGCCGAATCCAGTCATTTTGGAAATATTATTCATGTTGCATCCAGTTATTTTGTAGGTTTTTATTCTTCAAGATCTTTGTATCTCCAATCGCTAGTTTATAGTGTTTGGTTTGGTTGTTTTATAATAGACTTTTTTTCTTTTTTTAGTTTTGGGAAAAGGTTTACAGTATCAATGTTTGGTATATAAGTATATAAGTAAGGAAACCAGTCAGAAAGTGGGTTGGTTGTTTTTGTTTTACGGCATATCAACCCTTTTCAGATTATTTAATGTCGAATCCAAAGATTTTGAAGAAAAGTTTTTTAATAGAATATATTTGTTGTTTTGAAGTCGCCAGAAAGTGGGGGAGATAGAAAGAGAAAGGGGTAATGGGAAGAAGGAAAAGGTGGGTTTTTGGTTTTGGTTTTACAGAACATAATTAAGTTTTGCAAAAGGAAGTAGAAAAACAAAAAAAAAAAAAAAACATCAATGTTAGGTGCATTACGTCTCAGGAAGCCAATGTCTTCAGACAGCCTGCTCTAGTAGTACTAGTAAAAGATAAGGGTCAATGAGAGAGATGTAATATGAAATGATTGTAACTAATGGAGAGATCATGAAATGGTTTATGACAAACATTGAAAGACAACCATGTTGTAGCCTGCAGCGAAAAAATCTGATGGAGTTTTGAAGTTTTTTTCTATTACCAAAACCATGTTTTCTTTCTCAAATATCATATAAAATACTTTTTTTGTTAATCTGAAATATTGAGAATTGATTTATTTTAATATTTTTACTAATGCTTTTAATATCTATCTTTAAATGGATTTATATAAAAGGCATTCCTAAAGTAATGCCTCCTATTTTTTTTATGTCCTCCACACATTTGACCATCTCGCTCATCTTCAATCCTATCCATTTTGTGATGTTGTCTTCCCATCTCTTCTTCTGTCTTCATCTCTTTCTTCCTCATCTTATTATCCCCTGGACCACTGTCTTGGCAAGCCGCTCTCCTCTTGTTACGTGGCCGAACCATTTTAGTTTGTGCCTCCTGATTGTGGTGAGAAGATCTTCATAAGGACCAATGGCTTGCTTTATTCTGTTTTTGATTTCCTCGTTGGCTATGTGGTCTTTGTAAAAGATGCCAGTCTTCTGAAGCATCTCATTTCTGAGGCCTTTAATTCTACTATAACTTATAGTATAAGGGTCCATGTTTCATAAGCATAAAGGAAAACTTTTGCGAATGATGAGGTGATGACTGAAAAAAAGCTACCATCCCATCATTGGCAAAAGTGCATTAAGAATGATGCTTAATATATAGAAAAAATTTGGAGCACAAAAGATCACTCGTTTTTCATGGTACAACTCCAGTCTTCATAATTTTTTTTATTTAGTTAAAAAAACAAAACAAATAAATAACATGCATTATTTTTGGAACGACTCTAATATTTACATTCATAAACAATTATAAAATTTTCTTTTTTTTTTTTCAAGTTATTAATTTATTTCATTTTAAAGTAAATTGTAATTTACTAGCAAAAATAATTATTTTCATTAAAATGAAATGAAAAAAATTACTATGAAATGAAAAGACTGCATATTCATATTTACAAGATGAAGATGTCATCTGTATTCTTGGCTAAAGAAAACAAGGATTTCAAAAAAGTATCTTTCTTTCATGTTACATTTTTCATGTTTCTTTCTGAATGTACCATTCTCTCTGACTGCTTCGTATTTACACTCAATAAAGGAAGAAACTCATTAACTGACTGATAGCTTGATTTAGTTTCCAGTAAAAAATAAAAAAAAGAAAAGAAAGTAATATTATTCTGACCCAAAATGTACTAATTTGGTTACTGGCTATCAAAACGAACATTTAGGCATTTTTTTTATTTAAATTTATGATTTTTTTTTGGTTTTACTAAAAACAGTTCAGAGTCATGCTGAATTGAAATATGTAAGTTTTGTAAGTGTATCTTGTGTAGTTTCAGAGTTTTTCCTGAATAGACAGAAAATACAATTTTCCTTTGTATAATAGATGATGATGATATGAGAGTCAACAAGGTGCGCGTGCATGGTCCTCTTCTGGTGCTGCATGTGAGATGACGCCATAAAAAAATAGTGAAGAAATGATGAATGTGAAAAGTGTGAAGCACCAACGTTGCCTTCACATTTTCACCAAGTTTCAGAAAAATCTAATGGATGGGGCAAAAGTTATGGGGTAAAAAGTGTCATTTTTTGCAATTTTGGGGGCATTTGTGACCCCTTTTGAGCTCCTGGGAATGCTGAACCCCAGTGAAAATGGACAAACGAGGTAGTTTCACACCTTAAGACATGTATAATTGAATTGAGCACCATGGAAAACCACTATATAGACATACATATCAAGTTTTTGAGTAATATGAAAAAAGAGCTCCAAAAAAGTGATGTTTTTAGCCCTAAAAGTTCCAGAGTGATGCGAACCAGAATTTTGCCAGGGTCATCCATACTGAATTTATATTAAGAACAATGGACTCCACATTTTGGCCAAGTTTCAGGAAAATCTAATGGATGGATCAAATGCTATGGGGCAAAAGTGTCATTTTTTTTACCTCTTTTGAGGCCCTGGAACGCAATAGGAATTTTCACAATTTTTTTTTTTTTTTTACTGTGCACATCTATTTAATGAAATAAAATCTGTGGCAAAATCTCAGGAAAAACTAATGGACAGTTCTCTGGCAATCGTCCAAACTAACGGACGCAACTGAAAACATAGATCCCTCTCCGATAAATCAGGGGACCAATAAAATTAGTAAGGAACAGAATACTTACCAATCAGGGAATGGAGTTCTCTTGAGTACCTGGAGTTGTCTGGGATAGTAAAGTTTCCACTTTGAATTGCTAAAGCACTTTCACCAAAAGGCAATGAGAAAAAACACAGCCGATAAAGTAAACATCCCATAGCCTAGAAAAATAAGGGGAAAAAAATAGATAAGTTACAAAACAATCAAGAAAATAATAGTTAGTGGCAGAATAATTATGAGCTTGAACTTAAAAAATCTGTATATTAAGATTTTCAATTCTGCTGTGATAAATATTTTAATTCTGGATATTTATAAAACACTAGCTGTACCTACCTGGTGTTACCTAGGAGTTTTTTTTTTTTTTTTTTTTTTTTTTTTTTTTTTAACTTAAATTACCCCCCACCCCCACCTTTTTTAAACAAAATTATTTTTTAAATAATATATTGATAGTTAATTTTAATTACTACAGTATTATTTGGTCATTAAATTAGGAATTTAATCAAATTATTATAAAACTAATTTATTTTGAGGAGATAATGTTTTAATCTATTTATAAAATTATTGGATGTAATAACTTCCATAACTAGTGATGGGACGATTCCAAAATGTTTGCCAATTCCGATACAATCACTGATTCCGTTCTAAATTTGCAATTTCGATACGATTCCAATTCTTTTAACTTCTGGGTAATTTCTGCATATATTTTTTCTCAAATGTTTTCCCTGTAATTCATTGAAAATTGTAAGACAACGAAAGATTAATTTTGATATTAAAATAAAACCAGAGTGTATCAGTTTGTCGTTAGTGTACAATATGCTACTTGAAAGTTTCCATAAACAGTTGAAAATAGTCAACATTTGGTAGGCAAAATGAAAAAACAATGTAAAAACAAAATATTTAACGTCCCCTCCCATGGTTACGAAGGAAATCCTGAATAATAATGTTACTATTTGGAAAACCATTTTTAACACGGACTTTGTTAACTATTCTGTGCTTTCTTTCTATGAATGAAGTTAAAGTTTTATTTTAATTATAAAAATTTAGTGTGTTATTGAATTGATTCACTTTACTGTAAAAGACAAAAACAAAAACGAGATGCAAATAATAATGATAACGACAAATTAACACTCAACTAAATCCCCATTTCAAATTGAAATATTACTTTTATATATGGGACCCTTGAAAAATGTGAGAGAAAGAAAAGCAATCATTTTAGTATTTAGGATGGAAAATCAGTTTCAAATATAAATTCAACGTTAAATAATCTAATTCTTTTTTGAGACAGCAGCACAGTAAGACACCAGATTACAATCTGTTATTTTGGTTTGCACAAAAATATGCTAGTGTGCAAAATTTTATTGTCATAAAAACAGATTTCTACAGAAAATACTTATTTGTACATTTTATCTAGCGAATAAACATAAAATTACATGTGAAAAACCATGTTTATTATTATAAAGTCGAGGTTTTGCTTCTAAGACAAAATTAACATTTTTGATAACTGTGTGGCGTACCATAAAAATATTTTTTTCTAAAGAATAAAAATGAATAAAGTTTATTGTTAGAAGAATTTTTATACAACAGATATAAAATTATGTATAAAAAACCATGTTTATTATTTTAAAAAATCCAACTTATATTCTAATACACTCAAAAAAGAAAAACACGATCCTCGATTTTTAGGTGATTAAATCGAGAATCAGGTTTTCTTTTTTAGGTGTATTAGAATATAAGTTGTATTTTTAACAATAATAAACATGGTGTTTCATGCGTAATTTTATTTTTATTGCCTAGATAAATGTATAAAGATTCTTGTAAAAAATAAAGTTTATTCACTTTTATTCATTAGAAAAAATATTTTCCTGGTACGCCACTCAGAGATTTATCAAAAAAGTAAACTTTGTTTTAGAAGCAAAACATAGGCTTCAGTTCCATTGTTGGATTTTTCAAAATGATAAACCTGGTATTTCATATGTATTTTTATGTTTATTCGCTAGATAAAAATGTAAAAATAAGTTGTTTTTTTCGTAGAAATTTGTTTTTATGACCGAATGAAATTTGGTGCACTGGCATACTTTTTGGCGAACTAAAACGGCGGATTGAAACCTGGCATGCTGGCATCCCCAAAAAGAATTACCTCACGATTTGTATGCAAAATAAGAAAACTATAGGGAGGGAATAGTTAAGAAAACCCATCCCATGTCAAGAATGAGTTTCTACATAATAACATACTATTTAGAAAAGCATTCTTAACATTAGGAGGGATTTCTGTTAACTTACTTTCTTTTAATGCCTAATTGAATTTATTTACACAACAACATACTGGTTTACAGAATGAATGAGAACTATTTTAGAAATGGATTTAAATAATTTCTGGGTATATATATATATCTGTATGTTGCACAAGGAACTAATGATTAATATTGGGTGAACACTGCTCTAGTGTTTTTCTGACCACAATTAAGTTTGTTTCACTGTTAAAGCAATGATGTCTGTACATATATGCAAAAAAAACAAAACAAATAAATAAATAAAATAAAAAAAAATAAAAATCGAGACAGTTAACAATCTTTCTGGATATTTTGATATCACTGTCTTAGTATTTCATCTGTTCTTTTTTTGACATGTAATCAGTGCAAGAAGGAGGACAAAAGTTGAATCAGTCAGAAAAAAAAGAAAAAAAAAAGAGTCAAATAAAGATAAAAGATGAAGTTATATTGGAAAAAAATAAAACTGATTAAAATGAAGGGGAAAATGTCAAAAGAGAAGCTGAATCAGTTCAAATGTCAAATAAAAGTTAAATTGCCATAGGAAAGCAATATACAAAAAGAAAAGTTATTCATATAGAATAAAATGTGTGAAATAAACTACCAAAGACTTGGAAACTGAACAGTTAAAACTAAAAAAAATAATGTCTTGTTCAGTAGATGCAAATCAAGATCCAAGTGGGTCACACTTTCTTTCTTCCAATCAGTTCATGAAAATGTTTGGATTTAAAGTACATCTGACCTGATTGTTGAACATTAACCCTTTGACAGCCAAATTTCTGGCTGAAAACCAATTAAAAAGATTTTCCCAAATCTCAATACCCCTTATGTCAAATCTCGAGTTTGTAGACTGAAAATTGACAGAGTAGTTTGATAGGGAAATGTGTACACACACATACACAATATGACTTTTATCTCTATATATAAAAATCTAATTCTTAGTTCGTTAGTTATTCGTAAAACGATATTTCTACATTACCAATTTAATTGAAATTTTCAGACAGCTATTCTTAGAGTCGATGAATGCTTTTATGTTATTAAAATAAATTAAAATTGCAAATTATGAAATTAAATAAAATAAAAATATTTTTGTAAGTCGATTCTGCGAGACTCTTCTCCCTTCATAACAAGGTAATGATATACACATGCGCCAATGACATCGTCGATTAAATCCGTTTTAATATTATAAAAGCCGACCCAATTTCACCGACACTTTCTTAGCTTAGTTAGTTAAAGAGCAGCGTCATTATCTAAAAGTCACAAGTTCGAATCGTGATGTAGGATATCCCCCCCCGATTTTTTTAACAACTTTAAACATTGCCCGCTTCACCTTAACACACACACACCTTGATTTTTTCGATTATTGAAACGGTTTGTTCTTTCTTTTTCCATCATGTAAGCTGTTTTTTCAGATCATCGTTTTTTTTTTAATTGTTTTTGAATCTCGCTGTTTTTGTTTAACATCGTTTTTTTTTTTTTATATTCAAACAGCCTATTTTCTTTTCATTTACCCCCTCCCCAACACACACACACACACTTACAAACACCTGGGCAGCGCCGAACACCCCCATTTTCCGATTTAAAAAAAAAAAAAAGTTTTAACATTGTCCGCTACACGTTCGCCGATTTTTTTTTTTTTTTTTTAAAACACACCTCGATTTTATTTTTACACCGATTTTTTTGATTACTGAAACAGTCCGTTCTTTCTTTTTACATCACGTATGCTGTTTTTTCAGATTTTCTAAAGAAGTTTATTATCATTTTTTTAAAAATTGTTTTGATTTACCCCCACAATGCAATGCTGGGTACCCCCGCTAGTAGATATATATATTTGTGGAAATATATTTTCTTATATACCAATCCTTAGTTAAGAAGTTCAATGTAATTACAGAGCAATATATTAGGAATAAATGACAAAAGACTATATTCCAAAGTTCATGATGTTGACTATATTATAATTTATTCCTTTCAGTTGACATTTACAATTCTTGACAGTATCTGTTTCGTAGCACAAAATCAATCACTTATTATATCAATCAGTGAATCTATTTTGCCCTTAACTCATCATCAACAATCAATCCGTCCAAAGGAAGTAAAGTGCGTTTTGACATGATTAAAATCTGAAAATTGGAAGAGAAGCTGTAAATACCTTATATGTTTCTATTACACCATTTTGAATATATATACATAAATAGATAAATAGAAAGACAGAAAGAGAGAGAAGAGAGTGATTTCTTCTAAGAAAGAATAAAATAAGCTTTTAAATAGCATCAATTATTAAAAAGTTAAAATTATACACAAAATATTTAATACTCTATGAATAAAAGAACTTAATTTTAATAAATCAGTTATTATATAAAGCTATGCAACAACAGGTTTGTATTTCGCCTTGTTTATTATTGCATAATTGAGTGAAGATTAATCTCATTGTTGCGCCTTTTCCCACCACTTGCTTTTGGCTTAAAACTATGGTGCATAAACGGTTTAAAGTTGAAAGGTGTAGAGTTCGATTTAGTATGTAAAATCAAAATCATATCACAAAGGAAACAGTTTATGTTTGGATATCAATCCTTGAACATAAATTTAATTGATTTTCACTTTGCTTCCAATTTGAAAGCCATACTTCCTTGTACTCACCCAAATGTCTGATTTTGTTGTAATAGTTTTGCCACCATAGAGGTCAACCATTTCTGGAGCTCGATATGGAAGTGTTGTGTATCTGAAAATGCAAAAAAAACAACAAAAAAAAAAAAACAATAAAACACTTGTTTTTAAATGTAAACATTAATAGCATTGAGATTTAAAAAAATATTTTTCCATAATTTTTCTTCAATTTATAAAATTGAAATCTTCCAACAGATTAAGAATATCTCTACATTAAAAAAGTGTGATGAGTTATTTGTGTGTGTCTTGAAGTGTGTTTCATACATAGCTTACATCAGATATTTTCGTTTAATATTAATTGATTATTTATCAAAATGAAAAATAGAATAGCATGCAGAAATAAAAATAACCTTTTAAAAATCTGATTAAATTTTTTTTTTAAATTACAAAATTAAATCCACCAAAATACATTTTGACTTCTTTGGAAGAAAATCAGACATTTTAATATTGGGGGAAAAATAAAATAATTTGTGATCTTTCAAAATTTGAAAGTATTTAAAATTCCTATGTATTAAAAGATTTAAAGTTTTTCAAAGCTATTTACATCCATTAACTTAATAGAGATTAAAACATTACCATAATACGATTAGTAATCAAATTTAATTTTGAAAATTTCATTTAAAACTTAAAAGCCTAAAGACTTAAAAAATTATAAAAACAAACAATCAAAAAGGTGAAATAAAGATAAAAGTAAAAAGACTCTCCAGCAATGGCTGATAGGTAGAGCTATTTCTTCAGGAGAATATGCTGGATACGGAAAGTATCCCAACCAAATCCTCCTCAGAGATCTTTGATCTGTATGAGATTTAGGAACTTTTATTAGTTGTTAACATTGCCCGGCAACTTTTATTAGTTGTTAACATTGCCCGGCAACTTTTATTAGTTGTTAACATTGCCCGGCAACTTTTATTAGTTGTTAACATTGCCCGGCAACTTTTATTAGTTGTTAACATTGCCCGGCAACTTTTATTAGTTGTTAACATTGCCCGGCAACTTTTATTAGTTGTTAACATTGCCCGGCAACTTTTATTAGTTGTTAACATTGCCTGGCAACTTTTATTAGTTGTGCTAACATTTCTTGGCGGCTTTTATTAGTTGTGTCTGCAAGGATTCGTGGCATAACAGAGAAAGTAATAGATAAAATTCTATTGTAAGTGACACTCTGCTGGAGGTGAATGGTTTCATTCTTAGCGTGCATGACACTCAAAAGACAATTACATATTAAGATTTCTACCTAGTCATAGATGGTGAAATGAAAGCATGCTATCCTCGTCGATTGAATAAAAGGCTAAAAATTCTGTGCAGATTTCCAAGTTTGACCAGATACACCTGAAGGAAGTCTGAGGTTGCATCGATTGAAACGTTGGTTAATGAGCATTTAAAAAATTCCCTTTTTATGCCCAAAAAAGCATATTGCTGCTTGGGACATAAGGGGTTACTATTTGGGATCATGTCTAACAGGGGACTATGGGGAGTTGAGCAGTTATAGGCTTGTTCATATTATATTTAAACTTCTGCAGGTTAGTGCAGTCAGGGAAGCAGGAATCAGAGAGGGAATTATAAAGTCTAGCAATCCGTAGTTAGAGTAAAAGCCTTTCCGGCATCTAGAGACCTCAACAGTAAAGGGGGGGGATTTTGCTACTAGTTGGATTAGTCAAGAGTATGTAGATTGGAGGAGGCACAAAAGCTATGAGTTTATCAACGCACATTGCATCAAAGTATTTGTAAAACAGGCACAAGAATGCACCATTGGACATCATATTGCTTAATCGATCTGTCATGCAAAAGTTTCAAATGGTATTTGAGATGCATTTCTATAAATTGTGCTGTTCATTATGTGTTTCATGCTTATCATGTTTGAAATAGTATTTTCCTAGCTGAGATGAGTTACTGCTGCCACATCAGAGGAGGTGGCATTCACAACATTCTTTCTTGTCTTGACAGAGCATAAAATCAACATCAAAATCTAGTGGGGATGATATCTAGTATCTAGCCATTTTCTCACAGAAGAGACATAGCTAGTATTTCTCTATCGTTATTTTCATGATTTGAGCTCCAATCGCTGGTTCCTCCTTGTAAAACATTCACAGTAATAACTCTTCTTGCTACCATAATGGAAAAAATAAACTTTTCTTTCTGCATCCTTGTGTCTAGCACCAAGCAAAATTTCCATGAACAGGGTTTCTTTCTATGAGTTTCCAATCTGTGGAACACATTACAAAAGAATTGCTTCTCTACAGATTACAACGCAGTCATCTTCAAATCTAATGTCAATACCTGTTACAAACTGTTCACATTTTTTTTTTTATTACAAAGGAATTACTACTTATCAAGACGTGTACTTGAGGATAAAGGCTAATGAGTTCACGGTAGTAATGGGACAATATTGTAGTAATCGTTAGTAGTATAAATTTGGTTAATTGGATTACTTAAGGGGACGGCTCATGAAGAAATTATTTACGTTGAACTTGAAGGCAACCCATATTGTCAGCTGGAAAGCAGGCAAACAGACATGCAGTTCTAAGAGGGAAACTTTGATCATGGAATATATGTCTAGGTTTAGGCACAGATAAAGAATGGGGGAAATGATAGTGTTTTCAGCTGGACGAGTGTTTTTCATGAAAGTTTGACAAAAGGGGATCATTGATTGGAGCTTTGACGAACGCTTGTCATGAAAATAATGATAGAGCAGAGACTTCTCATATTCTTTATACATATTGTCAGCTGGAAAGCAGGTAAACAGACATGCAGTTCTAAGAGGGAAATGATAGTGTTTTCAGCTGGACGAGTGTTTTTCGTGAAAGTTTGACAAAGGGGGATCATAGATTGGAGCTTAGACGAACGCTTGTCATGAAAATAATGATAGAGCAGAGACTTCTCATATTATTTATTATTCAACTGACAATCCATACATCTCACTATCTTTGAGTGGTTTGTGGCCTTGATAAGGGGGGAGTTGTTAGTATAAAAAAAAGCTTGAAAGTTCAATGGACTTGTGTTAATATCAATTCTTATTTAAAAGAAAAAAGTCAGCCTCACCTGCGGATTTCTTCCTCCACCTGACTCACTCCATGTTGGACAGGGTTTAAGAACCTTGCTGTGGCACTGCCAAAATCACAGAGGACATAATTTCCACTATCTTCTCGCAAAATATTTTCCACCTACAAAAAAAAAAAAAAAAAAAAATGGACAAAAAATATTTAGCCATTAACTCTTAAATCTGAATTATTTAACACACAAATCCTACAGATGCATTTACAATTATTTTGAAACTCATGAATAAAACATCAACATCTATAAAACCGTAGTACAGATGTAACATTAAGTCAGATCAGAATTAACAGTCAGTTCCCAAAGCTACATACTTAGAAAACAGAGCTATTAAACCTGACATGGTGATGTGGGACAAAAAAAAGGAAAAGGAGCAACCTTAGTGAGTGTCCCCAATGATGATAGGTTAAAAAGAGCTGAAAGGAAAAAGATGATGAAATAAAATGTTCCGTGTACGTCATGAAAAGAAACTAGAATTTTAGAAAGATCCCCATTATTCCAGTAATTTTAGAAGCAGCTGAATTCATTAAAAAAAAATACTACTTGGCAAATATACCCAGTAAACTAAGTGCAATAAAGATACAAACAATTATACTCAAAAGGGTGGTTAGAATCCTTGAAAAAAAAAAAAAAAATCTCTGTCTGGAAGGTATGATAGTATGTGTATATCAGACATCCAGTAGGATGCCCCCATTTCAGCTAGAACAAAATCCAAATAACATAACATACTGGACTGAATTGTGTTAAATACCTAGTTTGTTGACAAAGAACCAAATGCAACAGTTTTAAAAAATTTATATGAAGAAACATTTTTTTTAGTAAGTATTATCAAGTATTTTGCCATTAGACGTCTTCCAATTAAGGTCATTTAAAGAAAATGAAGCTAATGTTAACATTACACGTGGAATCGGTTGTGTATCATGCTAAGTTGTAATCTCAATCAGTCCTAACATTCTGCTTTGTGTACATCATTCCTTATCTTAAGACTTTATTGCGGTAATCAATCAATAGATTCCAAAGAACTTCTGATGAGGAGTCATACTGGGAAACTGCAATAAAGTATTATTTATTGTTAATGTAATTTAACCTAATAGAAAAATAAAAAGGTTCAATATCATAATCTGTTTTTTTTTTATAAAATAAATTCCATGTGTGTCTGCAAGTGTTCTTAGGTTTTGTATCTGAATATCTCTGATAAGTATAGAAAAATCGATAATAAAAAAAAAACAATTAAAAAGGAACAGTCCGATTTTAACCAAAGTTAACACCCTTATACAGCTTAACATCACAAGTGCATTTGAGAAGTTTTATCACACAAGTAGAAGTGTCTGGTGTATAAAATCAACAGGAGATTCCTTGATATGGCAGGGGAGCATTCAAAATGTTTATGTTTAGAGCACAATTGAACCATGATATTTAACTTTTGCATTTTAAACTTAACTTCAAGACGTTATATAAAATAATTATATAAAATAAACAGTAGGCTCTCTACAGTGGAATGTAAACTCCAATGTACTGTGGACTAAGTCACTGCGGAAAGGAAATGAAGCTTCATCCACGTGAACCAATAGAT
Source organism: Euprymna scolopes (assembly GCF_053919585.1). Lineage (NCBI taxonomy): Eukaryota > Metazoa > Mollusca > Cephalopoda > Sepiida > Sepiolidae > Euprymna > Euprymna scolopes. The sequence continues at coordinate 15,366,816 of NC_136497.1, forward strand.
TTGATTGAAAAAATGGGTGATTTTACCATTTTCGGTGACAATAAAAAAGTATTGAAAGTGTGGAAAATTCATTGATCGTCATTCAATTCCATCTAATAATACACACACATGATATAAGAATACCCATCCCAGAATACGTAAAATTTCACAAATTAAACAGATTTGCACTGCTTTTATGTCCACTTACAAAGATTAAAATCAAAATATAATGATACTTAACCTTATGTCTTGAATCTTTATTGAAATTTTGATTAACATCCATTATGTGATTTTTAATTCAAGAAAATGTCCTAAGAAATTTAGGGAATCTTGTTTAATTGGTGTCTGATGACTATGGATCAAATTTAATGCAAATCTGAAATATCTGAATATTAAAATTGGAGGTTGTGCCCATATTTTAACCACTAATAAACTATAAAATATCTTAAACATGCTGAAATTTTGGAATTATTTATTAATTGATGTCTAATACCTACTTCTTAAATTTCATAAAAATTGAAGGTTTTTTTAAAATTTTCGCAAAGGGCTTTCATCTTATTTTTACTTCCTTTGTATTTAAGCAGCTATGTTCCAAAATTTATAATTAATTAATGAATTTTTAAGATATGAATATATAAACATATACGATTAAGAAAAAAAGTGACTTGCTGGATCAGCCATTGAGTTCAGGTTTATTTAAGTTTGCAAAAGTTTGTTGAAATACAATGTCTCTTTCTGCTTACAATCTCTCTTCTAACTCACATTTACCCTCTCCAACTAGAGGTTTAATAGTATTACTACTTGCAGTCATATTTTATTTTATTTCTATGTACAAGATAGAAAAAGCATGTACATAGAAATATATAAACACCGCCGCCCAGCATTGCCCAGTCGTAAAATATGCATAAATATTATATTTTAATTCATACAGAAACTGATGTACATACGAGTATTATGCTTTTTTCTAAACAGTTCACTTTTTGTAAGTAAAAAAAATGACTGAGATCAAAACTAAAACCTAAAGACAGTGAGTGAAGTATGATAACCATTAGACCAGCTTGACACGATCTTTAAAAAGTCTTTTCAAACCTACTTATTCTGAACATAAAGAAGCTATCATGTTTCATGGCCGCATTCATGAAACAGTTGACAAATAGTTAAAATTCTAATGACTCCTACATACCAATTTTTCTATTTTAGCCCCTTAGCAACTTTTTCTCGAATGAAAACTAACAAAAAAGCTTTCCACATGTCTGAATACCCTATATACAAAATTTCAAGTTTTTAGATAAAAAATTTGTGTAGTTATATTTTAGGTTGAGAAGTGTCCTCACACACATTCTCACTTTTATAGATATACACATATGTAATTTTATACACACCATATGAAATAAGCTTTTTTTTAAGTCTGAAATTGTAATTAGCATATAAGAATATCATTTCCATCAGTTGAAACAGGATTCTTCAACCCTGCACGGAAGTCAGGTGAGACCTTGCAAATAAATATTGGATTAGATTTAACATTTTAATCCTGCAAGAGAGATAGCAGCCCATTTTTCGATTGTAGTTAAAATGGTAAGAATATTTGCGAAAGAGTTCAAAAATAAAATCGGCACCATTGGAATAAAACGCTCTAACATGTTAAGATTCTTTTTATTAAATTACCAAATAGACTAACCAGATAGAATCAGGTGAGTTGATTCACGTATTTATCAGGTCTTTAAATAAACATGATGTTTCTTTATCTAAATGGAGCCATGATGGCTGGAAACTAAAACAAAAACAGTCTCAGGCCAAGATCAAATAGAAAAAAAAAAAACATAAAATAACGTTAGCAATCACATGGTGGACATCCTTTTTGGGGTAGAATTTTGGAAGATTGAAAACTCTCACAATAGTACAATTATACATTGTCTAGTCTGAATCATTGCTTATTAATAGCACAGTTTATTCTTAGATGAACTGTGTATTACAAAAGAAAGCGTTACAAATGCTCTCATAGTTTCTATAAAGTTAAAAAGAAAAAAGGTAAAAAGGTTTATATCATAATAATACAGTTAGGCAAATTCATGTACATACATATATCATCACCCCCTCCCTTTTTTTTAAAGATTGTCCTAGTGCTGAAAATGGAAAAAAAACATTTTTTAAGAAATTCATCTGATGTCACTTTAATATTGAACATAAAACTCCAACTAAAATACATTTGGTATCATTGTTCACAAAAATGTCTGTTAGCCAAGTTCTTCTGCTAAAGAACTGAATCTTTGTGTTTTAAAATCACATTTTTTGGTGCCACAGAGTCTAAAATCAAGATGGTGGCAATATACATGTAGTACAGCTACAGATTGTTAAATATTGGGCGAGTTTTTAGTTGAGAATAGCAAAAAATAGGGCCCAATTGAAATCAACTTGGTGTATTTGGATGTCAACTCGACCTCTCATGTGCTAGAATCAGATTTAATACAACATGGCACAAATGAAAAATACAGAAAAGAAGTTGTCAATCTGCTACAGAGCACCCACACATGAATGTGTGGTTTTAGAGATGTCTTGATAAGATATGATTATGCAATAATTATCGATCTTTGGATCTCCAATCAGTGATTTGAAACAAGAGGAACAAAACTAATATACTACTTCTGGACTTTAACTGTGTCGTTTTGGTCCTTATTTTCAAGGTATGAGCAAACTTGTTTGCAGGTAGCATTTCCTTGATTGGCCATGGTAAGAGATGTGCCGGAGTGAACAGTTAGCAAAGTATGTTTCAAATGTTCATATATCTTCATTGACTTGTGAAAAATTAGAGCTCCCCAGTGAGGAGAGGTATATATATATATATAACAACGAAAGCAGAAGTGATGCAACAGATCATCTGATAAGCAAATACAGCACGTGTACACATTTCAACCATTACAGATTACGATTATATTAGAAAATAAATAAAAGAATGATCCATGTTATAAATATCTTCTGTCAAGGTTGTAAGAGTGAAGCATAATCCACAGAATAAATAGAAGCAGCATTTTTTTTTATTTTTTCATGTTAATAGAGATATTAAGGAAGTGCATAAAAGCAGAGGAGGAGACGTTTTCCTGTGGCATCTTTACATCATGAATAAAGAAACAACAAAAAAAAAAAGTTTAAAAGAAAGTAAAAAAAAAAAGTAAAAAAAAAAAAGAAAGTAAAAAAAGAAAAAGATCAATTAATAAAAAGGAGACAGAAAAAATGCATCAAAGCAAAAAAATTGCTTTAATGTTAATTTCCAAAGCCGTATCAAGAAATTAGGATTAGAACGGACAGTCTAGTAATTTCGTGATATGAAGAGATCATAAAATCCTATTTATGTATTTTAACGTTTTGCAGTTTTAGAGATCCTGCATGGTTTAAAAATTTGTATTTAAAAGACTACCATCCAGCAAAAGACGCACAAATGAACAATTTCTACATTTGCTAAATGCTGTTGAGAAAATTATTTTGAATAAGAATTTCGAAATTCACACACTGTGACAATTAGATGTAAGTAGGGTGTATTCTAATTCCTGCTGAAACTGAACAAGAAACAAGTAGACATTTTTGAAGCCACAAAACATGGCATCTTGTCAAGTTTAAGGGACTCTTAGCCAAGTCAAATCATTGCACATATTTAAAGCAACCGAATATATATATATATATATATATATACACTCAAATAAAGTACAATTAAATAAATACTTAGCTTTGGTCTTCTCTTTTCTTTCAAAAGTGTTGTTCATTTTCAAAAAACGTTCGTAATAGTGATGACTTTTTAAAGTACTGTCTTTCCTTTAGAAAGAGTTTTGTCTTTTTTTGTTGAAAGAATTATATATACACACAATTTTAAAGAAACTTTTGCTTATTTAATACAAAAGCAAAAGACAGCTTTTAATTTTAACCAATAAAAAACGTCCTTTTAATTATTCATAAAATTTCACATAAGCAACAAATTGTTATTTTGTTAATTTATAATTTTATTTTACAGATTATACTGAAGGAATACATTTATTTCTAATAATGCTCCTTTATAGTATAAAGAACAGTGTAATTACAGATAATCCTTTACAAATTTGTGCCCCCCCACTCCCGCCCCAAATCAATATCAATTTTATTATATACAAGCTATTCTACGTCGATCGGAAATCTTTTTACTTAGATTTTTGTTTGGCTTTTTCTTTTTTAAATAACAAATATATTTGTTTAACTTTTAAATGTATAACTAGCAGGAGTATCCTTTGTTGGTTAAGGATCCTAATTTCCATAAATCATGTAGAATAAAAAAAAAAATAAAACGAAAAATCTTTTTTATGTAGCAGTGAACTTTTTACAGTGTCATTTCATGGTTAAAATATTTTTTAAATAGGATTTTTTAAAGGTTTATTTTGGTACTTAACGTTATTGCATGTTTTCATTTCAATAAATAATCAAATAATAAAAATAAAAAATAACATTTGAAGTCACATATTCACAGAAACATAAGTAGTCACAATTTTATTAATAGACATTTATAAAATAGACATTTTAGTTTTATTAAAAGAAAAAAAGAGACTAAATAAATAAAATTTTCTTCGACTTAATTTAAAAAAACAATGAAGCAAGAAACTTCAATTATTAACAAGTGTGCAGAAATCATGTATGAGAATGCGTAAATATTAGATAGATTATTCATGACTAGCTCAATATGTCCGGCATTGCATAGTTTTGTATTTTGTTGCAATTTGTTCTGCTTTTAATTTCTTCTTTAAAATACTCTCCAAGTCAGAATTGTTTTCAAATGGCTGTCATCTTAAAAAAGAGAGAGTAGCTCTGTAATCGTCTATACAGAGTTACTTCCCTTCATTCGAACAAAATTAAAATAAAGAAGGCATTTTTAAATTTTTTTATTTTGTTCCAATCAAATAGGATGTGATTGTATAGACAGAGTTAGTTCCCCCTTCATTAAATTTTTTTTTTTTTTTTTTTTAAGAGCCATTTGACAACAAGACTCAGACAAAGTATTTTCTGGAAGAAAGTAATCAAATTTTATTCATAATAATATGCTGATATTAACATAGGAAAATCTAATAAAGCGAATAACTGATAGAATTTTATTTTGCTTTTTATAATACACTAGCGAGGGGTACCCGGCGTTGCCCGGGTGTTTTTCGGGGTATGTGAAAAAAAACCCGAAGCGTTGACAACGCGCAGTTGGAAAATAGTAAAGTGTTAAAAAAAACAAACAGGTGCGCGTTTTTGATTGACGTGACAGCGATAGGTATTCAGCAGTTACGATTTTGTGTGAAACAGTTTTGAATAAATCGGTTTGTTTTGAAAATCCGCTCCCTGTTTATTAGGAGGAGCGAAATGAAAGCTACAGTCTGATATGACAAAGTCGACATTGAACAAACTGGCTTTCGGCCTGTGATTAGAGTCGAGTTTCGCTTTTTTTTATACCGAAAACCGAATGTAACGCGTGCCGATGCGGGAAATGTGGAATAATTAACGTTTGAAAGTCAATAAAATTAAATAGACAGGCGAGCTCCGTGGGTAATTCTGAGATATTACAATTTATAGATGATATAAAAAGTTTTAAGAAGTTGTGAAGCGAGCAAGCGCTTCTCTGAAAGAAGTTTTTCGTGGACATCAAGGAAAAATGAACATACATACACACATACATTTTCGCTTTTATACATATAGATGGATAATGGGTGATACTTCTGTTTAATGTTGAAAAAAAAAAAAAAAAAAAAACTTTTGGCAATTAACAGTGCCTGAAGATACAGATTTGTTCATGAAGTTCCTGTTATCATTTTTAGAAAAAAAAATTTTTTTTAAAGCAATAAGTTTAGACCAATGACTAGTACCAAAAATAAGATGATGAAGTATTGTATTTTAGTTTATCTTCCCATCAGAGAAGTAGAATCAGTAAATGATTGCCTTCCGGGCAGACAAAGAAAAGAAAACAGACAAAAATAGCTTTTAAAGGTCAACTAACAGAAACGATTTCATGAGAGAAAAGCAATATTAACAATGTTTAGTCTCTAGGTTGATCAAGGAATCAAAGTTACTTTGAATAATATATTTGAATGGAACTATGAAGTCGTTTTAGAACATGCAAAGTTAGTACTACTGACCTCTGGCATATCCCCCATGACCTTGTGTGTGCCCGACCCTTACCTGGAAAGATTAGATCTATAGTTTTATTTTTTGTCACCTTATTTAAAGTGTCAGAAAAAAGTTACAGCCTCTTTTAAACATAAAACAAGATATATATATATATATATATATATATATATATATATATATATATATATATATATATATGTTAAAACACAAAGCAATTTAACATATTGATTTGTTGACAGAGTACAACCTTCCATTGTGTGTGTGTTTATGTTATAGCCACTTTTAATAGTAAATAGTAAAACCATAAAAAAGATGTCTCTTGTTTTGGCAAGCTTCTGGGTTTGATCTTTATTCCTGATCGTAAATGGACCACATACATCAAATCCGTTGCCAAGGCCGCTGGAAAAATGGTGGGATCCTTCTATCAATCTAGTAGATATCTCTGCTTATGCAATTCTCTATCTATATAAGAGCAAGGTATGTCCAAAGATGGAGGACTGTTGCCACATCTGGGCAGGAGCTGCTAGAAAAGACTTATCTTGCCTTGATAGAGTTTAAAATAAACTTTGTAGCCTCATAGGGAATGCCCTTTTCTCTTCCCTGCAACCTCTTTCTCTTAGGAGAGATGTTGTGAATTTGCTTTATTGTTATTTTCATGGCAAGTGCTTGACTGAGCTCCAATCTATGGTCCCCCCTCGCCAAACTTTCACAAGAAACACTCGTCTAGCTGAAAACAATATCAATAATTTCCCCCACTATTTACCTGTGCCTAAACCTAAACGGATTCCATGAACAAAGCTTCTTTCTTAGAACTGCACACTTTCCGTTTTCCTGCTTTCCAGCTAACTACAATATGTCCAATGTAAACAAGTTCTTGATGAGCCGTTCCAATTAAGTTAACAAATTTAGTGAATTTCCATTACTAACGATTACTATATTGTCCAATTGACTACTGTACAAATTTTAACTCTTATCGTCGAGTGGCTTCTGGGCCTTGATAAGTGGTGATGCTTTTGTAAAAACAGAAAACATTATTGCCTTAAAATTTGTACACTTTGAAAATTTGTTAAATCTGAGGATTTGTATTGTTTCTGAAATCAATTAAAAGATACAATTTACCTTATTCAGACTACAGTTCTCATCTTGAATGTTATTCTCACAATATTTTGGTCGATGTATCTCAGAACTTCAGGTGCATCTTGTTGAAGTTGGGAATCTATGCAAAACTTTAAATCAAACAAAGATATATTGCTCTTGTTCCATCAGTCATGACTCGTTAAAAGTTTGAAGTAATTTTTAATTACTAGTGGGACCTGTGGAAATTCTTCAGCGGACTCTTTCCTATGTAATATATTGATGTTGGCATTCTGTAAATGTTCAGTTTAAATGGAGACGCCCTAATATCATTGTAGCTCTTTTGTTAAAACTGCAAAAGTATTTATCTAAGCTAGAAGGGACGTCCGGCGTAGCCTGGCCGTAAAATATGCTTAAATATGATATTTTAATTTATGCAGATTTCATATATATTATTATTATAAAATCAATTATTTATCGATTCTTATATATTATAAAGTTGTTTATATTTCAAAAATAAAAATATATCCATATGACTGAAGTGCATCAGCTTTAATCGAAACTGGAACCAAAACTTAATTCTTGGTACGTTATAAAAACAATAGATGACTTGAGTGCCATCAGCTATAATCATAACCGAAACCAAAAATTGTGAAGAATTCTTGGTAAAATTATTTATTACAAGAAATAGAAGGTCATAACAAACGACAGTCACTCGGAAGAAAACAAAATGTAAGCGTAACACGCAAATATTCTTATTATCACCTGTAATTAAGATTGAACCTTCAACATCCAGAAGATTGTCATTTAGAACTTGCATCATCTTAAGTTTGGCAATTAAAACAATTTAACAAATTGATTTGTTGACAAAAAGTATGAACTCTCATTATATATATATATATATATATATATATATATATATATATATACTAGCAAAAGTACCTGTCGTTGACTGGGTTCAAAAACAGCCTACAGAAAATGGACTCTGATTTATGAAAGTATGATAAGTTATAAAAAGGAAGGGTTGTAAATTTGTGTTGAATTTGGGGGTATCAAAACCAAAGCAAAATATGATAAAAGTAAAAATAAAATAGATAAACCCCATAATTTATTATACCATACCTGTTCACACTGAAACCCTTATCACAATATTCTGTAGATCTATATTAAAAAAACCTTGTTAAACTTTGTGACATATTTCCATTCTATGGAGGTCATGTGCAAACGAACACCCCATAATTTTATTATACCATATTTCTTCAAACTGAAACATAATTATCAAAGTATACTTACACAGATAGATATGAAAAGTCTTTGTAAAAGTTTGTGCCTATTTCCATTCTATGGAGGCCAGGCGCGAACGCAGACCCCACAATTTTATTATACCATCCCTATTTAAGTTAAAAAATACTTATCAAAGTATTCTTATGTACATCTATATCAAAAACACTTGTAAACGTTTTTTTTTTTAATTTTTTAATTTTTTATTTCCATATTTTGTGGACCAATATAGTCAACCATATAGGAGCCTATTTGTGACCAGACACACACACATTCAGCTTTATATTATATAAGAAATAAATGACAAGTATCTATATTCCAAATTTCAAGATGTTAACCATCTTACCATTTATTATGCTTAAATTATGGTTAATATAGTTAGCATTTTGAAATTTAGAATATAGATTTTTGTCATTTATTTGTTATATGCTCTGTAGTTACAACAATTTTCATAAATTAAAGGATTGGTATGAATAAAAGGTAAAATATAATTGAATAAACACATTTCCCCATAAATAATCTCTCTCTCTCTCTCTCTCTATATATATATATATATGTTGTTTGTTGGTAAATAAACAAGCAGCTCAAGAACTGTAAAAGCGGTGGGCGAGCGTTTATTTAAATGGACATTTGTTAAAGTCATTTACGAGCACCGATTCCATGGGCCAATAGATAGAACTGCCAACTATCAACATGATAGTTGTAGGTCCAATCCCCAGCTGGGAAAAGGTGCTAGTTTAGCCGCACTGATAAGTTGTGATACAACAAAACAGTACTGCATGTGGACGACTATATATATATATATATATATATATATATATATGTGTGTGTGTGTGTGTGGTGCTATGAGTATTACAAAACACAGAGCACGTGTGTACTTTGTCAATAGCAAAAAAAAAAAAAAAAAATGTAAAGATGGAATGTTAAAACATGTTTTAATAATAAAAACCTAATAACCAGGTTAATTGCTTTATATAACGTACTTTTCTTTTTTACACCTAATAAAAAACGAATAAAATGTCACCTCACTTACCCAGTACATAATGACACAATGAGGAAGTATAAATTGCTGCACATTGAACTTTACGAGTGACAGTTTACTTTCTGTTGAAATTTTATTGACACATGCAAATGAAACGAATTAAGAGGATATTTTTGGGTCATGACTGTGTGAATCACTTGTGTTTAATGTGAAAATTTGTTTACAATTTGAATTTATTTTATTAAATGTAGCACAGTTGGCAGACAGCATTTTGTTTGGGTGAAGTATCCAACAAAGGGAACCTGAGAAACCTTTGATATTGGCTTGTCTATAAACTTTGGAATGGACAACCCTAGTCATACCGCGAGTTAATCTGTTTTTTTTTTTAATATTCTTTTTACTAATACATTACCATTTATAAAGGCTAAAAGCCATTCATAGATAATGGTTAAGGAGTTACGTAGATTGATAGTTTTATGATGATGAATATTAAGTAGGTACGGGCAAAAATAAAAGAATAAGATTAAATCTGAACAGTATAGGGAGGTGTGCAGAACAGGAAACTTTGTTGGTATGGTCACATTGAAAAAAAAATCGATGAGAGTTCTTGGATTCGAAGATGTAGAACAGTTGAGGTAGCAGGATCGGTTGGCAAAGGTGATAAGGATAAACTTGAGAAAAAAAGGGGATAATAAAGGCCTAGCCAGAGATAGGATAGTTAATTTCCAACATGTGCCATAAAACGGGCATTAAACCAAATACAAAGATTTTGTATCATTTTTTTTTTGCTTGGCGATAATTTGGTCAGAACATTTAAATATATCGTTGCATTTGATTTCAGGTTTATTTCTTTAAAACTAAAATTCCATAATCATTGATCACATTATATTAACGATTTGACAATATGCGATTAAATACTGTAACATATTTTGAACAATTATTTTTATCTTAGCTGTTTTCCATAATTGTTTCAGCTGTTGTTCTCTACGGCTTTCTGATGCCGTTTGTTGTCATAGGTTACTTATGAGAATTTCCAACTCTTCATTTAATCTTTTTTTTTTTTTTAAATAAATATCTTGTATCGACCGCATGCTAGCTTGTAATACAGATTTCAAACAAAATATCAGTTATTTTCTTTTACTAAGGACTGAATTCAGAACCTAGAATATCTATTAACAAATGCATTTATTTTCAGGACTCTGTCTAATAGAATAATTTTAGTTATTTTTTATTTAAAGATTTATATGCATTAATAACTAGTTTGATTCTATTACAAGATGGTGATTACAATCTCTACTTAAGGAACTTAAAAATTAACCGATACAAGATTTTAAAAAGGCAAGAAAATGTGAAAACAACGCATCTTAGCGGATAAAACAAACGGTTCAGTTCAAAATTCGAAAAGGGTTATCAATTGTGACAAAATGCAGCTGAAGAATGTCGGAGAGTATAATATCAAAACATTGTCAACATTACAACCACAAAAATGAAAGCAACAGTGTAAATAAAAATCAACTATTATAAAAAAAAACCCATTAAATTTGATAAAAAGTACATTTATCATGATTATGTAACATATATATAAATATATAGATATAGTAAGAAACTAATATTTTGGGATTTTTAGATGAGGATTTAAAATTTGGATTAATTGGACTATTGTTCTCATCTTTGATGTTATCTTTACAAGGTTTCAACCAACGTCACCCTTTTGAGCCTTTTTCAGGGGAATCTTGTTGAACTGAATCTTTGTGCTGGAGTTTAGAATCTGTACAGAATTTTGATGTAAGCCCTTTATTTAATCCACATGGGTAGATTGTTCTAATTCTGTTAGTCATGACAGAATAGATTTTTTTTTAAGTAATTCTTATTTCTAGTGAGTATCACCTGTACCAAGGATTGAGCTTTAAACTTTCACTTAGAAGTGATTATCGCCTCTGTTCTGTCTTGAAAGACAATAGATACCCCCTTGTGAGAGTGGTTGCGCATATGATTTTGAAGCAAGGGTTGCCTGATCCTCAAACATCTCTACTGAATCGACACTGCTTGATTTCAGTGGCAAGGAGAAATCCAGGATGACTAGAAATAATGCTGAGATAAGCAGAGAGCACGTACAGCACCTGGTGTTTTCAAATGGTCACCCATTTTAGTACTGATTAGGTTCAATGTTGCTTAACTTTGGTGATCTAAGTGGAATCTGTGTGTTAAACATGATTATGCCGTATTAGAAGTGGTTATTACTTAATAACTTTATCCGTTGTGCAACCGATAAAGTTATAATAGATAAGTCAAAACGTGAAAATAACAATTAAGGTGAGAATAATATAATCCAAATAAGAAAATAATTGCAACAACCAGAAAAAAAAAAATAACGTGTGATGAATATAAACGTTATATTTCTAATGAAACAAATTAGCATTGAATCTCAGACAATGGCAAAGCAAGTAAATGGGTTTTCTGCTATAGCTATCTTTGACCTTTGCTGTTCAACATTTACAAGACAGAGGCAAACTGATTCACACTGACGAACATCAGTTTATATAACAGTGGTGTTCATTAGGATTGGCTAACACTATTATTCCCATGCAAAGTATAGCACTCAGGCTGAGATCCAGTGTATAGAGACACTAAGATTAGAATATAATATTGAGATTGTAAAAGAGCAACAAATAAAAGTACAATTATAGGGCCAGATTAAAAAAATTTCAATAAATATTTTAATTGGGAGAAAACAATGAAAAGATTTCATTGAAAACTTTAAAATAGTTTTTAAACTTTTTTTTACTCATGGACCACTTTTCCCTTCTTTTTTCTTAGTGGACCCCCTCATAACTATTGGTTATAGTATGGGAGGGTGAAGGTCAGACAGACAATATAACAGGAAAAGAACCAACTGCCTGAGGTGCATATTTAAAACTAGCTCCTATCACTTTCTTTTTGTTTTATTGCTTTTGAGAAAATACATTCAAATTTGAATGTCTACTTCAGCTTTTTTCACGTCAAATCAAAATTACAGTAAAAATTAAATTTTTAATAATAAAAACCATTATGAGTTGGTTTCATTCATGGACCACCAAAACATCATTGTAGACCCTCAATTTGTTATATTTTGCCTGTGGACCCCCAGAAATATTCCAAGGACCCCTGCTTTAAAATAATGGAATTTTTATTTATGATAGACAATTTATTGTCAAGGCCGATTTCAAAAACTAAATCTATTAAATAATTTGATTTTTTTTTTTTTTTGCTAAGAGAATAAAATATTTTTTGAACAAAATACCAGATCAGATAAAAATCAACAATAGAAAAAATTATGGCTGAATTGGATAAAGTTAGAAATAGGGGAGGGGGCATTTTTGAGAAATAGAAAATGAAATATGTAACAAAATTTGATCCATATATTAATATTGTGTATGTTTTGAAGGTTGAATTGAGAAGATGGTAAAAAAAACAAAAACAAACATAAAAGCTTCCATCTATAGGCTTTATATTTTATTAAAAAAAATATTTATAACAAACTTTAATATTACTTAATTATATTTATTTATTTATTTGTTTGTGGACCGTTATCCTCATCTTCATAGTTGTTGTTGTTTCACCATGTTTAGGCCAAATATTCCAGGACCCGTGGCATAGTGGATAGAGGTGTTGAATCTCTACGGTACCAGGTGAGCATTGTTTAAAGATAGCAGTTTCAATCCTACCCAAAACCAGCACGAAGATTAGTTGGCCAAAACATGATGAGATAACACCAATGAAATGCAGTAATTACTGAGGATACTGTTAAGAAACTTAGTGTCGCAGTTAACCAAGTGAAGAAGGCCAGAGGGTGAGTTGGTCGAAACGTGGTGAAACAACATCGATGAAAATGAGGATAACAACCGCAAATAAATATACAAATTACTCATCTCAAAGGATTCCAACAAAAAAAATATTGCTAAATCATTATTAAAAGAAAAAAAATTACAAGACAAATTCACATGCATATATTAGATTTTGCTTCAACATAGCGTTTGATGACTACATATTGCAGGACATGTAATAAGTGTTATGATAACCATATGTAATAGAGCTAAGTTCATTTGCAGCACCTACGAAATCAGACTTCTATGGAAACAGAAATTGTTGTAGGTGTTAAAATAGTAAATTTACCAACTTGTATAATACAACTTATTCCAGTTGACTAAGTTGATAAAACATATCTACTGCACCAATTTGACCTTCACACACACACACACACACACACACATTGGCTCTGTAAACAAATATTGCAACAAGAAAACTTAACCCCCCCCCCAAAAAAAAAACAAGTTATATTATTATATCATGACAATAGAACGTTTTGAAACAAAATTTGGATTTTTTTATATAATACTAATAATAACGAGATCTATTTTTTTTTCTTGCGACCAAGATTGACGTTTTTGTAGAGTGCATTTATATATTTACATAACTTTGTGAGAGAGAGAGGATTTTCCCTACATTATAATCTCGTTTTTCTTATTATTTAATAGCAGGACCCGTTAACAGATATTGCCCAGTGGAAGCATGAGAGATCCAGAACAGAATTATGAGAGAAACCCAACCTGAAAACAAATTAAACTACAGTTGTTGTTGATGACAATTGCCATCCCTGAAAAATAGCGGACACTGGCAGCCATGGCCCAAATGAAATAATCTGGCTTCCACTGTCAGGCATCATTTTCCAGTGGCAGCTAGTGGAAGCCACTTTTTGTGATGTTCAGCACTGTTGGCTACTGGTGATTAGTGTTGGTTTGGGGCGATAACTCGCAGGTACTGGCTAGTTCTAAAGATATCATTTATTAACTTTAGATTAAGTGAAAACAGAGGAAGATAACTGTCTTCTACCAATGACAGTATCTTTCAAGTTGGACATCATTTTTCTTCTCAGTATATTGCAGACATTTTTTTCTAAAGTAGCTTGAGCACATCTTCTAAATAATAAAATACTCCACAGAAAATAAAACTGGTAAGAAAACAAATAAGTGTTTCTGTAGCCAATAAAATGTATTTTGAAACCTACCTGCATGATATTTTTGAGTTTTAACTAATTTTGAAATGTTTAATCAGTTCTAAAAAGAAAGTGTCAACATGATAAGTCACAGCTTTGAAGCTTAGGTAATCAGGCAAGAATATAAAATTAAATTTAATCGTCAACAGGAATAAAAAAAAAAAATGCCCCCCCCCCCCAAAAAAAAACAAAACAAATATTACATTAAAGTCTTAATAATCGCTCCAAAATTAAATATTGGTACCAGTAAAAGAAAAATTTTTTTAGGGTCGTTTTGGGATTGTGTTGGGGAGGGTAGTGGCATATCGGTATCTTGTACATATTTACATTCCCAAACGAATGCTGTATTTACATGTTGAGAGTGTTCCGTCTGAGCAAGGAAAGAGCAATATGTGTTTGATTACATTTTATGGTAGTTCCGTGTGTAAGGAAAGATTAAGCAATGCATGTTAAAATGCTAATAATTCTGAAAGCTTTTGTTAAAGCTCACCAAGGCAAAATGTTAAAGGTTTCAGTATTTAATTTCAATTTAGAGTGATTATAAAAACTTAGAAAGGAGGCTGTATATGTTTTTTAGCAGAATTGCACCAGCTGTAGAAGTTGATTTAATTTTATGTTTGTGTGATTACTGAGTGCCAAAAGACATTATATATATATATATATTTTACTTATGCATGTATGTTAACATGTTAAATTGTTCAAAATAAGTTGCCAGTATTTGTAAAACATTAGGATAATTTTAAAATTACTAATAGTTTAATTTCTGTTTTGAGTGATTATGTTTTTATTTTTTTCTAGCACTATTGTGTCCTATAGAGAAGTGCTAATTTTTTTTTACAGCATCTGTTATCAATTTGTTAGATGAAACTATGCTATAGTAGCAAAACACTATCCCCTCATCACGTTTGTAATGGGTTTCTAAATAATCACATAATTTTTTTTTTTTTTTTACACAGTGATCACCACTTATCAAGGCCCGGAAGCCACTCAGGGATAAGGGTTATTGCAAGTACATTACGTTAGTGAGAAGATTTACTGAAGTGTTTCATTAGGAATTTGTTAACATTGGACTTGAAGACATCCAAGTTGTAGTCCAGAGGGAAGCAGCCAGACGGAACAGAGTTCCACAGGCGTGCAGTTCTAAGAAAGAAGCTTTGTTCATGGAATCCGCGTTTTGATTTAGGCAGAGATATAGAGTGGGGGAAATTTTTCAGTGGATTCAGCTAGACGGGTGTTTTTTGTGAAAGATTGGCGAGGGGGGACCAGAGATTGGAGTTCAGACGAGCATCTGCCATGGAAATAACGATGAAACAAGGATAGGCTCGCAACGTCTCTTCTGTGGGAGAGAGGTTGCAGGGTAGAGAAAAGGGCATCCCCCACTAAGCCACGAAGTCTATTTTGTACTCTGTCAAGGCAGGATAGGCTGTTTTTAGCAGCTCCTGCCCAGATATGGCAACAGTATTCCATCCTTGGACGTACTTGGCTTTTATATAGATAGAGAATTGCATCAGTAGTGAGATATCTTCTGGAGCGGTAGAAGGATCCCACCATCTTTCCAGCGACCTTGGCAACAGACTTGATGTATGTGTTCCATTTCAGATCAGGAGTAAAGGTCAAACCCAGAAGCTTGTCAAAACACGGGGCCTCACCCAGGCGAGAGCCATCCATCACAATTGATGCCAGCTGGGGATCAGAGTGTTGATGATGTAAGGATAGGAGTTTGGTTTTGGATGCATTAAAGGTAACCAGCCACATCTTCCCCCACTGAACCACGCGCTCGAGATCAGAGGAGAGAGAATCAGAGAGAACTTTGTCATTTACAGCCTTTGATGTGTTGCCGTAGATGGTCGTGTCATAAGCATAGATGTCAACGAATGATTTAAGTATGTGTTTAGGGAGGTCATTGATGTAAATCAGGAAGAGAGTTGGGCCCAGGATTGACTCCTGAGGGACTCCAGCATTTATATTGCAGGCCTCTGATTTTTGTCCATCTACCACTACTCTTATGAGCCTATCGGAGAGAAAAGATTTAATGACGGAGAAAACATTTCCAGTTATACCGTAGCTGGAAATCTTGTGAAGTAGACCCTTATGCCATACCTTGTCGAAGGCCTTTGATATGTTAAGAGCAATTGCCCTAGAAAGGAAGCTTTTGTCAAGAGATTCACTAATCCTGTGGGATATAACCGTCAGCACATCTGCGGTAGATCTTGCAGAGCGGAAACCATATTGTGTGTCACTAAGAAGGTTATTTCTGCTGAGGTGGTTGACTATTTCTCTATTTAATATGGATTCCAGCAACTTACTTATAACACACAGGAGACTTATAGGTCTGTATTGAGAGGGAGATGACTTATCACCTGAATTCTTAAATACAGGGCATACTGATGAGGTCTTCCAGGGAGTCGGAAAGCACTTCTCCTTAAGGCAGCGCTTAAATAGTTTCGTAAGTATGGGAGCAAGTTCTGGTTGAAGCTTTTTTAACACTATAATTGGGATGCCATCAGGGCCAGTTGCTTTACTGGAATCTAGGTTCTTTATTAGCTTGGCGACCTCATGCACGGATATTTGTATGTTACCTAGCTTGTTCTGTGTTATAGGAGGAAATATGGGGAGTTGATGGCCTTCATTGCATAGGGTAGAATTAACTGCAAAGTTCTTTGCAAATAGTTTGGCCTTGTCTGACGCTGACGAGATGACCTCTGGTCCATTGATAATGGTTGGGATAGAACGCACACTTCTGTTCAGGATCCTATTTGTTATTTGCCAAAACTGGTGGGATCCAAGCCGCTGATCAGCTACCTTGGATTTAACAGACTGGGCATATAGCTCTCTTGCATTTTTTTATTACTCTTTTACAGTGGTTGCTGGCAGACCTGAAAGCAGCTTTAGTCTCAATGCATCTATTACGTTGGTAGCTATGGAAAAAGTGATTTCTGTGCGCGATAGCAGCAGCACATTCTGGGGAGAACCATGGCTGGCTGTTAGGTTTTTGTTGGAATTTTTTAGATGGTATGAATTGGTCTATGCCTACAATTAACCATTCGGTCAGATCTGATACTATAGAGGACACATCCTTTTTAAACATGGAGTGCAGAGGTAAATCAGATATGAATGTACGGAAGCTATCCCAGTCAGCCATAGAGTATCGGTATACAGTATGGTGGAGGGGTACGTCTGGGGGCTTCTTACATTTCGTTTTTATCTTAACTGATACAACGGAGTGGTCGGAGGATTCTAGAGGAGAATGAACGGAACATGAACATAGCTCAGGGGAAGTTGAGAGAAAAAGGTCCAAGAGGCTTGCATATTGACAGGGTGTATCGGGCACACGGGTGGGTTCGCGAACAATCTGAGTGAGGTCATAAGCAATGGCAAAATCATGACAAAACCTCCCCTCATCATCTGTCTTATTTGAATGGGTCAGCCATTCCACGTTATGGACGTTGAAGTCACCACATATGTGGATGTTAGCCGAGGGATGTGAAGACAGTATTAAATCATTATGCTTCAGTAAATGCATTAGTCCAAATTAGGTTTAAATATTTAGAGGGAAAAATAGGTAACCCTTCCTCTAATGATGTTGCAATTGTGATGGTGTTGCTCCTAGGATGTAATATAGTATTTTATTATCATGATTGAATGTGTCTGCAAAAGTGTTCTAAAGTTACATAAGATAGTGATGTATTGGATTTGTATGTGGCATCTGTTGTTGTAAACCTACGATACTTTTTTTTTTTTTTTTTTTTTTTTACAAGGGTGTCACCACTTATCAAGGCCCAGAGGCCACTCGAGGATAAGGGTTAATAGGTATACATTAGTCATTGTGATTTTAGCATAGTAAACAGTGGGAATTTTGGTCCAGAGAGGAATTTCTGTAGTCATTTTATTATATATGGAGAAAAAAAAAAGCAATCCAAAGTTTAGTTTTAAAAGTTTTGTCACAATATAATAATATAACTCATTTTTATTTTTAAAAAATTTTGTTTTTTTTTTACGTTTTCTTGCCAATGTGTGTGTCAAAGTCAAACAGATGTTGCCTGAAATGTGTCCCTTTTCTTTCTTTGCAGTGAAGCCAATCAGAATCCTTATTCCCTACTTCGTCCATATTTTAATATTTCAACGGAAATAATTTGTATCCAAAGCAAGAAACCTTATGAAGTATGAATTATTTGTCCTTGATTTAATCAAATAACAAAATGAAAATTCAAATGAGGAGTGCTCACCAAAATTGGTTAGGTGTAGACAATGAAATTTCATAGTAATTTTTCCATTTGTAAAATTATTAAATAAATATAAATCCTTTATATTTTTGATCTACACAGAATCGTTTTAATCCATTAATTTCTTCTTATCTGTGTCTCATCAATCATAAGCCACTTCACAACATAATCTCAAAAAAAAAAAATAAATAAATAAAAAAAAAATAAATAAATAAAACTACTAAAAGTCGGATGTATATTTTTGTCTTTTCTTTGAAACAAAGTTAATGTCCAAAAGTATAAAGGGTTGGCATAAAAATAGTTTTTTTTCTTTACCTATGCCAGTCTGTCTTTTCAAAGACATTATTGCTTTTTTTTTCTTGTGCATCAATCAGCATACATCAACAAAAAAGTAGTTTGGTTCTATCAGACGAGAAAAACAATGTGAAACCTAATATACAAGGTAAACAATGGAGCAGATTTTTTTTTTTTTTTTAGATTTTTTTCTTACCTTGAGATCTCTGTGTATAATAGGAGTCTGGCAGTGGTGTAACCTCGAGACAGCTTCACAGACATCAGAGAAAATGTTTAAAACTTCTTTCTCACTGAAACCTGTCCCAATTCTATCAGACATCATTTGCATCACATGACCTAAAGAGAAGAAAATGGCAAAATTAATTTAGTTTCAAAGTCTACACACGATAAAGACAGTTTAAAAAAGACAAGTTTAATCTTTTATATACATAAAGATTAGCAAAAGTATGCAGCTATAGTGTGTATATTTTTGTCAGTATTCAATTCTAAATATTCAGAAAATAAAAATGTGAGAATATTAATATTTTTGGAAGATAATGAAAAAGCAACCATAGAGCAAGAGAAATAGGAAAAAAGAATGAAGTAGAAATAACACCCAGAGTGACAGAAAAATGAAATTTGGTAGCAATTAGCATTTTCTTACTTAAATTTAATCAAAAAAAAAAAAAAAAAAAAAAAAAAAAAAAAAATCGGATTTTGATTAAAAATGATTTAAGCAGAAATTTACTTTTTGTGGATTGTGAAAAAAGTAGAGAGCTCACATCACTGAAACAAAGGACTTTTTCCCCACCAGAATGGTATGACGTCCCACCTGTTTGCTGATGAATTAAAGCGTTTAATATCTAAACATGATCAAAAGTATAAGATATAGATTTCATAGAAATAAATCTATGCAACAATAGTATTACTTGTGAAAATATTTACCCTCAAAATAAACTTTAACATTTGTTGTACACCTTGCCTCTTTGACTTTTACATGTTATGAGTATCAATTTTGATCATTGAAAGTTGAAGGGTCAGGGATGTATTAAAAATTTTAACCATTTTTTTTCTTTCTTTTTACAAATAAGTCACTTTTATCAAGGCTCACAAGCCATTAGAGGATAATCATTCTTGAATTTAACAGGTAGATGGTAAAACACCAAGGGGATTAGTCATGATGATTACAACTGGTCAGAAATTGATTATTTAAGAGGAAGGCTCAACAAGAATTTATTTACATTGAACTTGAAAATGACCGTGTTGTAGTCAGCTAGGAAGCAGTCCTGTGGTACTGTGTTCCAACGAGGGGTAGTTCTAAGAAAGAAACTTTGTTCATGCAAATTCTGCATAGTTCTAGGTACATGGAGTGAGAAAGGGAATTTATTGACAGTGGTTGTAGCTAGAGGAGTTTTTGTTGTGACTAGTTTCACAAAAGGAGGAGATCACCTGCGATGAAAATAATAGAGAGACAAGCAAAGAGATTGAGAAGTGGAAAAAAGGACATCACCCATTAGATTTTGAAGGATATAAATTTCGAAGGAAGATATATAAAGGAAATCAGAGTTATGGTTGAAGTTGCGAATTCATTTGGGTGTAGAAGGTTCTATGATTTAGCTTTGCTTATTAGAACCTGTTTATTTAGACTTGATGATAGATGCTGGCATATAAGTGTTATGTAAGAAATTTAGATCTTATCGGAAAGTATCTTTGTGCAGAAAGTTTCCAGACTTTTACATTTCAATTTAAGGTTTAACATTAATGTTTACTGCTTAATTTTAACATGCACGAACAACATTAATTTTCCAGCAACTGATGGTTCAACTCCTCTTTTAATCCAAACAAAATCAGAAGGAACTGTATAAAAAACATGTTACCAGCACCAGACTAGTTTATTGAGTAGCAAACAGATGGCTCTGTTTGTAGCATGTCATAAATGTTTTTATTTACTTGCTGGTGGCATTCATCCATTTATATATATAGATTGTTTGAGATGAAGATAAAAGGTAATAAAAATGATTCTTTGATATTAATATTATTAGATAGTATTGTACTTGTACCCCTCATATTAATTACTCACACCCCTTTCTATTGTTTCAGAGTGTAACCAGCAGCGCATTCTTAGGAGCCGGAAGGAATTGGTAGCCTGAAGATCGAGTCCCTCCTTTCAAGACTATTGGACCTACTGCTCAGTAGAGGCCTGCACCTTCACTCGCCTACTAGTTCCTTTCCCCTGTCTGCTCATAGGAAGGTGTGTCTACTCATCTATGCGCTGCTGGTTATACTCTCTCTGAAAGCGTAGGGTAAACCAAGCACTCCACCACCAATAAAAGATATGAAAATATTTGCAAATATACTAAGGTTGCCTTTCTCGGAGCGACGCTCGGGTAGCAGAACATGAGAAACGGAGGGAACACACTCGATCCTTGCTTCCTCTTCGTATTGGGGATCATGTCTACTTACAGAACCTGATAGGCAATCATCATCGCTGGGAAAGGACAGGCACCATCGTAGAGGTCAGGCAGTTCCACCAATATGTCGTGAAGATAGATGGCTCTGGGAGACTAACTCTGCGAAACCGCCAGCATCGTAAGTTCACCCCCTTTAAAGCAGCCTCACATGAAGATATCATTGAGTCCCTCAGCCCCATCATTAGGGATGCTGTCATCCACTCAAACGGATTAGGAAAACCTACCATTAACGTTCCAGCAAGGAACCCTGAATCAGCATCAGGTGAGGAAGATAAGTGCCTTGGCGCAAGCCCTGGCCCATCACCTGAGAGAGCCGTAGACACAGCCACACCGAAAGCTGGAGACCCTGCACATACAGCAGAGTCAACACATATTGGTCTTCCCATGCAGAATGTAGACGCCACGCATACGGCCTCTCCACAGCTTCATATACCTGCCATACACACGACCCCCAAGAAGCCTCCCATGGCTTTACGCCGACTGGCATCGCACAATGCCCCCGATATCGCTGAGACTCAACCAGGCAACAGGTCGCGCAGCCGGCGCTCCCAGCACTAGTAAAATTCACTGATACTTGTACAGTGTAAATAGTTGAAACAGATTTTCTTCAGAATTTTTTGTCATGCCCGCAAAAAACTCGCCGTGGGTGAGGGAGATAGATAGTATTGTACTTGTACCCCTCATATAAATTACTCACACCCCTTTCTATTGTTCCAGAGTGTAACCAGCAGCGCATTCTTTTCCACATCATTTTCCCAAATTTCATATGAACTTGGGGGAGCGGGATGTCTGTTGGACCAAATGAAGCTGTGGTCATCTTGTAAATATTCTACATAATAATACATATATTGAAATGGGACATACCATTTTGTTAAAGCTTAAGTGGAATCTAGTCATCAGTTAACATCAGAAATTTGGTCGTCGCTACTCATGTTGTGGAAAAGAAAGCAGCGCATTCTTAGGAGCCGGAAGGAATTGGTAGCCTGAAGATCGTCGAGTCTCTCCTTTCAAGACTATTAGACCTACTGCTCAGTAGAGGCCTGCACCTTCACTCGCCTACTAGTTCCTTTCCCCTGTCTGCTCATAGGAAGGTGTGTCTACTCATCTAATTATTAAAATCATTTGGTAGTTTCTCTTCCACTGACGAGACAAATGAAAGATGAGGAAAATTTGCCAAAATTAAAATGTAAGTGTGTTTCCAAAACTATTTTAAAGACATTTTAAATGTTTTATGAAATACATTTGATTAACTTTTATTAAATTTTGTTTTATATTTGAACTCGCATTTTAATGTATCTTTGTAACAATCATATTCTTTTACAAGTATTATTATTGTTGTAGATCAATTCAATACCTTCTGCAAAATCATTCCTCCAAATTAATGAGAGTCTACTCTTTTAGGAGGTTAAATGTGAATACTCTGTAAACTTAGTGGGGGGAAAAACAACAAAAAAGATCAATTAGTTATCACTTATCAAGGCCCGAAGGCCACTCGAGAATAAGGGTTAATGAATGTAAGGTGGTAGTTTAATAATCGTTAATGGTGTACATTGGGTAGAATTTGGATTATTTAAAGGGACGGATTAACAAGAACTTGTTTACATTGGACTTGAAGGCTACCATATTGTAAACAGCCAATGAAACAGTGTTCCACATGTTGGTAGTTCTAGGAAAGAAACTTCGTTCATGGAATCAATTTCTGTTTAGAATTATGCACAGATAGAGAGTGGGGAAAACTGTTGATAATAGTTGTAGCCTGCAGAGTGTTTTTTTTTGTGAAAGTTTAGCAAGGGGTGAAACCATAGATTGGAGCTCAGATGAACACTTGCCATGAAAGTAATGATAGAGCAGAGACAAACTTGCAAGTCTCTTCTGTGAGAAAGAGGTTGCAGGGAAGAGAAAAGGGCATCACCGATTCGGTTTCAAAGCCAGTTTTGAACTATCAAGCCAGGACCGGACTTGCCGACCAGCTCCTGCCAAGATATGGCAACAGTATTTCATTTTAGTTTTTATCCAGATACAGAATTGCATCAGCAATGAGATACCGACTGGAGCGGTATAATGATCCATTTTTCCAGCGATTTGATGAAGATGTTCCATTTCAGATCAGGGGTGAAAGTCAGTCCCAGAAGCTTGTCAAGACATGGTGCGGTAATTGTGGCCTGGTAGACCAACACAAAACTTACCATAAAAACTTATTTTCTAAGGGTTTTCGGGTGTGCTGAAAATGAATATTGAATTTAAAATTGGGTTCGGCAACTAATTTTAACGATACTGAAAACATACTTTTCTGCGTGTTTCATGTAGCAATGTAATGCGACGGCCATATTTGTTCAAAACAGAACTGACATAATGAATTTTCAAAGGAAGATTTTTTTTTTTTTTAAAGTAAAAATAAAAAAAAAAAAAAAATTAAATCAATAAAAATATCGTAAATTTTTACTTGGTATCCACCTTAATATTTTCTTTTAAAATGACTTTTGTAGGTTTTCAAGTATGCTGAAAACGAATATCGCATTGAAATTTTCCCCAAATAAATATGTAATTCTTTATGTTATAAGTGGTGGCCACTGTAGTATGTGCAAGCGCACACATATTCAACAATGGTCACTACTTATTACATTACTTAATATCTGAGAAACTACTTATTTGTGGAAAATTTAAATGTGATATTCGTTTTAAGCATACCTGAAAACTTGCAAAAAACGTCATTATGAAGGAAAATGTTAAGGTGAAAACCAAGTAATATTTACCCCCCCCCCCCCAATTTTTTTTTTAAGGAAAGGAAACCCAAATGAATAAATAAGGCAAATGTTAAATATTGCCTCTAAAAACTTGAATAAATATATAATATACACTGCGCATGTGTAAATACTTGTAGGTACAAATCACTCCCTCCTCATGTTAAGAATTTCTTCCGTGTAACAAAATTCAAGATGATCACTGCGTTACGTTACTACATGAAACATGTGGAAAAGTATGTTTTCAGTATCGTGAAAACTAGTTGCCGGCCCCAAATTTAAATGTGATATCTGTTCTCAGCACACCTGACTCCCGCTAGAAAACAACTTTTAAAAAGAAGGTTTTCTGTTGGTCTACCAGGCCACAATTACCCTTGGGGCCCTCCCCAAGATGAGAAACATTCATTTCAATTAGGGTAAAATGAGAGTCAAAGCAATGGTGAAAAGAGAGAAGTTTTGTTTTAGATACATTAAAATTAACCAACCACCTTTTTCCCCATTGCACCACGGGCTCAATATCAGAAGAGAGAGAATCAGAAAGATCTTAATCATTGTCAACCTTTGAAATGTTGCCATAGATTGTGGTGTGGTGTTTGCACAAATATCTACGAATGATCTAAGAATTTGATTTGGGAGATCATTGATGAAGATCAAGAAGAGAGTTGGGCTAAGGATGGAACTTTGATCATTAAGAATAACAATTACGAATTACTTATGACTTCCATCTTGTCATGGCTCATGGAATGAGAGCAAGCTATACCATGAATTATATAAAGAGTTTCATTCTATCTTTACATCATCAACGCTTTGACCCCTGTCTGGCAACAATTCAAGTGAATGGCTATCGTCTTGAGGAAGCTCCATGTTTTGACAATCTTCTTGGTCTGACTTTTACTCTTGATCTGAAATGGAACACGTACATCAAATCTGTTGCTAAGGTCACTGGAAAAATAGTGGGACCATTCTACTGCTTCAGTACATATCTCATTGCTGATTCTCTACCTGCACAAGAGTCAAGTACGTCCCAAGAATGGAGTACTATTGCCACATCTGGGCAGCAGCTGCTAGAAGCAGCTTATCCTATCTTGACAGAGTTCAAAATAGGACTTTGTAGCTTAGTGGGGGATGCTCTTCTCGCTTTCCTGCAACTTCTTTCCCACAGAAGAGACGCTGTGAGCCTGTCTCTGCTTTATTGTTATTTTCATGGCAAGTGCTCATCTGAGCTCCAATCTATGCTTCTTACTTGCCAAATTTTCACGAAAAATACTTGTCTAGCTAAAACCACTACCAATACCCCCCATTCTTTATATATGCCTAAACCTAAACGTAGACTATAAACAAAGCTTCTTTCTTAGAACTGAATGCCTGTGGAACTCTTCTAATTGCCTGCTTTCCAGTTGACTACAATATAGTCATCTTCAAGTCCAACATAAACAAGTTCATGATGAGCCATCCCCTTAAGTAATCCAATTTAACAAATCTCCACTAATGCTAACAATTTTATATATATTTTATATTGCCCCATTATACACTATACATTATACATTAAACCTTATCCTTGAGTGGCCTCTGGCCCTTGATAAGTGGTGATTCCTTTGTAAAAAAAAAAAAAAAAAAATCCTAAATTGCTTACAAATTATTAAGTTCAAGAAGGCACACTCAGAAAAGATAAGTTATAATCGACTGAAACGTTACAAGAACGTTCTAAGATGAGAACAGTTATTCAGATAATTCAAATAAAATAAGTTTATTTTTTTAATTTCTACATTGTTTTGTTAGCACATAAATATAACTTCCAATAAGGTTATTTATTTTTAAAAAACAAAAACCACGTTTCATTTCAGCATAAAAACCATGTGTCATTCCAATATAACCAACCACGGTCCGGTTCGACACAACAAACCACAGTCCGGTTCGACACAACAAACCACGGTCCGGTTCGACACAACAAACCACGGTCTGGTTCGAGATAACAAACCACGGTCTGGTTCGACATACCTGAAGAAGGTTGGTGGTTACATCAACTGAAATGTTGTGTGAATAACACTCAAGACGAGAAAAGTCGTCCAAATAATATGACTTATCAATCCTCATCTCAAAAATTTAGAAACATTTTATTGTTTCATTGTTTTGGACTTTTCTGACATGTTCTGTAACATAATTTCCAATAAGTTTGGATCCTTTTTAAAAAGAATCACTTCATATACACCTGAATACTAAGCAAAATCAGTTGATATTTTTTTGAAAAATATTCATATATTTGGAGCATGCTCCAACAACTTATTTCATTAATTACACCTTTGGTTAGAAATAAAAAATGCTGTTGTTTATTAGAGGTAAGCGATCAAGTTGAGTGTTCTCTTGGAAATATAAATTATAAAAATGCCCATCAAAAATTAATTTAATTAGTATGCAACCATTACTGAATTCAAAAACATTTTCTTTTGGCAAAGAAATTCAATATGATGTGCTAAATCAGTTAATTTCCAAACAATAACGATGGGGCTAGAATCCATCTGTTTGATTTGATTTCATTAAAAAACAGTACAATATGGAGCAAAGTTTTTACTTGGCACAACTACAATTATGCTAGTACAAGAAAGAAAGTGTATAGCGGGCAAAAATTGAGAAAATGTAGCAAAACAACTTAAATTTGATAGATTTTCATAAAAGCATGAGGACCGTGTATTCCCAGGGTTATATAAAAAAAAAAAAGGTTAAGTTAAAAATTCCTACACCGTTACAGAGTTCAACAGGAGACACGTGAGAAAGACAGGTAGGCAAAACAGTAAATAATGCTGTGAAAACATGAAAATGCAGAAACCAGTCTAAAAACTTGTAAATGATAATTAAAGTTCTTTCATTTCAAAAAATACAAAATATTGTCGATAAAAATAGAAAAACTT
This sequence comes from Euprymna scolopes, assembly GCF_053919585.1. Classification (NCBI taxonomy): domain Eukaryota; kingdom Metazoa; phylum Mollusca; class Cephalopoda; order Sepiida; family Sepiolidae; genus Euprymna; species Euprymna scolopes. Next base: position 15,393,898 of record NC_136497.1, read on the forward strand.
GAAGATACCATTTTTAAAAAATTTTTTTTTTAGTATTGTATTTAGAATTTACATTTTCAGAAATGTGTCAGTTACTTGAAAGTGAATATAATGTTAAAACTAAACGTGTGTCTAGAATTTTTTCCCCATTAAATAACATAGAAAATAAAAACGGAAAAATGCTGCCTATTTATTGTCGGAAGGCAGAACATTCATGCCATGCCAATGTGATTGTCAGCTGACGCTATAAAATGACAGATTCTCCCCAAACAATAGGAAATGTTCGCTTTAGTGGAGATGACTATGCATAAAAGAACAATAGTAAATACTATGTACAGTTTATTCTACACAACAATTTGCTGAAAAGAAACAGAAGACAAAAAATAAAAATTGGTTCACAGGAGGAGATAAGCCCCCCCCCCCCTCCAATTACAATAAAATAATTTTCATTTCTTTATTTTTTAAAGTTTGTTTTACTGAACACTTAGAATCTTGGTACGTTTCCATATCAAACCAATAGTTCTATTATTAATTTACTACATGTCTGCTATGTGTCAAATTTTACCAGCATCAAACGCTGGTTTAATATGTGATGCTTTATAAACCTAGTTTTCTGTTTTGTTTTATCTAACCTAAAAACAAAACAAAAAAAAAACAAAAAAAAACAAAAAAACAAACAAACAAACAAACAAACAAACATAACTTTTGAAATTTTAGTAAACTAAAAATTGATCATAAATACTGTTAAGGGGTTATAATAATTGACCTTTCTTTTTTGCTCAGCATACACCTCCAAACATCCGGGCAACGCCGGGCCAAAATGCTAGTATATCTAGAAAAGTGAATGTGTCTGTGTATATCTGTGTGTGTACATTTCCCTATGCAATAACTGTCAATTTTAAGTCTACACACTCGAAATTTGATATACAGGATATTGAGATTTGGGAAAATCGATGTGATCGGTTTTCGGCCAAAAATTTGGTGATTAAGGGGGTCAAAGTTCAACAATTTTACCTTTGAGAACTCTACCAAACTCCTCCGACAATTTTGAGTCTAAACACTTGAAATTTTAGATATAGGTTCCTTGGACATGGATCTAACTTAACTTGATTTGAGCCCAAAACGATAAATTTTAAGGGGTTCATAATAGGGGTCAAAGTTAAAAAAAATTGACCGCTTTTTTTCTTTTTTTGCTCAACATACACCTCCAAATACCCGGGCAACGCCTGGCACCCATGCTAGTATTTGATATATTTGAGTTGAAAAATTGTTATATAAAATTGTTGTATAATTTCAGACTTTTGTTCACATTTTCATAATGTTCACACTATTCTACTCCCTGATCTTCAGGTGTCTTTTGTTATCATCAGTCATCTTCCAAGAATGTCAAACTCAACCAGTTCACAAGAACTTAATGTTGTGAACATAACGGAGATGAGGACAACTGTCTAAAATATGTAGGGAAGCAAGAGTAGAATTGAATGCATTCAAACATGTATAAGACTACTTCTCTCCCTTAGAAAAGAGTGAGAGAGAGAAAGAGAACTAGAGAAAGAATAATAATTCCAATAATGAGCATACAATCTATGTTATCAATGCCAAAGCAGTATCTATCATTCAATATACTGCTGGTATACTTGATTGGAATATAGATGAATTAAACATGGAAAATGCTTACAATTTATGAAGCTTTTGAGAATAAAGTCAATGCAGTTTGATTGTATCTACCTAGAAAGGAAGGTGGTCATGGTTTACTTGGTTTTGAAGATGTAAATATAGAAGAAGGTTGTCTATCAAAATATATTTCTGAAAGTAATGAAATTCTTTGTTGTGAAGTAAACAAGTAAAAAAGGAAGAAATACTAAGAACTGTGGTTTTCCAAAGTGGGCTCCACAGAGATTGGGGCTCTGTGAGTGAGGCTGAGGGGCTTTGGAAGCCCTGTTTTAAAGAGGACTAAATGCTTTATCCGGAAAAATTAAATGGCTGCAGACATTTAATTTTTAATCTTTTTTTATTGGAAATAGATATGATACATATCTACAGATGTAAAGACTTTCAGGATGGTTAATGAAAAAGTAAATAAAAATATGCAACAATTTTCATTAATTAAAAATAAAAAATGGTTATAAACATTATCATTAGTTAGTGTTAAAATTTGAAATTAATGTTTTTTCATATTTATTTCAGAAATTATTGCGTGAAAAACCTTTGCTCTGCTCAATGGCTCCATGGTGTCCTAAAGCTTGGGAAACCCTAACAACCGATTCTAATAATATAAAAAATGGAGATACACCAAGTTGTTCAGGTACTACATTGGAATATATGCAAACTCTAATTAGAACACAATGAAAAATGGTCCACGCATAAACCAGAACTGGTAGAGGAGAACAGCAATTTCAACCTTCTTTGAGAAAATTGCATACAAACTGATAAGGTTCTTCAACATTCCAAACTTTAATCTTTCTAAACACGATGAAAAAATATTTTGATCTAAAATGAAAATTTGTGAGATTATCTAAATTTAAAGTCAGGTTGAGTCTTGTAAACGGAACGTTTGGAACCATAATAAAAAGCCACCATAAATGGCTTAAACAAGGACTTTCTTTTCCGATTCTACAAAAGGCATGCCAATTAGAAGTGGCAGAAAGTGTTAGGTACAGCTTGAATGTCTAATATTTTGGATATGCGTGCAGAGTGCACTCAGTAAAATAAATGATCTAAGTTATTTCTTTTTAATTAAAAAATTAACCTGGAATTTGACATCAGTTCTTTAAACTTGCTATCATAAAAATGTAAAGTTGTAAGAAAGTGAGAAACAGTATAGAGAGTAACATGTTTCCGGTCACCTCATTAGAACGAACTCCAATTTACACAACTGATAATTTATTTTATTACAAGGTCAAAACTCAAGATACAAACCTTCAATTTTTATAAGGATTTATTTAAATCTTCTCGATTTGTAATTCATAAAATTACAATTTTTTTTACTTTTGTGTATATCAACATAATTTCGAATTATGGAGTCCCCAAAATAGTTGACAACATTTCCCTTTCGTTAAAAGAAAGTCATTCTGTATATAATAGTTTATATGCTCACCAGTCATTTTCTTTTTTAAAATCTTTAAAAAATTTTTTTATTTTTTTGCTGTTGTAACTCAAATTTATAAATAATTTACAAAACCCATGTCCTGGTGGTGTTGCCTGGTAGTTGAGGTAGTGTGTGTGTGTGTGTGTGTGTGTTGTATGGTTGGATTGGGGCCCTTGCTTTTTAATTTACAATTTATAACTGGGTCACAACTTGTTGAAAAGCAAGTACACCCAAAAGCAAATTGATCAAAAAGTTTTGTTTTCACCATAAATGCCATCTTTATCAATGATGTAAAAACAATTTTAAATGGATCTTTGTGTTATATTAAAACAAAGCAAATAGTGAATTAGTGAGATATCCTTTTGCCAAGCAATATGCAAATTAGTTAATCTTACAACTTTGATGGCATGATTAAAATATTAGAAACTATTCTAATCAGTATTTTAATCTCACTGTAGGAGAAATAGCACTGGTTTATAAGTGTAGAGATGGGATACTAAATCAGCAAGTAGGTAAATAGAAGAGGATTGCTGATTATGTGACATATACAGAGAAGAGGAAACTGACCACATCAGCTTTCTTCTGTGTACAACTAATCAACAATAATAATAATGGAAGCTAATTGTGTGATTTTTTTTTTTTTAACTACATGTAGTAACGTATAATGAATTTCACCAGGAAAACGATTATACATTATGGTTCTCATTTAAAACGGAGTCAAGTAACTTTAGATTTTTGGTTGCTATTTCAGAAATTGTTAAATCTTAAAACTAACTTTCAAAAATCTTTAATATTTATTTACTTGTTCAAATCTTCAAGTAAATAATAATAAAATATTTTCAAATATATTTTTTAAAAGCCTTAAAACCTTAAAAAGATCAATAATTAAATGTTTGCAGCCATTTAATTTTTCCATATATAAACATTTGGTCCTCTTTAAGAATGGGCTTCCGGAGCCCCTCAGCCTCACTTGCAGAGCCTCAATCTCCATGGAGCCCACTTTGGGAAACCCTAGAATAGGGCATTTTGATAATGCACCAATGGTTGGGGATTCTGCAGTTTTCTCAATGTAGTGTTTAAGATTTTGAGAAAAAATTATGGTAAACAAATGCAATATTTTTTTTTAATGTTCAAACAGAAGTTTCTAAAAATGAATACAAAGTTCAAATGAAAGACAAAAAAAAATAAATAAGTTAAAATTTATTTTACTATAACCAAAAATGTTTTTTTATTTTTTAGAAAATAAGTTTATTTGAGTACAAGCAATAATACACGACATTGCCTATGTGCTCCTGTTTCCATCTACTATTTAAATTTTATTTGTTTATTTATTTTTTATAATTTGTAATTTTAATTAGTTCAGAGTAAATAACTTTCAAACTATATGGATTTCTTGAATGAAAGAATCTTTTTTGTCTGAGTCTGTCACCATGTTTGTTCTTTCTGATTCCAAATGAATATTACAGTAAATCCTTTTATTATAACTTGCTAACGGTCATACTAAATCAAAATATGTAAGGTTTGGCAATGTCCGAGTTTTAACCAGCCAGAATAGATAACTTTTGCCTTGGATAATAAACTAGAAACTGAATCACTAATTTTCAATCAACGAAGCTAAAAAATAGTACATAGTCTTCAGTAATATTTTGTTTAAAACAAACGTTTTGTTATGTATGATGAAGGCATTCTTGTTTTTGTATACTTTGTAAATAAAAAAATTGTTATATGTTGTTTTATTAGCCAACCAATAATTAGTTAGTGTAGTAATATGACCTCATGTACTGCATGATAATTTTTTTTAATGGAAATAGCTCCAGACAACACATCAAGCCACTTGATGTAAAAAATACTTCAAGGTAAAAAAAATTTGCAAATGATAAGTGCTATATGGCATAAATTTTGACCCAGAAAATAGCAATTCTTCCCTTTTTGTTAGAAACATTGTTCATGTAAATATGACCAACTGGTCCTAATTTATACCATACTTCTCTTACAGTGTTCTTGTTGAAGAAAGAGGACATTACTACAAAGTGAGAAATAGCTATTCCTACTCCAGTGCTGAAATTAGTAAGCAAATAAAAAAATGGTTGACCAAATAAACGTTGAATGTGAATGAAACAAACCTATAAACATCCATCAGTAATCAAACTAAAGAGCATGCAAAGAAAAAGAATTCTATATGCAGCTTTTGTTCACAAAGCTATGCAAGTCATTAAAATAGGGGAAAACATTCTATCAGTATAAATAAATTATACATATATGGTGAAAATAAATGAGGGATGTTGCAGTTCCACAACACTGACAAACAAACTGTCACTGACTAAACATGACACAAGCAAATGTAAATCATATGATTAAAATTAATTATTGTTGCAACATTCAATCAATTAATTGCTATGAACTGTTCAGAAAAGACACTTATCCGTTAAAAGTTTGACATGACCAATTATAATAGGTTTGGTAAATAAAAGACTGGGCCAGGCTTTTGATGAATGTTACTAGATTTAATTCTAAACTAGATAGTGTTAATCCACGAGTTAAATTTGTTGTGGTAGGCAATCAGAGAAACAATATACTTGGAAGAGGTTCAAGATCTTTTCTGGCAGTAGAGTTTATTAAAGGTACCAAATTACCTGCAATAATGTGTCTACAAGCTATTCAAAGAATTATTAGGAGAACCAAAACAATTATTTGAATTTATCTACAACAAAAGATACAAAGAATCATTATACAACATGGAACAGCAATGAAAAAAGTAAATAGACACCCTTATTATCATTAATAATGACAGTGATGTCAGAATTCTGATGGACATAGGTAAGAAAATATTGATTGTTTCTCTTCATCCCTCATGAATTGGACAATCAGTTAACAGTGGAAAGTGAAATCCTAAGGTTTGTGGTGATTTGATGCTGATTAAGGCCACCTTCATATTAATCTATAATATGGCTCCTCTGAAACTCAGAATTATGCTTCTTTGGCCCATAGAAGTAAAAGTGATAATATTATGTCTAACCTCTAACATGTCCGCAAATGGTCTATTGAACAGGACTTATATGTCAATGTTAATAAATGCTGCCATACTTCAACAGGCTTTTCTCTACACTTTGCCCTTACTTTCAGTGGTAATATGGCTCTACTGAAGAAGTGAACAGGATAAGATATTAGCCTTCTGGTTGATTTGTTTTTCAAGTCATCTAAACATTGTATTCTCGTTGCAACAAAGCAAGGACCACTATTTCTCATTCAAAGCTCTTCAAACTAATTCCTGAAATATTTCTCCCGTTTTATGTGTCCCACATCAGACCACAATTAAAGTACAGTGTCCAGACATATGCTCCATATCTAATCTCTGATATCGAGAGAGTTCAAAGACTGGTGCAGGGTCTACAGGATCTGCCCTATGAAAACTGACAAGAAGCTTAACATTTTTCACCCTTGAGCACATACATTTAACAATTATCTTATTTTGGCCTGCAATGGTCATTATGCTCTCCCTCAGGACTTATTATTCACACCTGCACCCAAAAAAAGGTCTACACAGACCAGAAAGTGTTTCACTACCAATTTCAAGTGAATCAAAGGACTTCCAGGAGATACATAAGATGCATCCATGATGCAGCAATTCCTGATGAATTTAGACGAATGCTGTATCCTCTTCTGTGCAAATTTCTACCATCCGTTCCCTACATGGCAACTGTGGCATGCTTATTTTTTTTTGTCATATTTATTTAATTAAATTGCCAGTTTTATACTTAAATGATAAATATGCATAACACACAAAAATGCTAGTCTGTATAAATATTTCAAACATTTATTGCTGCTTTGTACAACACTGATTGCTGGCCGTTAGTGAAGAATGCAGACTTTAAGCATGTATGAATTTTTTTTTTTTTTTACATAGGCGTCACCACTTATCAAGGCCGATCGGCCACTCAAGGATAAGGGTTAAAGAGTGTAGAGTAGTCAAAAGGACAATATAGTAATCAATAGTAATGGAAGTTCGGTAAATTTGTTAACTTAAGTGGAACGGCTCATCAGAAACTTGTTCACGTTGGACTTGAAGACAACCACATTATAGACAGCTGGAAAGCAGGAAAACGGAAGACAATTCCACAGGCATGCAGTTCTAAGAAAGAAGCTTTGATCATGGAATCTATGTTAAGGTTTAGGCACAGATAAAGAGTGGGGAAAATTATTGATAGTGTTTTCAGCTAGTCTAGTGTTTCTTGTGAAAGTTTGGCAAGGGGGGACCATAGATTGAAGCTCAGTCGAACACTTTCCATGAAAATAACGATAAAGCAGAGACAAACTCGCAACATCTCTTCTGTGAGATAGAGGTTGCAGCGAAGAGAAAAGGACATCTCCCACCAGGCTACAAAGTCTATTTTGAACTCTATCAAGGCAGGACAAGTCTTTTCTAGCAGCTCCTGCCCATATGTGGCAACAGTATTCCATCCTTGGACGTATCTGGCTCTTATATAGATAGAGAATTGCATCAGCAGTGAGATATCTACTGGATTGATAGAAGGATCCGACCATTTTTCCAGCGGCCTTGGCAACAGATTTGATGTACGTATTCCATTTAAGATCAGGAGTAAAGGTCAAGCCCAGAAGCCTGTCAAAACTTGAGGCCTCCCCAAGATGAGAGCCATTCATTTTAACTGATGCCAGATGGGGATCAGAACGCTGATGATGTAAAGATAGAAGCTTGGTTTTAGATGCATTAAAAGTAACCAGCCACTCCTTTCCCCATTGTACAACGTGATCAAGATCTGAGGAGAGAGAATCGGAGAGAACTTGGTCATTTACTGTCTTAGATGTGCTACCATAGATGGTAGTGTCATCAGCAAAAATGTCTATGAATGATGTAAGGATGTAATTTGGAAGATCATTAATGTAGATCAGGAAAAGAGTTGGGCCTAGGATGGACCCCTGAGGGACTCCAGCATTTATACTGTGAGCTTCTGATTTTTGCCCATCAACTACTACTCTTATGAACCTATTAGAGAGAAATGATTTAATAATTAAGACATTTCCAGCTATACCATAGCTGGAGATCTTGTGAAGTAAACCTTTACACCATACCCTATCAAAGGCCTTTGATATGTCAAGAGCAATTGCCCTAGAAAGGTTGCCTCTGACGAGAGATTCGCTAATCCTATGCGATATAACTGTAAGCACATCTGCTGTAGATCTAGCAGAACGGAAACCATATTGTGTGTCACTAAGAAGGTTATTTTTGCTGAGATGGTTGATTACTTCTGTATTTAACACAGATTCCAGCAACTTACTCATGACGCACAGGAGACTTATTGGCCTGTACTGAGAGGATGAACGATCACCTGAATTCTTAAATACAGGGCATACTGATGAGATTTTCCAGGGTGATGGGAAGCAATTTTCCTTAAGACAACGTTTAAACAGTTTTGTAAATATGGGTGCTAGTTCTGGTTGAAGTTTTTTGAGTACTATAATTGGAATACCGTCAGGGCCGGGTGCTTTACTGGAATCAAGGTTTTTGATTAGCTTGGCAACATCACATACAGATATTTGTATATCACATAGTGTGTTTTCTGATACAGGAGGAAATATTGGGGGTTGGCGGTCTTGGTCGTAAAGGGTAGAATTGGCTGCAAAGTTCTTGGCAAAGAGTTTGGCTTTGTCTGATGCTGACGAGATTAACTCAGGTCCATTGATGATAGTTGGGATAGAGCACACGCTTCTGTTCAGGATTCTGTTTGCAATTTGCCAAAACTGGTGGGAACCAAGCTGCTGCTCAGCTACTTTGGACTTGACGGACTGAGCATACAACTCTCTTGTGTTCTTTATTACTTTCTTACAATGGTTGCTGGCAGTCCTGAAAGTGGCTTTAGTTTCCATACATCTATTACGTTGGAAGCAGTGGAAAAAGTGATTTCTGTGTGCAATAGCAGCAGCACATTTTGGAGAAAACCATGGCTGGCTGTTAGGTTTTTGCTGGAACTTTTTCGAGGGTATGAAATTGTCTATACCTACAATTAACCATTCTGTCAGGTCTGATACTATAGACGACACATCCTTTTTAAACATTTCTTTATTTCTATATGGTGTGTGTGTGTGTGTGTATATATATATATATATATATATATATATATACACACACACACACTTAAAGATACACAAAATTACTGTTTAAAGTGGTTAAAAATGTGCTGGGAATCATTAATAACTTTTACAATCCTTTTCTGCAACATAATCATATTTGCCTTGTCCAAGTTTGGCAGTCTTTTTTGTATGACCATTTAATATGTATGGAGATACTTTTTTTTTTTTTTACATTTTCACCCCAAACAAGGCACATTGCCACTTTGGTGTAGGGGGCTACTATCAGGGGAAACATCTACTGGGGTACTATGTAGGGATTTGGGCAGCAAGATGTTGGTTCACGTTGCACTTGAACTTATGCATGTCAGTACAGTTGGGGAAGCAGTGACCTGGAATGGAATTCCAAAGTCTAGCGGTTCTGGGGAAGAAACTACTGGAGTAGAAAGATCTTTTACATCTAGGGATCTCTACAGTGTGGGGGTGGGATTTCGCTGCTTGTCGGGTCTGTTGAGGGTGTTCACGTCGTGGGGGCACAAGTGCTTGCAGTTCATCAGAGCATTCACTATTAAAATACTTGTAGAACAGGCAGAGGGATGCAACGTTTCGTCGATGGGACAGAGGCTGAAGCTTAGATGCCAGTTTAGGGCCTATCAGATTTGCGACTCTTTTGAACCCTGTCAAGGAGCGAGAGACTAGTAGCCGATGCACCAGCCCAAATATGACAGCAATACTCCATACATGGGCGAATGGTGGCCTTATAGAGGTACAGGATACTTTCGGGTGTTAGTAGTTTTCTAGCACGGTAGAGGGAGCCCACCTTCCTCGCAGCGGCCCTGGCAATGCCCTCGATGTAATTGTTCCAACTCATGTTTCCTGTGAACGTTAGGCCAAGGAGCTTGAAAGACGTACTCTCAGATAAAGAGTCGTTGGCCATTGCTATAGGTGGTAGAGAAGGTTTCTTGTAATTATTGAATGAAACCAGTTTAGTCTTGGCGGCATTGAACGTGACCATCCATTTTTGCCCCCATTCCACTACTGATTGGAGGTCATCCTCTAGTGTTTCTGCCATTACTTTAGATATGTGTTCATTTGTTTTCCTGTCGTGCCTGCTCTAGAGTGTGGTGTCATCAGCATATATACCCATCTCAGAGGCAATTTTGTCGGGGAGGTCATTTATGAATATCAGGAACAGTAGAGGTCCAAGGATAGATCCCTGGGGCACTCCGGCATTTATATCATATTGTTTAGATGTACGACCGTCGAGGACAACCTGGATTTTTCTCTTATCTAAGAAGGATTTAATTATGTTAAGTACTTTACCAGTGATACCGTATGATTTAATTTTCCTGAGGAGACCCTCATGCCATACCCTGTCAAAAGCCTTAGATATATCTAGAGCTACCGCTCTGCCCTCCCCCGCTTTGTCCAGTGAATGGTATATACGTTCAGAGATTACAGTGAGGATGTCAGCTGTGAAACGGGCTTGTCTAAATCCATATTGTTTGTCAGTCAGAAGTTTAGCATCTGTAAGGTGCCGGACTAGAGCATGGTTAATTATGGTCTCAAATATTTTGGCGAAAAGTGGGAGGAGGCTAATGGGGCGATAATTTGATGGGTCAGGTCTTTCGCCAGAATTCTTGAATATTGGTACCACAGAAGCAGTTTTCCAACAGCCCGGAAAGCATGATTCATTAAGGCATTTGTTGTAGAGTTTAGAGAGAACTGGAGCTACTTCGGCTGAGCACTTTTTTAATAGCACAGCTGGGATGAGATCAGGTCCACATGCTTTTGAAGTGTCAAGGTTTTTTATGATAGCATGCACCTGAGCAGGTGTGATTTTCAGATCGTCTAGCGTGGCGTTTGTCCGCATAGGAAATTGAGGTAGGGGGTGGTTGGGAGGGTCCAGTGTGGAGTTTGAGGCAAACCGACTGGCAAGCATGTTAGCCTTTTCGGTTGCTGAGCAAACAACCTCGTGATTGTTGGTTAGTGGGGGAATTGTTGATTGCCCATTATTTACTACATTGTTGTAGATTTTCCAGAAGTCACGAGTTCCTAGTTTTTGTGCTTTGATGTGTTTTTTAGTGGTTTCTGTATTCGCTATTTCTTTCTTAATGTTACTTCTAGCTTCTATGTACTTCTGTCTGTTTGAACTGGACTTATGTCGGTTAAACCTGCGGAATGCATGCTGCCTTTGAGTAATGGCAGTTGCGCAAGTCGAAATAAACCATTGGGGAGAGTGGGGCTTGCTATAGAATTTCCGCATGGGAACACGCGCTTCGATTGCAGTTTTGAACCATTCAGTGGTCTCGGTTGCACACTGTTCAGCAGGAAGAGAAAAAATATTTCCCCACTTTAGTGAGAGTCTTATTTGTAGGTGTGATCCCGATTGACATCACACTCACTGGACCATATTCTGCCCCAGATTTTTAGGGGGAGGGATATGGTCCAGTGAGTGCAATAATATCTATAAAAATAATCTGCACACTATTTTTTGATCTGAAGAGCATCACCACAGTCAAAATCAGAGTAGTGTTAAGAGAGGAGCATGTTAGAGTTATTAACACTTTTGTATGTCATATCCAGGTGTGTTTATGATTAAACAGACATAAAACAAAGACTGCTAGATATTCATAACTGAAAATTCGTGGACATATCTGACCCAACCCTGATGAAATTGTATCTGAGATGGTTATATTTGCTAATGACACCATGCTATTCGAGACAAATTAAATGCGACGTATCCAAGGCAATATCCAGTCTGTCGTGGAATGAGGACATCAATGGATGGTTACATTTAATAACACTAAGATGAAATAACTTTCCTAGAACAATTATAAGAAATCTTTTAAACTACTGATTGCCATGGCTAATAGCACCCTATCTGAGAGTTCAGCAAACTCCTTGACCTAACATTCACAAGCAACATGAATTTTAACAAATATGTTGAAGATATTGCCAAAGCTGCTGCAAAGAAGATGAACTCTGTATACCATGCTAGAAAATTTCTCACACTTGCCATTATCATATATCTTTACAAAGCTATCTTTTTCTCATACATGGAATATTGTTGGAACATCAACCACTAGTCGCTTCCTATTAGAAAGGGGCCAAAAAACTAATTGCAAATAGGTCCCACACTGTTAACCAAGCTCACACCTCTGTCCCATCACCAAAATGTTGAATCCCTGTGCTTATTTTACAAGTACTTTAATGGAATGTGTTCCTATGAACTCATGGCATTGGTGCTTTCATTCAACGTAAATACCTCCAACCAACCGGATAAGCAGCAAAATTCCACCCCTTTAATGTAAAGGTTCACAGATGCCAGAAAGCTTTCTACTTTAATAGTTTCTTCCCATCGAACTGTTAATGTTTGGAATTTCCTCTCTGCTTCTGATTGTACTAACATGCAGAAATTTAAATATAATGTGAACAAACATCTTGTTGCACAACTCCCCACTTAATATATCCCTGGAGGTATTGTCCTTAATCCACACTAGCCCTTTATATTTCAGTGGCAATGTGCCTTGTTTTCACATTATTATGCAGGAGGCTTACAACTATATCAAATTGAAACACTTATTAAAAATCACCAAAGTAAAGCAATATTGAGCCCAGTCAGTATTTAGATAGGTGACCATTAGATAAACTGTATGTTTGGAAGATAAAAGGGATGCAAAGCAATTTTTTCTGATATTGTTGCGAAAGGCACAAATCCATTTTTTCTCCAGAGAATCATGTTAAAAATCTATTAACTCATTTGTAAATTCAAAAAATTAAAATAAAAAAGTTTGAAAATAATATGGTAGCAGTACCAATTAAAGAGAGGGATGGGGGGGGGGTAAGAGAAAGCAATGTATATTATCAAATTAGTCTTCGAGCATTGGTTTTCAAATTTTATTTTTTATTTTTAATATTAAAATTAAGAAATTGTCTACAATAGATTACTAAATGGATTTTCTTTCTTTTCTTGTCAAATACACCAAAAATGGACAAATCAACACCAATAAATTGAATCCAATATTGAGAGAAACGGCACCAGGTAAAAGCTAAGCAATATAGATAACAAGTAAAATGAGTTATTTGAAAATGCTAATGTTTTAAATTAAACAAAACAACAAAATGGAACGTTTCTGAATTTTTGAGATGAGGATTGGTTATATGTATTATTATTCATCGGACTACTGTTCTCATCTTGAGTGTGATTTTCACAGCATTTCGGTCAATATAACCTCCAACCTTCTTCAGGTGTATCTTGTCAAACTCAGGAATGTTTCTGTTGAACTTGGGAATTTGGGCAGGATTTCGAGCGGAACCCTTTATTTACATCACGGGGGTAGTGTGCTCTTGTTCCGTCAGCCATGACTGGATAGAGGTCCTAAGTAATTCGCAAATGTATATTTTGGTCGCCCACACTGAGGATTGAACCTTCAACCTTCAGGAGAATATCACATTTACAATTGATTTTTCCCAGTACACTGTGCCACGGGTCTTTGCAGACAATTCTAGCACAAATTTTAGGAGCCATAAACCTACTTTTTATTTCTAGTTGTAAATATCACCATTTATTACTAATTATTACTATATATTAATTTATATCTATCTCTATACTTATTACTTGTATATATTATTTATTGTTTATAATTACTGGTTCCCCATATCGTATTGAATTCTGTACTAGGTCTACTTAGCAGTCGGTTATTCCCCAGTGGATTTTTGAGTGAGGCATCCGATATCAGCTTATCCCGTACCACTGTCAGTCTCATCAGTGGGTACTTTCGTGAACAGACTCACTACATCTAGACTCATCATCTGGTTGGAATGAATGAGAGCATTTTTTATTATTTCCACAAAGTGAGCTGAGTTCTTGACGTATGATGGAGATTTGCTGATGATTGGGTTGATTATATCTACCAGAAACCAGCTCAACAGATGGCATGCTGAACCTCGAGCATGGACAATGGGTCTTAATGGAATACCATCTTTGTGAATCTTAGGTAGGCCGTATAGGTGTGGTAGCTGGCTGTAATGTTGTTGTTGATTCTATTAGATCTGCCAATTTCTTGGAATATTCTGCTCTTGGACTTACTCTCGCCTTTGTGATGGGATCTTATATATATTGGCAGGAAGAAGGTCTGGCGATGGAATCACCATTAAAATTAAAAAAGAATTTCCAATATCTTAGTCAGATTGGTACAAATTATAGAAAGATATCAAAAATAAAAAATCTAAGCCCTTCATATATGGTATACAAACTATATACTTCGTGGTGGGATCTGATATATATCGACAGGAAGAAGGTCTGACGATGGGATCACCATTGTCCTCAGTACTGGCCAATGCATACATGGAATACTTTTGAGGAAATGTCATTAGGATCAACACCACTAAAGCCAACAGTGTGACACATTCATACTCTGGCCCTATCAGGAAGATGTTCAAACATTACTAGATCATGTGAACTTGATCCATCCAACTATATAGTTCACAATGGAAAAAGAAAATAACAATAAATTATCATTGCTAGATGTGTTGATAACTCGCACAGGTCAGTGGTTTATATCATCTGTATACTGAAAGCCAACTTTTACTGGACAGTATCTAAACTACAACTCCCACCATCCATATAATGTAAAGAAAGGAATCGTCCGTTGCTTACAACACCGAGCAAAGGCAATATGTAGTAACATCAGTGCATATCAAGAGGAGATGGCAAGTAAGAGAAAACCTCCCCTGAAACAACTATCCAGAAAGTATGACATCAGCTCCAAGAAATCTGGACCAAAAACAAAAGGACACCACTCAGAAACTCACTACAGTTTGTATAGCATATATGAATGGTTTGTCTGAAAAACTTCAATGAATATGTAATCCATATGACATCAGGACATATTTAGGAGTGATTCAACTCTCTGGAAACAGCTTGTGAGAGTCAAGCCCCCCTACAGAAAAAAACATGACTAAGAACTGTGTATATGAAATCCCATGTAAATGTGGAAAACTATACAGAGGTGAAACATATCGTCCATTGAAAGTACGGTTAGAAGAACATCAAAAAGCCGTAGTATGTGGAGAGACTGAAAAGTCAGGTATAGCTGACCATATATGGAAAGAAAAGGGAAACCATCTACCATCATGGGACGAAGTAAAAATTATAGACAGAGAGGAACGGTGGAGAGCAAGATGACTGAAAGAAGCAGCACATATGCTGGGAAATAACTGCTAAGTAGACCTAGTATAAAATTCAATACATGGGAACCAGTAATTATAAACAATAGATAATATATACAAGTAATAAGTAAAAACATTAATATATACAAGTAATAAAGACATTAATATATACAAGTAATAAGTATAGAGATAGATATATATTAATATATAGTAATAATTAGTAATAAATAGTGATATTTACAACTAGAAATAAAAAGTAGGTTTAAGGCTCCTAAAATTCGTAAGTAGAATTGTCCACAAGGACCTGTAGCGCAGTGGTTAGAGTACTTGGAAAAATCAATTGTAAAAGTGATATTCTCTTGAAGGTTCAATCCTCAGTGTGGGCGACTGAAATATACATTTGCGAATTACTTAGGAACTCTATCCAGTCATGGCTGATGGAACGTGAAGTAAATAAAGGGTTTCCGCTCAAAATTCCGTCCAAATTCCCAAGTTCGACAGAAACATTCCTGAGTTCGACAAGATACATCTGAAGAAGGTCAGAGATTATATCGACTGAAATGCTGTGAAAATCACACTCAGGATGAGAACAGTAGTCCGATGAATAATAATAGAACAAAATGGAAGTGATTTTTGTTGTATGTACATTAAAAATGATCTAAATGAAGCTTTTTCCATTGGATCATTGCATAATGGTCAAACGAAAAAGAAAAACACACACATCTAAAAGAATCATTGTACATAGCCATTAAGGAGAAAGCTTGTTTGTGATCAATTCAAGCTGGGTAATTTGGCAAAACTAAAACCATGACACCAGGATAACATGTGAAGAATAATCTTGACACATACAAATTTACAAAACAATAAAAAAATAATTAGGTGACAAATGAAAACGATTTTTTATGGTGAATAGGTTATCCAAAGATAAAGTGTTTGTAAGAATGTTAATTGGAAGGCAGTAAGTGATAAGCTCACTATGTACGTTCAGGTAAGGAAATTGATCTTAACACATGACTTGGTAACCCTCATCAGCCTTTGGCTGAACAGAAGAGAAAGGTTGCCGAATGGTTATCATGCTTCCATTAATATACCTTATCTTGTATGCAATGACTTTATCACAATTTTAGCCATAAAACGTGGGCAATTGTGGCAAAAGATAAGAAGTACATATTTAATGCTTAGGGCAGAAGTACTTAACTGTTTCGGCACTTCTACAAAGAGGCATTTTTTTTTCACCAAGAAACTATACAGTAAATACAACCATATGTAACAGGACATGTTACAAGCAAATTTTTCATATATATATATATATATAATTTTTATTTGTTTTACTTAAGTATATACATGTCGCTACACATCCATGAGTATGTTTTGGTCAGGTAGTTACAACTAACTAGAGACCTCTTCAGGCGATACTGATTAAGTAAAAGTAGAGCCCTTAATGAAAATTGGAAAAAAATTTCAGCATATATTAATCAGGAAATGGAACATACTTATGAATGTGTGGCGACATATAAATGCTTATGTAAAACAAAAAGTATATCTTGTTCTACTTTGGTATCGAGCACTCTTGTATGAACCCTGTTATAATTCATTAACCTAAAATTATACATATATTGCTACCTACAATAAATGAGATACATCTGAACCATGCACCAGCATCTTTAATACGAGGTATATATAAATGTGGCTACTTTTTATAATATTAGATCCAAGAAGAGTAAATTTGGGTAAAATGATTCATGAATTATACAGATCATGTTATTATATATATAATTTGAGGTTATTGTTTTCCAGAGGTTGAGTAACCAATGAACTTTAACAAGAGTGCTCAATACCGAAGTAGAGCAAGGTATACTCTTTGTTTTTACATAAGTAAGAATATGTTGCTACACAGTCATGAGCATGTTTAAGTCGGCTAGTTACCATTAACTAGAGACCTCTTCAGACGATACAGCTTATATGAAAGTAAAGTTTGCAATGAAAATATCAGGTTTTCCTCATCACAGGGAGTTAATATCAGGAGGTTCTGTCAAATGTTGTGAAAAATAGGATTTGGTTGTATGTAAATAAGATTCAATAGGGTTGCAGATTTGAGTGTGTTTAGATATAGGAATGAATGGGAAAGGGTGGAGGTTAAAGGTCAAGATAGAGGTAACGGAAGACTAGAAAGAAAAGTATGCACCTATGAGGAACAGGCTGTGCCCTAAGAATGGAGGAACTCTAATGTTTCTACATTACAACTTAAAAGTATTCAACTTTAAATACTGAGGAGACTATAAGAGTAGAGGCAGCAAGAATAGAAGAGCAGCAGCAGGTGCAGAACTTCAGCTTACAGTTATTCCCTTAAATAATTACAATTTGTACTTTGTGATTGGTTTTTAATTTTGTTTTATCTTATCTAATTGTTTAATTATATTCATTTAAGAATTGGAAATTGTACTTTGTATTTCATAGTTTTATTTAATAAAGACAAAAAGCCATAGTAGTGGCCAGACACTTAATAAATATTAAGTTAAATTAGCAGTTACTATGTTAATGTGTCAAAGCTATATGAGGAGTCACTTGGCAGTGATGAAATGATTTAAATTTAATAGGAATGAGAAAAGTAATTAATCGGTCGATTACAGATTAATCGTCAAAGTGGCTGATTATCTGCCGATTAATCGGTACACCCCTACTTACAATAAACTGAACATCAAAGATACCAACAAATGTATATAGACATTTTAGTGTAGGAATATGTAACACAGAGAAAGAATATTCAACAATGCTTTAATTGTCCACAGTGGTCAACATGAACAAAATCATTATCAAAAAAAAAAAAAAAATGGCTATTCACAAAGTATCTTACAATATTGATTTATAAGATGAGACGGTTTAAATAATTTATTATGAAATATCTTCATTCCCAAAATAATGTCTTTCCTATATTGTGGACAGATGATTTGAAAGGGCTGACAGGTACGATCAGAAATGGAAGGAAAGGATGAAACAGAATTGACAGTGAATTGAAAAATGGTAATCTCTTCTGTTATGCCAAATTCAATCAAATATTTGATACAAAATCTCAAAAATCACCCGGAATTTGGAGAGAACATAGAATTTGCTGTCATAAACATTGTCATAACATTTTTAAATAATCAAAAATCTCGGCCCTCTACGAGGTTGGGAGGGTCCTACTAACCACCTTTTTTTTTCTCCCCTGCCCTCAACACAAATGAATTATCGTATCATCATTGTTATCTTTTTTGTTTTTACACGGAAATAAAAAATGTTTTAAACAATTGGGTGCCAAGTAGGACGTCCCCAAGTATGAAAGGGCGAATGCGGTATTATGGTGAAAGAAGATTCTAGCTAAGAGAAACTTTTGTTTAGTTCTAGAGTGACAAGGATGACCAACGATCCCATCTGCCCCCCCCCTTTTGAGTTGGCATTGTGCCTAAGTTTTTTGTTCATGTTCTTTATTTTTTTTTTTTTGCCTGAATAAAAGATTTAATATCTCAAAGTGTAGTATCTGTTCCGGCAGATAATGCAAGCAAAGACCATATGTGGGGGAAATGTAGGGGCAACCCTTCATACAAATTGTCACTATCCAGCTTCCCTACTCCCCGGGGAGTTGGTCCCCATTTCCCCATCACTCCTCACATTAAAAATTGGCCTTGTGCCTAATTTGCTCGATGGGGGAACAAATATTTTTTTTATCGCTAACTTGGCCTTTGGGTCAAGATCAAAGTGTAGTATCTGTTCTTCAGATGCTACACTTCAATTTCTTGTTCTCTGTTAGTGGAGGAGAAATCCTTCACGACTGAGACAATTTTTATTTTTTGTTCCTTTTCTCCACATTAAAAAACGACCCTGGTGTCTAACTGTCCCCTGGGGAGGCATAGTAAATAGGAACATTAAAATCATAGAATGTAAGGGATTTAAAAAACACTAGCAGGAAGATCCAGGATTGAATGAGGAACCCCCAAGCTAATAAGATCATGTTACCTATTCTATTCTAGGGTTTTACATTTTGAATAAGGTTGACAATTATTGAAATAATTTTTTATAAATTTAGTCATTAGCCCCCGCTCTCTGAAATGTACCCAGTGTTTCCTGGAATTAATGAGGACCTCTGTACACTGCAGCTTGAAGCACTGAACTACATAGCAGCTTTATTCTTAATTTTTATCATTTTCAAGTTACAAGTAAAATAAAATTAAGTAAAATAAAATTAAGTAAAAGTCGGAGTTTTGTTTTTGGATATCAAGTGCAAACACAGACCCTACGATATTGCATTCACGGCTCTACTTTGTACTCCAATGGTATCACTAAAATAACAAAACAACCTCAATAGCTTTAAGACATACTTTTTCCTAATCTCCACTGCCTTACACTTCTTGCAAACAAACTGGTTATCATCTTTAAACCTACATGTAATTAAACTGCACTTCAAGTGTATCCAATCCTAACAAGTAATGAAAAAAAAAAAAAAAAAAAAAAATTAGTTGCTTCCAACTTCCTTTTATGTGTGTGTTTTTTTATTTTTTTTATTTTTTATTTAATTTTATTTTTCTGTCTTGGAGATAAATGTTCAATTATGCCGATTCCCAAAGAAAACATTGATATATATATATATCAAAAATCTTTTGTAATCAATTGTTATCAACATAAGTTAATTTTATGTTTTCTTAACTACTGACTTTTTAAGGTTACTATTTCAAATGAAGTTTTCTAAGAGAAAATTTCTATAAATGTAGACTTGTGAATATAAGCCCTCCTCATCTTTAATTTTTGTTCAAAATTCCAGTATAAAAAATATGCTACTAATGTTAAGTTTTACCTAGTTTAATTAGTTTTTGTTTGTAACAAAAATGTCCTTATTATCATTCAAGAACAGCCGAAAAGTTGCCTCTTAAAGTTAAAAGTTTGAAATTGAAGAAAGTAAAAACAGAATCAGGTGACATCTTTGAAGAACTGATTTAAAAAAAATATTTTGTAAGCAAAGATCAACTGGAAGCGAGTCAAACAAGACATAAAAATGATTTCATTGCAATTTAACATATTATAGTATGAGACTTTTTTTTTTGTTTAAAAACAATTTATTTGCAGTTTTTATATATGTCTTCAAACATTTAAGGATAAACTCTTTTCTCAGCATTGACATCACATTTGTGAATTAGACAGCAAAATAATAAGTCTCTCTATTTCTCCATAATTTTTTTTTTTTACATCCTTAGTTGATAAACAATGTTTAAATAATACTTGAATTTTCTGAAAAATTAGTTTTTATCAAAAATGACATTTGCTTTAATAATCATCTTTCTAAGATGATACAATTGCGGAAAAAAAAAAACAAACAAAAAAGAAGAATAGGAACATCAGCATAATTTAATGAATTCCAGTCTATATTTGATCAATTCATTTTATTAATTCTGAAACGCAGATTTTTGATGGAAAATAAATATAAAATGCTTATTAATTAGTCATCAAAAAAGGAAGATACGCTGATTATTTGAAAATGGATGAGACAGAGATTGAGTTAAAAGGAGTGATAAAGGAGAGAGATTAGTTTTAAGGATGCAGAAGTGTGTATATTTTGTAGGTGGGGGAATAAAAGATCATGTTTCATTTTAGTGGTTACTTTAATATGATGAATTAATAGTGTAAGTATGATGAGTCAGTTGTAAAAATAGAGAATCAAGGGGAGCAACAGAAAAAAACGGCCTAATAGTAGAAGCACAAATGTGCATGCAAATTGAATTATGTTCTTAAGTCATTCTAGCCAATTTTTAAACTCACTTAAAAAAAAAAATAGATTTACATTACCATTTTTACAATGTTTTCTACAAACTTTTACATGTTTAACAAGTGATTTGTGATCTTGTAAATTTCTTTCAAAATGCAATTTCAAAGCATGTGAACTCTTACAAAAAAAAAAACCCTATAAACTCGGCCATAATGCTTCTGAAACAGTCACCAAATATTGAAAATATAAGGAAAATGATCCAGAAGCGATAAGACAGTACCAAAGTGTTTTCAGAAATTTTTTATTCTTAATGAGTCTTGAAAATGAAGGCATAAAAAAATAATTAAGTTCAATGTATTTACTTCTGCAACTATTTTTGGATATATATACATTTTTATTTAAAATTTTTGTTTCTCAGGTTTGTGTGTATATATAAAATAGTACTTTATTGGTTTTATTTTTTCCAGATTTCTCTAATTTCTTTCTTGATAATTATAATATTATTCTATTATTACATACAATCAAGTTAAAAAAAAACATCAACAAAAGCAAACACATTTTCCACTAAAATTCTTTTTATTTCTTTTCAAATCAATATCTTTAATTTAAGCTTTATAATCTTGTTTCTTGATTTAAAAAATAGTTAATCAAATGAGTGTTTGGCCCTTGGTACTCAAACCGTGAATGACTAAACATCTCATATAACCTTGCCCAGGACTTGCTATTATTAAAGATATGATGCATGCCAGGAAAAAGCCAGCTTAACCCAATCAGGGTGAATATCAATCTACTAGTATTCTATATAATTGAAGTCTGGCAAAGATATATCTCAATACAATTATTTTGCTTTTCATAACACTCTTTTCAAGGAGGCTGATAGAAATTGTAGCACTTTAAAACTACACCTTGTGTTTTTCACAATTTCAGAATTTCCATTACATTACCACTTTAACATTCACGCTCTGTGGAATTGTACACCTGCAGTCATCGACGTCAGAGAATATTACAAGTATGTTACATTCTAGATCTGAGGGTGTTTTTGTTATTCTCAGCTGACCTCATTTCATCATTCATAAGAACACACATGGTCGTGAAGATACCGTTTTTTTTTTTTTTCCTCAACATATTCTTGAAGCCAGTTCACCTCCAGAATGAAATAAACATAATGGGCTGAGAGTTTTATTGTTTTGTGAAGAGAAGACGAGGAGTAAGAGTTTGGTTTGCCCTTCTTAAAACTTCACTGCATGATCAGTAATATTACCGTTTTCTCTATTCCTTGTCGCATCTAAATACAGCATTGTCATGTTGATACACTGGTACTCAGATCACCAAAGTTAAGCAACGTTGAGTCTGGCTAGTACTGGATGGATAATCATTTGGGAATACCAGGCACTGTATGTAGGAAAATGCTAACACTTCTGGCAGAACTTTGTGCAAACTAACCACCCTTTTTGGTACAACTGTTAATCTCAGTCAATGGAAAGATTGCCACAGGAAAGAGCAGACAGTATACCTCAGGTTTTACAGAGTTTTTCATCTATATGCATGATGAAGACTAAGGGTGCATCTCTCCCAGTGGATTAAACGACCTCCTCCCCCAACACACACACACACACCAACCTGGAAATTTCTATATCCTGGCTCGATGCAGACAGCACCTACGATTCCCAAATGGTCACCCATTTGGTACTGGCCAGGCTCATCATCGCTTAATTTTGCTGATTTAGCAAGAACTAGCATGTCAACATAATGATGTATATATATGTTAACCCTCCCCCCTTACCATCTAACACAAGTAAACACTTATGTTGATTGGTTTGGTTTACAACAGAACCTTTTCGTCATTAGTTAATGGTAGAATTTTCATTTAAGTATAAATAAAAAGGTGTTTTCTTTCTGAACACAACACCAATTTATTTGTGCCTTTTTTTCAAATAATAAAAAACATATCAGTCACTGTGGTCCCAGCTTTGAATTTCATGAGACCTGACTGCACTGATGAATTATAAAGCAACCAAACATGTTTGTGGATAACTATATTAGATATACATATATTTAATATTTTTATATCATTATTCTACTGAAATTAAGCAACATTGAGTCTGGTCAATACCAGACTGTTGAACATTTGGGAATATTAAACGTTCAGGTAAGCAAGTATGTACAGGGTGGAACGATAAAATTGTCCCCCCCCCCTAGAAAACAACACTACAGCTTTATTTTAAAAATTTTTATGGAAAAAATCAATTTCGGTAACTTGATTATAAAGTAGAGCTGACATCTATTCAATGTAGCTACCTTCAGCCTGAATCATTGCCTCAATAACGGTCCGGAGCATGCCTTTTCTACAAGTGCCTGCGCAAGCTCTGCGAATACTTGGCAGATGGCAGCAATCAAGCTGGCTATGGTGTTGTGGGAGATGATGTTAGCGATATTCTTGACATATGACCAAACGAAGTAGTCCATCAAAGGAGTGGAACTAGTGAGAGAAGAGTACAAAGTCGTAGAACTCCTGAAACTAAGCCTGGATCTCTTTGACATGTGGGCTGGTGCAGAGTTCTGCTGACACACCCAGGGTTTGCTAGCGGCCATCTGATTGCACCAGAAGATCGCCACACTCTTCAGCATATCCGGGTACACTTTGGTGTTGACTTTCAAGCCAACTTTGAAGATGTAAGGTGGCATGATGTGGCCCTCACTTGAAACCCACCAAAGACCATAACCGTGACTAGAAACTTTGTTTTTATCAATCTGGGCATGTCCCTGTTATTCGTGGCAATCCAGCAATTCATTTTGAGGGTGCTAGTAACTGTCATAACTGGGATCGGTAGAGAGCAGGAGTTGTACAGCGGTGCATCTCCAATCTCACTTGTTTAAAATGTGTCACTTTCAAACATGATAGAAGACTCCTATCGCTCCTGGGATTCATATACAACTGGCCAACTAGTAGATGATCTCCAAAAAAAAGAAAAAAAAAGAAAAAAAAAAGAAAAAAAAAAAAAGGTTTTCATCAAACAGAAATGGAATCATGTATCTAGGGCAACAATTTAATTGTTCCACCCTGTATAATATCTCAGAGAAATTAACACCTTTGCCTGAAATGAACGCCTTTGGGAAAAGTGCAGAAGCTGTTATCCGCCCTCGTATTCAGGAATGTTATAATACAGAGGATAGATGTTCCTCAACCATAGTCAAGGCAATAGATCTAGCAAAGGAGAGACTCTTCCAATTTGTCATGAGCGAGTATGGAAATAATAAGGTTAAGAAAACTGCCATGAAAATGCTCATGTAAATGCACAATCTGGTCTAATGAGATAGTGTCATGTTGGGCCTGTTGGCTATGATCAGAGCATAGTACTGTGTTATGTTGTGGCGGGCAATGCCAAAGGTCTGAATATTATTATTATTGATGTGTTAACTGTTATACTGTTATATAAAAAAGATATGGAGAGAGAATGTTTTGAAAGAAAGAAATGTTAAAAATCTAACAGGAATTTTAACTTTAATTTAGGAATGTTTATGAATAAAATATTTGAGATATTTATGTGATAAAACAGATATAAGAATTCAGTTTTATAAACAATGGAATTGACCTGGTTACAAAAAATGAGTAGGTTTTCATATATAGACTAGAGATATCATTTTCATACACACATATATAGACAAGACATGCATAAACGCACATGTATACACTCGTTATATATACACTGGATAATAGAACAATAGTGATTAAAAAAATTCATATATGCAGGTTTAGTGTCCATAAAGACTAATCAGTGTCACTACTTTTGCATTATTATTAAGCTCTATGTATTGAGCACTCTTGAAATATTAGAAATATCCAACACACATTTTTCATAGAAACTATAATCAAATTTCCTTTAATAGAAAACTACTTGTGAATTCATGATTGAAAATTAATTTCTAACTATTTAATTTATAAGCTTTTCTTAGGATATGTTTTGCTTGGCAGAATTTAACACATTGAGCATAACTTGAGACAAAACTTTCAATACACATCAACAGCCACATGTACCTATTCAGAAATTTAAATTTAAATTTAAAATGCTTGTATATCAATGAGAGAAAGATGAAAGGTATTAAAAAAAAAATAAGCATAAAAATCAACACTTACCACGACAATACTGTAATAATATTAAGACCTCATACACTTTATTTGGGGTGACAGTAACACTGGATTCTACATATTTGATAATGTTTTTGTGTCCACTCAGCGTTTTCTGGGGAGGAAAAAGAAAAAAAGTTTTTATGCAAGAAAAAAAGTTTAATTTCTTTTAGTGGACAATAACGAGGTTAAATCAACAAATGCTAAGTAATTTAAAGATTTAAGAAAACTTATTTTGAACATTTGAACAGAAGTGAAATTTCAGCTGGACCGAGAAAACATGCTTAAAACAACTCAGCAAATTATTTAAAGTGATGATTAAAAATAAAAATTAAAAAAAAAAAAACTCATATATAAATAGATGTTTTAACAAGAATCAATTTTCAACCAAAAACAAATTTCAAAACATTATTTTATTATTTCAATTTTAAGTATGCTGGCTACGAACATTTCAGAAATAATTATGTTGCAGCTATATTTGAAGACATGATTACAATGAAAAAACAAGTTGATAATACTCAAGTTACATCATCGACCAGGTCATTTATTTGAGTTAACCCATTTGTAAAATTTAATTACAAACAGATTGGGCCCTATTGAACTACCTCAAATATGTGAAATAGTCAATAATATATTTGAATAGTAAAAATAGAAAATGGAATCAGAGCAAATTCTTTGTTTTAGGAGTGGGACTTTCCGAAATTTCAGTTGTTGATGTTAGTTCAAATCTTCTGACTTTGAATCTGAATAAAAAATTGAACAAAACTTTACGCTATTAGGGCCACCTATTTAAAATTTAGCGTTTTGAAAAATACATTCATTCTCTTTAGAACAAAAACAAAATTATGAGTGAAATAGAATTTCTGAGGTTGGAGTTGAACCATTTAAAATTTTCATAGTCAACATATTTTGCATCTTTTAATTTTAAAAGTCGACGTAGTGTCTTTGAACTACCAACTCCGCAGCTTTCATGGACATCCCACCCATAAGCAAAAAAAAAAAAAAAAAAAAGTTTTGGTTACCATATAAGAGTGGTTTATTTTTTAGTCCCTCAACAAAGGTGGGATTGGACCTAGTAATTCATTCCTGTTCATCCATTCGTTTGTTTGCACTTTTCTCAATAATCATTGAATTTTGAAATTTTGCACACACATTAGTCATGGTGAAAGTAAAATTTTCACTTGTGTAGAAGGACACTTGCATGCTGGGCAGGTTTTATTGAATTTTCTGAAGGTTGTCAGAATTTAATTCTCCATCTACCCTTCTTTCTCTCATTCTTTTCTTCTTTCTTTAACCCCCCCCCCCCCACCATATGCAAGTAGTTGTTGATTGCTACCGATATCTGTAACTTTCTTTGTTGACGATTGGTCGAGTAACTTTTTGCTCGCTGATTTAAGCGAAAATGGAAGTGAAAAAGGCAGTTGCTGCCTTGACCTTTGGGAGTGAAAGGTCGTTTGAAAATGTTGGACCTGGATATAGTAACCCATTGTGGCGATGCATCAGGAGGCTCTAGATGACGGTCCTATTTCGTCAGTTAAATTTTTGTCTAGGTGATGAAAATGAAGAGAAAAATGCCGGCTGAGTTCAAACAAAAAAATCTTTAAAAAATCAAGTCAAAAGTCTTGTCTAGACGAAAAGAAATAAGTGCAAATGTTAAACCTCAGACGAGTGAAAAAAGTGATGGTGCAAACAACAATAATTTGCTGGTTCCTCAAGAAATATTTGAAGTGAAAATAAAAGTGTATAATCTTCAATGGTGCAACAAGAAAAGCCTTCTCTAATATACAAAAGTTCTTGTTCTACTAAACTGTCGAAGCCACATCAGGTCAAGTAGCGTTTTTTCCCCCCCAAGTAAAAGCCGACAAATATGAGTAAAAGAAGTTGAAGATGCAGATTTATAAAGAAAAGAAAATCCAACAAGATATTTTTTATTTTTGTGCTATCTCAAGCAGGAATGACAATTCTCTCTCTAAAAAAAAAAAAAATCT
This sequence comes from Euprymna scolopes, assembly GCF_053919585.1. Taxonomy (NCBI): domain Eukaryota; kingdom Metazoa; phylum Mollusca; class Cephalopoda; order Sepiida; family Sepiolidae; genus Euprymna; species Euprymna scolopes. The sequence continues at coordinate 15,421,071 of NC_136497.1, forward strand.
GTAAAAATTATCCTTTCTTCTAAAAAACAAAAACAAAAAACAAACTATTCTTACCTCAAAGTAAGTTTTGCTTCTTTCTTAATCTTTTCTTATAATTCTATTCTTTCTCTCTCCTGAACTGTTACTAGAACATTTAAGGTTCGCCAAAAGGGAACATTTTTTGGCAGTCAAAATACAGTCTTTTATATGGTTAAAAGGTAAACTTCAGACAATGTGTTTTTTTTCTCCCTCCCCTTTTAATTTATTTTTCTCTCTTTAAATAAAAGTTTATAATTATTTCAAGTGGTTTTTACTTCCTCTTCTTTCTCCTTGTCCTTCTTGTAAATGGTTTTATGTAATTGGTTTTTACAGGTTCTAGTATTTAAATACGTCTAATTTGGCTGTTACTAAGTTAAATTCAGATAAGGTTTTAAAATTTTGTACTTATAAACAACTATTTAAACGTTTGTGATGATCTAATGTTTGCATATGGGAACATGTCCTTATCTCAACAATCTATTAGCATGAATATTTACTGATTTTTACTCTAAAAAGTCGATTCAGACTAAAATTAAAAAATATTAACTTCTAGCTCAAATGGAATTTAATTGTGTCAGGTAAAAGATTAATATTTAATATGAAAAAAAAAAATCTATCTTGGCATGATTCAGATTCCCTTTTCTGGTTGCAACCATGTAGCTTCCTACAACACATTATCAATAAAATCTAAGTCATTTAATTATACATGCATCTCTCTCAATACAACTGTGGGAACATTTTTTTCTTATTGATAATTACACCTGTGTTTCTTATATTTGTCTTTGACAAACTCTTATTGTTAGAATAAATGTGTATGTGCAAATCTGTTTCTTCATTATTGTCTTCTTTCATTCCGACCCTTGGGTGTGTTTCCCAAGAGAAAACAAGTGTCCACTGAAAATGTAAAAACTAGAATATCAAAGATTACATTAGTTTTACATTGGCTTTAAAATTCTTAGTAAATTTTCAATTTTTAAAACTTTGAATTATTTAAAAACAAACTACCTGCAATCATTTTACTAATAGATTAAGACATTAGCTTCAAAAGATTAATGATAGCATTAAACACAAAAAATTGGGTGAAATTAATAATTTAATGGTCCAATTATACCATATTAAACTTTCAAAATAACGAATAACTTGTTTATAAAGAGTTGTCTCCTCCTTATAGAAACTGTTTTGTTAATCATAGATTATAGGGTTACAGGCATACGGGTTATAAGCAGAAAGTTAAACTTGAACTAGAATTAACACAAAAAATTGACACTTTGATTTATAAACAAATTCTTGTTGATTATTTATTTTTTTAAAATCTGTGTTGAATTAGCTTAATAATATTTTGAATTTGCACTTTAAAAACGTTTTTTATCATGGAGAAAACATATCTTCACAACTGACACCTTACTTTAAAGTTTTCCAATATTTTGTCTTGAATCTTGATGGAATGAAAAAAATCCTACTTCAACTTCTTGTAGACCTATAAGCTTGATTTGAACCTCAAACTGATACCATGACCATAAATTGTGTGTATATCAAGAGGGGGGGGGGATCATGCATCCTTAAAATTGACAATGTATACAACAGTAACAATGTTAATAAAAACGTATAAAGAAAACAGGAATCATTCTCCCCCTCTCCAACCCATCCAAACACACAGCCTCAAGATGACTTTGTTGATAGGTCAAAATGAAGCTGCGGCAATAAAGAATTGTTGCAACTGCCATTAACTTAAAAAAAAAAAAAAGGAATTAAGCTGGTCTTTCAATTCACTTCTGTTTCGTGTTTATATGACCTACAAGAATATAATTTAAAAACAGTGTAACTTAATCCCTAGGGCAGAGAGAGAAGAGCGAGAGAGAAAAGAAGCAGAAAAGAAAGAGAATAGAGAAGAATTATCACTTGGTGTTGATGATTTGCAAAACATGAAGAGCATAGAAAATGTTTTCGCCTTCATATTTTAATGTCACTGTGGAAAAATAGTAAGGCTACCGGTGAGTAGGTTTGTGTATGAATAGACCAACATTTAGACATGTGAAAGTTAATGAATGCAGGGAGTCATATCAGTTGACGACATTAATATAATAATACCAATATCAAGGCTGACATGTTGAAACAACTCCCACGAGGAAGTATAGTGATAGGTCACAAAGTGCATGTGAGCAAAGTTTTTTTTTTTTGTAAAAACATACATGTTTAATTAGCGAGGATTATTTTCTTAGCAACCCCCAAAGGAAAGAATATGTTAATTGAAAAACCTTTTGAAATAGAAAACAAAATTACTGTTTTTCTCTGCAGCCTTTATTAGCGTTAAGTGGAAAATTTGTTTTGCTTAATAAACTGTCAAAATACTCTCTATAGTTTGATGGGATAGCTACATTAAATGAACTGTTAAGTTTGATAGTTTTAAGTGTTCACCAAAACATATCACCTTTGTTGAAGTAAAAACAAGAATAGACCCATTCCTAAAAGGCATTCATTCCATTTTTGGTAAAATGAACCATGGCAAACCAAAGAAAATGCTTTTTCAAACTGAAGTGTGACAGAGAAAGCCTTTCAAAGATGCATGAACACCTCGATAAAAAAAAAATCCTAATTTAAATTATTTCATAAAAGCTAAAAGAAACTAACGTTTACAGATTGCATTTTATGTCGTTTGTGTTGGTGCCAATCATTATGCAAATGAAACGAGATATTTTGTAAATGTTTCGTTGGTTGTTTTACAGTATATCAACCATTTTGGGGTTATTTAATGCCAAATTTCGTTATTTTAGAAACAGTTTTTATGCTTCAAGTTCTTTAAATCTTTAAATATTTATTTGTACAGTTTAGTTTGTTTTACGGCACATCAGCACTTTTCGGGTTATTTAATGCCAAATCCAATTATTTTGGAAATAGTATTCATGTTGCATCCAGTTATTTTGTATCTTCAATCGCTAGTTTGTAGTGTTTGGTTTGGTTGTTTTACAGTGGATTTTATCGTTTTTGTTCCCTGCCCTGCAGAACATAAGTTTTGCAATGAGAGAGGGAAAAGGTTATAGTATCAATGTTTGGTACATTTTAAGTTAAGAAAACATGAAACAGACCAGCTTAATTCCTTTTTTTTAAAGTTAATGCCAGTTGCAACAATTCTTTATTGACGCAGCTTCATTTTGACCTATCAACAAAGTCATCTGAAGTGGGGGAGATAGAAAGAGGAAATGGGAAGAAGAAAAAAGGTGAAAACGCGGGTTGTTGTTTTTGTAGAACATAATTAAATTTTGCAAAAGGAAGTAGAAAAACAAAAAGCATCAATGTTAGGTGCATTTCGTCTGAGGAAGCCAATATCTTCAGACAGCCTTATCCAGTAGCACCAGATATTTTATAAAGAAATTTATTTTTGCAGAACTTGGCATTCATTTACATTGTTCATCTGGTTCATATTAAGGTTAAATACTTTGTGAAAGACTTCCAATTTGTGTAAGTTACCATTTTGCTTGTGCAGGTCATCAAATGATCCTCCTCCATGCATTAAGCAGACTACTATGGCGATCTTAGACCATCAACATTGAGACATTTTGAGGAGACATTTTGGAGCATTGCAGGTCATTAATAGTAAGAGATATAGCCGTATCTAATGAGATGTAAAATGCAATTTCTCATGGAAGCTGTTACAATGAGACTAGCAATTTTCACCGTCCAATGCATTATAACCAGGTTGGTTTTGCTTTGAAGTTCTCTCATTGATAACATCTAGCAATAATAAAAGTTAAATATGTATGTTGTATACCGTCTCACATATGACGGGACTGCATTGTTTTGTCAAACTGTTGACAGCTATCTGAAGATTCTCCATGTGACGGTTATGTCTTCTTATAGTCATATCTGTTCACCGATTGTAATCATTTCCAAAAGTAGGTGAATTTATTGAGTCTTTCAACACTTACAACAAATTCTGATTTCAAATAAAGTTAGTTGCATTTAGCAGTACCAGCTGGTTGGAGCACCTTTTGTGACACCACTTGTTGCATGTCCTGCACTTGAAGGTTGAACCAGTCATAAACTCATAGATGATGCATAGGCATTTACCTTATAAATGAGATATACATTTCACCATAACCATATTAACTTTGAAATTGTTCCTTTCAAACACAGATTTCCAACTGTTAAATGTTTTAGTTACCTGTATTATTAAGAACAAATTAACTATTTCTGCACATCCAGTGAAACTAAAAACTATAGCTTCATCTTTACACTGTTTGATTAGGTTGAACAAGATAAAAACATAACATTCTTAGTAATAATTATATGCAGGTTTCTGACTACTTCCCTCATCTTGATAGTATTTAGAACCATTGCACATGTTGGTGTAATTTATTAGTTTGTAAGCCACTGAAAATCTTCAAATCTTTATTAACTGCTCTTATTTGGCTTCCAAAGAATTTCAGATATCAAGAGGGTTTTTTTGTTGTTGTTAAATTTTCTTTACAACTTTAAGATAGAAAACAATTTTACCCAATTGGTTATTTTTATATGATCAGTGTGCTTGTGATCGATCGAAGATATACTTTTATATCTTTATCTTAATGGCCATTGTTTGATTTGTTTCGTGTGATGGGTGGGGCTGAACTGTTGTAGAAGCTGAAATATCACAATCAATGGATAAAACTTTATCTGGCTGGTACTCACAAATAACCAATTCCAAGATGATTTATATGGGAATGTTTGGTTCTTTATTTTGGTCTCGCATCAGTTGACACAGCCGGTGGAGAGAAAAGGACTTTTACTTATTTTTGTTTGAAAACTCATCTTCATAAATTTTTACAACTCATATAGTCGTTCACCAATTTAGTAACTCTTCTCTCTTCCTCATTGACATCATTCCACTTTCTTGGATACTCTTCTCACGTTTTGGCTAATTCCAAACTCTTAAAACTCTTAACCTGCTAGAAAAATTTACATTTACATTGAAAATAACCACTTATTTAAACTAGTTGACATACCAGACATTCAATTTATAACACTGTGTGTCGAATAGGAGAGCAAGTACATCAATCATAGTTGAAATTAACCTGTATGCTTCCTTTGTATTGCCTACTACATGAGGATACAGGGGAGGACGCCACTCCTTTTCCTGCTTACCCTTACACTTTATAATAAGCATTTAGCAAAGTATCAAGTTCCATCATTTGAGTTTTTGATGGGACTCGATTGGGGATCGAACCCTGGTCTCATAGCTTGTTAGCGAAAATACAATGACTGAAATGTTAACACAATAAGATTCAAACAACAAAACCATGGCTCATAAATATTGTTAAATAATACAACCTTCTGTATGAGCCAGATGAATAAGGCTTCTCTCTCTTTTACCATAAAATAAAGCTCATTTCTGATAATTATTTAATAGCAGGGTTACCCGCTATTATCTAGAGCCATTAAGGGAATTCATCCCTCTGCTAGAAATGTTTTTATGTAATCTCACTTTTTGGTTACTATCTGCTCTATACAAAATTTCAATGATTATGGGTCTCGGGCAATACCAACAAAAGGACAAAGAATTTTATATCCCAGGCAACACTGTGTTTAAACACATCTGCTCTAATCCAGATTACTACTAAAGCTAAGTTAACTAACTTTGGGGCTAATACTCTATCTAGCATATTAAGCACTTATAAAATTAAGGAAGCCTCCCGAGCACTACTAATCCCCCCCTCCTCTAAAAGATAAATTGTTTCTCACTTTTGATCTGCTCCCTTCAGTATACTAACACTTTTAATGATGGCTCCTGGGCAACACTAAGAAAAGGACAAAAGTTCTTTTGTCCAAGTGACCGTATTTATTATTTGGATTCTCCGGACTCCTGTTCTCATCTTGAATGTTATTTTTACGTTTCGTTAAATGTAACCTGCAACCTTCTTCAGCTATATCTTGTCGAACTTGAGGTTTCTGTCGAACCCGACCAAACCTTTGTGAAAATGACACTCAGTAGTTTGAAGAATCCAAATACAAACAACCAATCCTCATCTAAAAAATTTAGAAACGTAACATTTGGGCCCCTAGAGTATTACGAAAACAAAGTTTCGTCCTCTTATAGAAGTGAAACTAATGTTTAAATTGCAATCTAAACAAATATGATAACATTAAAAATTCTGTTTACTTATTGAAAACAATGTAAATGACCAAGGAATAAATCTTTACTGGGGGTAACACTAGCTCTTTATATAATTGAATATTGCAGTACGGTTTGTAAACTGCAAAGGTTTTTCTTGTAATAATAATAATGAACAGTGTGTTTTTTTTTTTAAATTTTTTTTTAAACTTGGATGCTTCATGTGTTTTACAATTTATTTCCGGTTTCTTTTAAAATACGTAAAAAAAAAAAAAAAAAAAAAAAAAATGATATAAATGAAAGCAACACCACAAAACGTTGAAACCTTCAGCCTTTTGTTACGTGACGTTACATTTTACTTTGTAATTCATAAAAATAAAACTGAAAAGAAATAAAAAAAAAAAATCCGGGTCAGCATTTTTTTTTTTTTCTAACATAAGTTTTTATTCCCATTACTTTCCCGTTTTGACAACACTTAAAAGTCTCTCGCCATTGTCCATCGCGCACGATGTACACTTTTCTTTTCTGACCTCACGCCACATGTAGCCAGCCATTTTTCACTTTCAACTTTACATGCCCATTTTCTTCAAAGTTGACTTTTTTCTCTTCCCGAGCACATAATGTCCTTTTTTCTTGTCACACAAACTCCCACAGACTTCCTAATTTGCATATGTGCTTTAATTACTGCTGCTGCTAATCTCTTTCCAAGCCATCCATCCTTCGCTGCTGCTGATGTTTTCCTACGCACTCATATGCACCATGTTACAATTCTACGCACTGAGCTAATTGCAACAATCATTAGAAAACGTAGGAAATTAACATTTATTAGTTTTCAGTGTTAGAAGAGAAATACGCATGAACACATGAAACCCACTAATAAAAATATGTTGACCCTTTCCCCTGAACAAATTATTTGCCATTTCTACCCAAAGAATTAATCATCTATCGTATAAGTCTCACCTGTCTGCTTAAATGTATGTATGTATGTATGCCTAACTTTGGACAGAGGCGACAGATTTTCACAAGATTGGTATCGTTTTGAAGCTCGACCCTTCGGATGACAAATATAAAAAAAATGGCTAAAAACATTAATTCCTTCACCCTCAACTGTCCACTTTTCTACTAGGAGGGGTCGCTTTTTTCGCAAATATTTTCGAATGTCATTCCCTCTTTTCGATTGACTATCCTTAGATGCAACAACAAAGACGTCACATTTTTTTTCACTTTTCCTCCTCCATGGTACGGGTTTGAGCCTTCCTGCCTACTACCACTTTTTTTTTTTTTTTTGCTCAACACACACCTCTAAACATCCAGGCAACGCCAGGCTCCCAGGCTAGTTTTTTTCCTTAATTTTGAATATTGTACATCTGGGGCAACGCCAATCAAGTGGGTGTTATTTTTAAAGTTTTAGCTGTATATACAAACACACAGAAAATTTCTTTATATAATAAATGTTCAACTCCACTATTTTCCCAACTGAAAAAAAAAAAAAGGAAGCAATGTACAAATTTACTCATTGTCCTTTTGTGAAAAAGACTGGATACATTGTAGATTGCAGAAGAAGAAAAAATACTACCCCCACCCTCCCCTGCCAAAAAATAAAATCTAAAAACAACCGAAATGAAACATCAATGACTACAATATCTCATGCAAATACCATAAAAAAATACTAAGACAGTATTGTCTCAAATAGGAATTGCATGCGAGAAATAATTTCTTTTCAAATCTTTAATACGTTATCATGTGAGCTAAGCATCCCCCCTTTTCCATTTTCCCTGGAAGTCACGACTTCACACTGTGAAACATAATCAGAAACAGGCTTTTATTTCACAATCTTTTCAACAACAAAAATGTTCAAATTTTCTGAGAAGTACCAAAGTTCTCACTTTCTTTTGTAGAAAAAAATAAAATAAAATAAATAAATAAAAAACAATGAAAAAATTGTCCACACCCAATATATTTAGTGAGACTCAAGAAAATTTAAATGGACAAATTTCCAATACTGGTTTACTAGTTTATTACTTAATGAGAAGAGGCACCTGGCATTGACCGGGAATGAAAATAGTCTATATATTGTATAACAATATTTTAGAGGTTTTGTCCCCCATCTTTTTCTTGGTTCTTGTGCTGAACTTAGGAATCATGAAATTTTGAACCCAACACTTTATTGGGGCTAATAGGAGTTCACATTCAATTATCTAGGCACTGTGACATTTTTTTTTTTTTGCTGACTTGTTAAATAGTCTTCCTGCTTTTGTTTAGGGTTGAACTCAGAAACTCGATAACCTGCACAGTCATCTCTTATCTGGAGTCAAGTTTTCAGTGTTAAGTGTAGATATTAATGATCTTTGAGAAGAAAAGGAGCTGATTGGTTAATCATCTATACAAGTTTTAGCACGTGCACATATATATCTGTACACATATAAAATTGAGGGTTTTTTTTCCGCACTGCCATTGATATTAAAAGCCTACTTTTTCTATTTAAAAATCATTAAAACAAACTTCTCAATATTCTCAGTCATGGATATGCGAGCGACTTCATAAAGGTAAACCAACTTGCATATTCCTTTGAAAAACAAACTAAATTATTTTTTATGGTTTCTTATTGGATGATTGGTTTCTTTTAACTATTACGCGCAGCTCTATTTATGCATATTCTCTACATAATTGTATAGCATTTTAGATCAAGAAGTTCTAGCACATACGCATACACACATATATAAAGTTGAATTTTTTCTCACTGACATTGATATTAAAAGCCTACTTATTCTATTTAAAAATTATGAAAACTAAGTTTTTGATATACTCAGTCATGGTTATGTGAATGACTACATAATGGTCAACTAATTTGCATATTCCTTTGAAAGACGAATGTTAACTACTTATTTTTTATGGTTTCTTATTAGATGATGGGTTTCATTTCACTTCTATGCTGAATTCTATTCATACACAGTTTTTACATTCTGCATAATTGTGTAAAATTAAAGATGAAAACGTTCTAGTACATAGAAATACTATATATCATAATTTAGGTATTTAAATTTTATGATTTGAGAAAGTTAATTTTCAAATATAGACTTTTTTTATTGTTTTTAAACAAAGAATACAGTTTAATAAATATATATACTGGACAATGTCGTGCGACCTACCCATGAGTTTGATGTTTATCTCAGAGGAAAAAATATTAGCAAATGTAATTATTGGTTTGCACTTTATTTGCTAAAGGTAATAAACATAGAAAATTAAAAGTTTTTAAATCATTTTTAAATCACTTGATTTGCATACCAATAGATATATTGCATTTTATTATTCTGAATATATATATGTATGTAAAAGTTACCTTGTTAGTGTGTGAAAAGTCTCTACCAAACTCTTCTCTGAATATTTGGTTTACAGGGTTGAAATCTGATATATAGGATATTTAGACCTGTTGCACACTTTCGATTTGGTTTTTAGCTGGTAAAATAGTTGCTAAAAAAACATTGACCTTGGTCTGGCATATATCGACTGTACTAGCTTGAAACTTGATATATAGGCAATTAGACCTGTGGGACAAATTCTATTTTGGATTTTAGCTGATAAAAATAGCTGCTAAGAGATTAAAATGAAAGAAAAAAAAAACTTGACATGAGTAAATCGACTAAAGCTAGAACTTCTACGCATACATTTATATGTTAAAGTCACTTAATTTTCAAAGTTTTCATACCCATCTGTAGATAGCCCAAACAGTAACGACTAAGTCAGGAGCAATAAATGTTTTGGTTTTAATTCTAGCTGACGGCATCCAAATAATTTTTCTTTTTTACATTTTTTTTTTATCACTACTATATACTGAGTACATTATAATCAATAGACAGTTCTATAATAATAAATATGAAATCTGCATAAATTAAAATATCATATTTAAGCAAATTTTATGACTGGACAATGTCGTGCAACCTACTAATGTAATCTAGAAATATTCTGAAAGAATTTGACTAGGAAACCTACAATATGAAGTTCAGGTATGATCACACCACCATCATTTTAACAGCCATTTTACACACTTGCATGTATTGGATGGCTTTTAAAAATTAACTTCTAGACTCAGTTATCACTATTTCTTTATTAATCCCTTTTTCTCTTAAGTTCGTAACATTTGTCTAGCTGAAAACATTATCAATAATTCCCTCCACTCTTTATCTGTGCCTAAATCTAAACGTAGATTCCATAAACAAAGCTTTCTTTCTTAAAACTGCACGCCTGTGGAATTGTCTTGTTTTCCTGCTTTCCAGCCTGACTACAATATGGTTGTCTTCAAGTCCAATGTAAACAAGTTCTTGATGAGCCGCCCCACTTAAGTTAACAAATTTACCGAATTTCCATCACTAACAATTACTATATTGTCCAATTAACTACTGTACACTCTTAACCCTTATCCTCGAGTGGTCTCTAGGCCTTGATAGTCAAAAGCTAGTTCTCTGCTAGTTAGTGATGGCGAAAGTTCATTTAACTTAGTTCATTCACTAACAATTCATGCAATCACACTAATGCATGCTTCTCCCTGGGTTCCAATGGCATCACCAAAATAACGAAAAATTCTGAATAACCTTAAAAAAGCTTTGCCATCCAAATATATGTTCTCAACATTGGAGTTCTAATCAGTCTCTACGATCTTACAATTCTTGCACGTAAAAAAAACGGTTATCCTCCTTCAACCAACAAGTAATCCCACTGTAAGAACTTGGACACTAGGGTCGGAAAGTGGGATTGAGAAGACAGCGTCCCTGAGGAGGGGCACTGACTTTCAAAAGTCCTTAGGCAGCCTCGTCGGAATTCCCCAGTAAGGGCGCATCAGGTGATTAGCAATAAACTAACTCCTTCTCAAAGAGAGAAGGTATAGTCCGGGAGGATGGACCTCCTAGAACTGCACAAAACTAAACTCCTACTGCAAAATCAACAGGGACTGGATCATTACAGGAATGGTCTAATCTCTGCTAACTTGGAGGAGAGAGAGGAAAATTCCACTGCTTTTATTTTGTACCCAATGCTTACAAAAAATTGAGTTGTATTTGACTCAATATGTAACAGTGCATATGAGTACTGGGAAAATAGCAGCCACAAAGGATGGATGGTTTGTGAAGAGATTAGCAGCATCAGCCAAAAAACATACATATGCAAATTAGGAAGTGTGCGTGAGTTGGTGTGGCAAGAAAAAAAGAACACCATGTACTCTGGGATAAAAATAGTCGACGTTGAAGAAAATGGACGCGTAAAGTAGAGGACGAGAATGGATCGGCTGTGACGGACATGTGGTCAGAGGAAGAAGAAAAGCGCACGATGGTAGAGACTTTTAAGTGATGTCGAGATGGGAAAGTAACAGTAATAAATACATTTCTTAAAAAGAACAAAGCTGATAGCCGTTAGTCGCGTGCTCTCATGTAATGAATGAATGCGTGAATGTAGGATTGACATCAAATTCTTAAAGATAAACTAAAATGACCGAAAAATGGGCTGAAATGACTTGAATAAATAAAAAGTAAATGACTTAGAATGACTTTAATGAACTTAAGGATGAATTGAATGACCTTAAGAATGACTTGAATACTTAAAAAATAACTGGAATCCTTCAAAAACAACTTGAATGATCTGGAGAATGACTTGAATGGCTTTGAGACTGACTAGTTGTAAAGTGGGTGATCATTTTTGCATTAAATTAATACAGAAAAGTGATCCCCCACTTTATATAACAAAGTTACAAACATAAATACAGCATGTAGTAAGAACAGATACTACACTTTGATCTTGGCCAAAAGGCTAAGAAAAGGGTATTTATGCACTGAGCAAATTAGGCACAAGGCCGATTTTTAATGTGAGGAGTGAAGAGAAAATGGGGACCAACTCCCCGGGGAGTAGGGGAGCTGGATAGTGACAATTGGTATGAAGGTTTGCCCCTACATTGACCAAGGTCTTATATGTGTGGTTGCCCCCACATATGGTCTTTGCTTGCAGTATCTGTTCCGGCAGATACTACACTTGGATCTTGGTCAAAAGGTCAAGAAAAGCTTAAAAAGCTAAGAACAGCATCTATTAACAACAGACCTTTGATATTAACCAAAAAGGCCAAGCACAAAAGTGTTACAGACAGATCGACCGACTGACGGAGTGACTTATAGAGCCGCTTGCACGCGACTAAAAAAATATGTGACCCAAATTTTTATTTGTTTCCTTTTGTTTGTATGTAATGCCAACTTTCTTCTTTCTGGGGTGGGTGACCCTACAACTGGTCATCACTGGTAACATTCACTCTCAGACATTTATTTCCCATAGCATTACCACAAGTGATTAAACAAAAGCTACCCTTAAGAAATATTAAATAAATCAAACAAATTTAAGTCAAAATGTCTTTCAAGAAGGAACAATCTTTAAGTAAAAAATCTTGAGCAAGCATCCAGAAAATTAAAACTGAGAACATAGTTATTGTGGCCTTATGAGAAATAGACAGTATTTATTATTATTATTGAAAGTTACAAAAGGCTCAAACCTGTAATCTAGTATGTTTTTTCCAGCTCCCCTAAACAATATTCTGGTCTAATGCTACTGCAATATATTTTTTTGAATTTCTGATTAACTCATTTCTTTTTTTTTTTGCTTCTTCACTCATTATTTTTTCCTTTTTATTTTTTAACACATTTATTGACATCTACCTTAGTGCCTTACATACATCTATATTTTTTATTATACATCATTGTCATTCCTCATTCAGTATTTTTAATTCAAGAGAAAGCAACTATAAAAGTCTGGATTTCTATATAAATACACAGTAGATGTATGTCTGTGTGTGAAAATATTTAACTGATAAACTAAACTACTGGTTACATAACACTTAAATTAACAGGAAATAATATGTATTATTTCCTGTTAATTTCAGTGTTATGTAACCAGTAGTTTAGTTTATCAGTTAAATATTTTCACACACAGACATACATCTACTGTGTATTTATATAGAAATCCAGACTTTTATAGTTGCTTTCTCTTGAATTAAAAATACTGAATGAGGAATGACAATGATGTATAATAAAAAATACAAAAAAAATACATTAATCATACACCAAGGATGGTTTATAACGATTAAAATCTTTGATTGGGTGGATGAATTATGCGTACGGAAATATGTCAGCAAGTTGAAATGCAAAATGTTCATTTCAACTTGCCTACAGTTTTATTTCTTTCTGCGCATGCCGACATTCAATTCATTTCTTCAAATCGTTTAATATTAAATCTTTCTTACCTATCTCTCAATGGCTATATAGGTAGGAGAGATGGCTGGAGCACTAAGTATTTTGGTTTTGATTCTAGCTGATGGCACCAAAGTCATTTTTTACAACTTTTGAAATTAGTCCGAATGTATATAATATTCAATTGAGAACTGATACTATAATAAATATGAAATCTGCACAAATTAAAATACATTTAAGCGTATTTTATGACTCGACAAGCCCGACAACCCAACCCCACTAGTCATTAATAAAAGCTTTAAGTGAACTTTCTGATGCACTAGTTAACCACAAAGAATTGCTTTACAGAATCTTGAATAATAATAGTGGTATATAATATTAAGTGTTCCAAAATTTGGAGATGAGGATAATGTGGCTTATTTAAAATGCTATTCTTATCTCAATTCTTACATACACAATGTGATCCACCTACCTTCTAGACTCACTTGAAACTGTCATACTTAGAAACTTGGATAGAATTTAAACTGAACCCATTCATTCATGAGTGTAAATTGTAATAATTCCATCAGTTATGACCAATGCTAATATGTCATGGCTGACAAAATAACAATCTACCAAGTGAACTAAATAAAAAGTACAGTTTGAAATTGCATGGATTTTTTTTTTTTTTTTTTTACAAGGTGGTCACCACTTATCAAGGCCCGGAAGCCACTCAGGGATAAGGGTTATTGTAAGTACAGTACGTTAGTGTGGATATTTAAAGTGTCTACTTAAGGGGGCGGTTCATCAGGAATTTGTTTACGTTGGACTTGAAGACATCCAAGTTGTAGTCAGGAGAGAAGCAGGCAGACGGAACAGAGTTCCACAGGCGTGCAGTTTTAAGAAAGAAGGATTCAAAAGCTGAAAATTATTTACATATTTAACTAAAAGTTCCCCATATTTTATTAGAATGTTCCGGAGTTTGAAAAGATGCACGTGAAAAAGGTTAGAGTTTACATCCTCCAAAAGATTGTGAATATAACAAAGTAATTTGAATACTACAAGTCGATGCGAAAATATCAATTCTATACAATTACCTAAGAAGAGGCAAAGAACTTAAGATTAGAAATGGTCTGTTCATAAAGAAAGTTACCTGCCATGTCCAGCGAAAAATAACCTCATTTATCATTAACCTTTATTGGCTCATTGCTCACAAGAAATGCGTTCCTGAATATTTCCTTCTTGATTAAAGGTTTCCATATGCTATTTACATCTATGCCAGGCGAACTTCAATGGCCATTAGAAGCTAATATTTGGTCCGATTCCCTGGTTTCATTTTCTTATGTTGTTCTTTCTATAATTTTAACTTTATTCCACAAGGTTTGATGTCTGCCTTTCTCTTTGCACAAATGATCAAGGAATTACTCAAATTATTGCTTTTCAATATTCTTTGAGCCTAAAGAAAAATCCATTATGCTAAGTGTGAATATATTATTTAAACTTTTTTTTTCTGATAATTTAGTTGTAATTTATGTAATGTTTTATTATGTTTATGTTAAAGTTAATCTAATATACAATACATACAATAAAGTTAATCTAATATACAATATAGACAATGCCAACATTTAGGGCTCATGTGTTCATATAAAAATCTATAAAATAGACAAGTTTGCATCAATTGAAATGAATTGCTCTCATCTTGGAGAAGCTCCATGTTTTGACAAGCTTCTGGGTCTGACCTTCACTCCGGATCTGAAATGGAACACATACATCAAATCTGTTGCCAAGGTTGCCGGAAAAATTGTGAGATCCTTCTATCGCTCCAGTAGATATCACACTGTTGATGCAATTCTCTACCTATATAAGAGCCAGGTATGTCCAAGGATGGAGTATTGTTGGCACAGGAACTGCTAGAAGCACATTATCCTACCTTGACAGAGTTCAAAATAGACTTTGTAGCATAGTGGGGGGACGCTCTTTTTTTCTTCTCTGCAACCTCTTTCTCACAGAAGAGATGATGCAAGCCTGTCTCTGCTTTATCGTTATTTTCATGGCAAGTGCTCATCTGAGCATCAATCTATGATTCTCTCTTTCACAAAAAACACTTGTCTAGCTGAAACAACTATCAATAATTTTCCACACCCTTTATCTGTGCCCAAACCTAAACATACATTCCATGGACAAAGCTTCTTTCTTAGACCTGCACACCTGTGGAACTCTCTTCTGTTTCCCTGCTTTCCAGCTGACTACAATATGGTTGTCTTCAAGTCCAACATAAACAAGTTCTTGATGAGCCATTCCCTTAATTCAATTTATCAAATTTCCACTACTACTAACGATTACTACAATATTGTCCCATTGACTACTGTACACTCATTAACCCTAATACTCGATTTGCCTCCTAGCCTTGATAAGTGGTGACTCTCTTGTAAAAAAAAAAACAAAAAAAAACAATGGCGTGATGGAAGTCACATGACTATTTTTTTTTGTTTTATCTTTCTTACGCATAAACGTTTCAGGTGAAAAGACGTTTGTTCAGCATCCACCTGTTTTTTTTTTTGTTTTTTTTTTAACCTAACAAGAGGTGATATTCTTACATTTTGGGAGCTCAGTATTTTTACTCATCGACACTCTCCACGTATATATACACTTTCTTTCAGACTTCTTAACTAAAAAGCATATATATATAATTTCAAGATTATCGATTAACATTCAAAGATGGCATAACTAAAAGAAAACAATTGCAATTTTTGTTCGGATTTTATAATCATGCTTATATTCCTTTATTTTCTTTTAAAGTTGAGGAGTTCCTATTCTTTTGATGAGTAAAGGCGGAATAAATAAAAAAAAAAAATGACAATTACATGAATGATTCTGCTGTCAAAAATTGAACATTTTAACAAGCTGAAAGAAATAAATAGTAAGATGGACAACATCTTGAAATTTGGAATATAGATTTTTTGTCATTTATTTACATATGCTCTGTATTTACATTGAGCTTCATAAATTAAAGGATTGGTATGAATAAAAGGTGAAATATAATAGAATAAGCATATTTTCCCATAGACATAGATATGTAATGCATACAGACTTTCTATTATTTATACATGCGCACAGTATCTTATAGTACACAAATAGTTAACTAGACCTCATCGTTTCTAGATTTTAGAGGAGTTTTCCTTTTGAGAATTTCAAACCAAAGCTTACAATATCATTTGTATTTACTTAAGTGGAAAAAGGCGTTTGTCATTTCAGACTCCAAAAAACGGGTAATTATTCTCCATTCCACACAACATCGTGATATTTAAGAGTTTTGATCAAATTTTAGTTTTAAGTAGATTAATAGACATTTGCAGTAAAATCCAAATAAAAACTGTAACTGTTAGGTGATTCTCTCATATAATTTTTTTTTTTTCTAAAAAATTAAGTTAGATTTTCAATTTTAGACCTAAATACCTTCTTTCCTTAATTATCAATATTTCATTCTGAATAATCTTTCTTTTCTTTAATGTGTGTCTATGTTCATAAGAAAAAAATACAATTTGATTTAATTTCTTTGCAAACACAATTATTCTTGCTTGGAATATTTGTTTCAGAAACACCCTCAGAGACAACAAATTTTGTGATTGTTACATATAATAATATGGATACATTCTTTCATTCATCAATATTAAATAACATGTTTTTATTCGGATAGAAATTTCTGTGGAAAAACAATATCTGAAAACTTGAATTTCAATGTTCAAAAAGCTCATGTGACATTTATAAATGATAGTGATAGGACGATTCCAATATTTTTACGGATTCTGATACAATTACTGATTCTGTTCTAAATTTGTGATTTTGGTTTTTTGGAAATAGAAAAATATTTAGCTATAGGGTTGTTTTTAATTTTTAAGTTCACGTGGATATATTTCTGCAAACGTGAGGAGTCATTTTTAGATTTTTGTTTAAAATAAATGTCTATTCATCAGCAATAAGAAATAAACTTTTAAACAAAAAGCAAAACAAAAAACAAAATCATTTTTAGGAAAATAGACACTTTTTCCGATTCCAGTGCTCCAAAAAGGTTCTGAATCTTGATCAGTTCAATCCAATGGTGCACCTCTACTTCTGATGCATGCCCATGATGGGTAGCGTTCTTAAAGTCTCACACCATCAATATTTACAAAAGAGATGAAACTTTCAGGTCATGAATACATAATTTGCAATCTCCTCTGATCCATTCGGGCAAAATAAAAATAGGCGGCATTACTTTTAAAACGACCCTCGTATAATATATCTCACATGTACACTTTGTTTTCTTCTTTTGCAAGTGATTAAAAAATAAATAAAAAAACAAGAAACCTCCAGAGCCAGCAGGCTTGAACTCATCCTGGTTTATGATCTTTGAGATAGTAAGCACAATTGTGATAAAAAAAAAAAAATCAAATAACATGATTGTATCCAAGATAGAGATCCTATACATTACATTGGAATGTGTTAAATTGTTAATTCTTTAGTTTTCGTCAGATCTGGCATCCACATTTCCTGAGCAGACACTGCAGCTTTTTATTGTTGACAACACGTCTTCAAAACTAGAAATGTTTTTCAGCAAGCATTTCAACTTCAGATCATGAAAAGACATAAAACAGTCACGCATTTCCTATTATTCACAGAAATATCAGTTTAATAGGACAAAAAAAAAAAAAATGTTCACGACATGTCTGAACAGGCAGAAAAAAAAATGTATTGCTATTCATTGTAATTATTTTTAGGAGATGAGTCTCACATTACGTTTGGAATTGCATTTTTTCTGACCCATCTGTTTTCAAATTTTGATCAGTGTTCTTTTCAGGAAAGGCACAAGATCTGGAAAACATAGTTATGTTAGAAAATGGACTGATAACATGATATCTCATGGTTTTTCGAGCTGGCTGTGTCATTCTAACACGCATAAGCTGCTGCAAGAATTTTTATAGATCTGGGAGTGTATGATGACAGATTTAAAAAAAAAAAAAAAAAATTCCACACAGCTTTTTCGCCTTAAAGAATTTATATATGGCATAATCACTTTGACCCAATAATTCCCGGCAGATCACTAAAGTTAAGCAACGTTGAGCCTGGTCATTACTAAAATGGGTGACTAAGTTCGAAACTCCAGGTACTGTATGTAGGAGAACGTCAACACCTCCCTGCAAGACTTACCAGAACCTAACGTCGTCATCTTCCCTAACAGGGATATACATGTGACTGGGGATTGCTTGTGAATTTAACACTTCAGAGGAAGTCAAACCCAAAGAGGGTTAGTACCATTTCACACTTAAAGAATTTAATTTAAACTGAAACATTTTTAGCTGATCAGAATAAGTTGACTCCCACCCACCCACCCACCCACTTTATTTGTATAGATTTCAAAAATATTTACTGTCAATAAATCTATAGATCTACAAAAGTGAGAATATGTGTGTGAGGACACTTCTCAATCTATATATTCAATTTTTTGATCTACAGACTTAAAATTTGGTATATAGGGTATTTAGATATGTGGAAAACTTTTTAATCAGTTTTCATCTGGAAAAAAAGGACCGCTAATGGATCAAAATTGAAAAATTGGTATGTGGGGGTCATCAGAATTTTATCTGTCAACTGTCTCATGAATGCACATGCGTGAATCATTCACATGACAGATTCCGTATGTTAAGAATAAGTAGGTTTGAAAATACTTTTTAAAGATTGTATCAAGCTGGTCTAATGGTTATCGTATTTGACTCAATGTCTTTAGGTTTTGGTTTCGATTTCAACAAGTATTTTTTTTTTTTTTACTTACAAGAAGTGAACTGTTTGGAAAAAACGATACTCACATGCACATGTCTCAGTTTCTTTTTGTTTTTATTACTTCATTTTTTAAAAAGGAATTTAACGTTACATTTAATACCAAGCAATGCTGGGTAAATCTGCTAGTTTATAATAAAAAGAAAAACAACCTAACATTTAATTAGATTTCCTATTGAAAACTCTAAAGTATAGTTTCCCAAACTAAATTACGTACAAGAAAAATTAACTTTCAATGAAAATATGTAAATATAAAGAATTATACAAACTTTCGTAAGGAAATTTCTTCTCTAATTTTCCCTCTTCTTAATATTTTAAATATTTATTGTTATTTACTAGTACAAGTCAATCATCGTATCATATGAATCAGAAAATTCTAGCATTGGCGATGGGAGGGAAAGTTGAAAGTTGATTTTTGTGGAATGAAGTGAATTCGAACTTGGTATCCCCAGGTTGTCAGTCTAGGTCTTTAACCATTTGACTACCATCACCTCCCCTATAGGAATTATTAAATATTATTTACCAAGATGTTTGCTAAAAGTTTTTCATTAAAAACATGTCAATATTTTATAATTGAAGCTATTCTACTAAGAATAACTTCAATTATAAAATATATAGGAGTTATGCATTATTTAATACTGTTTTATAATTCGTGAGGTACGTAACTTATCAATTTTAAAATACATATAAAATTTCCACTCCTATTCTCATTCAACGGTTCTCTTTGTTTTTATTGTTATCATTTCTGATGTCTCTTTTGAAGAAGGTAAGATGAAAAGGCCTTCACGTATTTCATTATTTCTCTAATTTTTTTTTCTTCTCCCTTACTCTAAACTAATTTAATCGTGTTTGTTGCCGATTTCAGGTACTTTCACATTACATCAGGTCTAGCCGTCACCCCTGGCTTTACACCAAATAGTTGGGACTGCTAGCTTAATAGATTTGTACTATGCATTTTGACAAAATAAAATTGATTATTCAAGCACATTAAATATAAGATAGATATTTTGTGTATTTAATCCTTTTGATCATGTTTCCAAAAATTATAACTTAGAAAAGTCTAACATTTTCCCAATATTTATATTGTCGTGAACAGTCTTTAACTGTTTAGTCAATTTTCAGAGAAATTGATAACATATATATATATATATATATATATATATATATATATATATATATATATAGCCAAATCAAATACGGAAAGCACAAATTAGATGGAATGTTTTAAAAGAAATGAAAGAAATATTTGAATTTGAAAAGTATCCCATGATACAATTCAACTGAAATCACAGATACCAAAATTATGATCAATGTCTGAAAGCATTATGGTTCATTATAAACATTTATTATATACATGTGTACATACAATTCAATATGCAGGATGAGTCAGAAGTAACTGGTCAAAAAAAAAAAAAAAAAGAATCCAAAAAGATCTGATATCAAGCGACTGATCAGGCAGCTATTTAGACTCAATCTCTGTTGAACCAGACTTGTTTAGTTTTTACTTCTCAGTTACACCTGACCCTGTATCTTATAACTTGTTTATAAATTGAACTTTTAAAAAATATTTTATTAAAGCCCAAGTTGTATGAGTTGACCAGCTAAGTAGCACTTTACAAGCGAAGGTTTTGAAGTCCATGCAGAATATAACTTTCAAGCTTGTAATATATGCAAAAGAAATGTGCAAATTTACTTTTATCTAAAACTCTTATCCAATAATTTAACCAAATTCAGAACTAAAATAAATATGACAAATGAATAGCTTGCAAGAAAAAAAAAGTCAAAATCGATCACTACAATACTCTTAGGAACAGATGTCCTTAAAATCATTAACTGATAAACAAAGAAAATCTAATGATTAATGTGGATCAAAAGTGTATTACATCTCAACATTTGTACTTAACCAAGAAATACTGACTGAATGCAAAAAGAATAAATATCTTCAAATCACACAATTTCCTTGATAAAAATGGGAGTCACCACTTATCAAGGCCCGCAGGCCACTCAAGGATAAGGGTTAACGAATGTAAGGTGGTAGTGTAGTAATCGTTAATGGTGTAATTTAAATAGAATTTGAATATTTATGGGGAAACCTCAACAAGAATTTGTTTACATTGGATTTGAAGGTTACTATGTTGTATTCAACCAAGAAGCAGGCCAGTATAGTTCCATAGGCGGCCAGTTATGGGAAAGAAGCTTTGTTCATGGAATCTGCATTTAGATTTAGGCACAGATAGAGAGTTGGGGAAATTGTACATAGTGGTTGTAGCCGGTCATGTGTTTTTTGTGAAAGGTTGGCAAGGGAGGGGATCATAGAACGAAGTTCAGTCAAGCACTTGCCATAAAAATAACAATAGAGCAGAGACAAGCTCACAACGCCTCTTCTGCAGGAAAGAGAAAAGGGCATTGTGTACTAGAGTTTGAAGCCGGTTTATATATATATATATATATATATATATATATATATATATATATCCTCCAAACCTCTGGCCTGTATGGAGGGGAGACTAAAACTTGCTGCAACAGATTGGAAAAATCTTCAACGAATATTTAGAGGCCAAAGGCATATGTTGAGGTCGATATCTCTTCAACTATAAGAAACATAACACTGGCAGGGCTCTCCAACTACTCCAGGTCTTTGGAGGATATGATACTGTAGAGAGGAGAGTTTCCATCCTTCCAATAGTAAAGAATTATGTATTGCTAGAGACCACGATTATATCTGACTGTTGTACGGTATACAATAAATTAGGAAAGTACAAACACTTGACCATTAACCACAATCTACACTTCATAAACCTGAACACAAAAGCTATGACTAACCATGTAACTAAATTGCAAAAACTTAGACAATAAATACGTTATATTAAAGTACCCTTTCATCACTTTGGAAAAATCAGACAAAACTACAATAAAATTTGGTAGCCATAAAATAACCAAAAAAGTTTGTTGTACGTAATGAAAGTCTAAAACCGTCCAAATATGTTTTTGTAAGCTTTGGTTCGGTGCTAGTATAAAAGGAAATAGACAATGGCAACATTGAATTGAATATTATATTCTGAACAATTATAGGAAAATGGAGGCCCTGCAAGGGTTATTAGGATAGACTAGATATAAAAGTGAAAATGTGCGTGTGTACATTTCCCTACCAAATAACTCTGTCAACTTTCGGTCTTGAGACTCGAGATTTAACATAAGGAGTATTGAGATTTTAGAAAATCTTTTTAATCGGTTTTCGGCCAGAAATTTGGTTGTCAAGGGATCAAAGTTCAACGATTTGACCATTGAAAACTCTACCAAACTCCGCCAATTTTGGGTCTAAACACTTGAAATTTTTAATGTAGGTTACTTGGACATGGATCAAACTTTATAATTTGATTTGAGCCCCAAAAAATAAATGTTAAGGAGTAAAAATTGGGGTCAAAGTAAAAATATTTGACCTCTACGGTCTACCAAATTACTCAGCCAATTTCTGGTCTAAACATTTGAAATTTTACATAAAAGGGTAATCAGAAATAAGGCAAGCTTTTTAATGGGTTTGGGTCAAAAATTTGAGCTGCCAAGGGGTAAAAGTTCAAAAGATTTGATCTTTGCAGTGTCTAGCAAACTACTCAGCCAATTTTGGGTCTAAACATTTGAAATTTATACATAACGTGTATTAGCAAGCATTTTAATCAGTTTTGGGGCAAAAATGTGGCTGCCAAAAGATCAAAGTTGAAAGCGTTAATCTTTGCAGATTCTACCAAATTCCTCTGCCAATTTTGGTTCTAAAGTCTTGAAATTTTAGATGTAGATAACTTGGACATCGCTAAAACTTTGTATTTTGATTTGAGAAAAAAATAATAAATTTTAAGGGGTCAAAATTGGGGTGAAAGTTTTAAAAATTGACCTCTGCGGTAACTATGAAATTACTTAGATAAATTTTGGTCTAAACATTTGAAATCTTACATAAAGTGTATTCACATGTAGGGCAAGTTATGAACAGTACCTAGTGCCCGAGCAAAGCCAGGCTGAACTGCTAGTAAAGGAAAATGTTGGGAATGAAAGAAGAAAGTAAAAAATAAGTGGATGAAAGGAATAAAAGCATGCACAATAAATCTGTAAGAAAAATGGAAGAACTGGTCGCACATCAACTGTTATTGAGAAGGAAATAGAATGTTCACTAATAATTCATTTGGTAAGTATAGAAATAAAGTTCCTGTTTATAACATAGAACACTGTTATTTTTCCATTTGATGCTATGGTGGAAATTCATGCTCTCAAACTGCAATTGATAAAGTTGCATCTTTTCACAGATCTGGTAGAGATATCTACATATTTTATTGTGACTGGCCGTGTAATGGCCATCTGCCAAAAATATATTACATCCAGACATTTCAACAACTGAATGGCAGAACCTGAATTGGCTTTTTTTTTTTTGTATCCCAGCCATTTTCTTGAATCTGTTTCTAAGTAGGTCCTGATCTCATCTAGCTAAAAAAATATGCCCTTCATTAAATGAAAATTTATTATTTTTGAGCCATTTACATTGAAAGTATTAAATGCATTTCTAACAAAACTAAAAATAATTTTAAATTTCATGAAATACTAATCACACAAGATTGCAGGGTAGACAAGATTCTTTTATTGCATTTGTTATTAACTAAACGAAAATAGTTTTTATTACGCCGAAAACTAAAAATAAAGATTACATAATTGAAGTTATGAGCCTATAAAAATTGTAATTTTTTTGTTAGTGGATTATACAGTGTTTTATATGTCTACTATCATATAAAATTCACTTTGTGTGTGTGTGTGTGTGTGTGTGTGTGTGTGTGTGTGTGTGTGCATACCTAATAGGTTCCGAAACGGCTGAGCCTATCTTTTGCAAATTTCACACAAACATAATTTATATTTCTGGCAGTGTTCTTAGATATGTTTGGTACAGAAATTCGTCCTATAAGCATTGAAAATCAAAAAAATCTGATCCTAAAAATAGTCTTTCTTTCTTAAAAATAAAAGTAAAAAAAAAATACCGGGGAATATTTTAGGTTGTATGTGCAATGGAGATAATAAAATGTCAACAAATAATTTCTTAAAAAAAAACAAAAAAAAAAACAGAATTTGATAAACAACATTATCATTATTTTTTTTTTTTACAAATTAGTCCGCCGGGCAAATTATTCCCTGTAATATATAATATTCAATAGAAGATTGATTCAGTAATAATACATATGCAATCTTCATAAATTAAAATATGTTTAAGCATATTGTACGACTGAGCAACACTAGGCGTCCAGCTAGTAACAGCATAAAAATATACTTATGGCAAGTAAGATACATAAAAAGGTTTGCATTTCATTCTAGTGAGAAATCAGTGTAGCTTAGTTGCAATAAGTATATTTTTTATATCACTAATTTATTATTTCATAAATAACTTGCCTGATACAATAGTGTCCAAGATGTATCTATTGTCCAATGATTCCAAGCTCTATTGTTGACATGAGAGCAAATTGAGCACATATACGTATTTAAGACAATAGCTGAATCCTTGGGAAAGGACCTCCAGTTTGTAGTGGAATGGCGCCACAACTGGATGGCTACATTTAGTGCTACTACGTCCTTTTCTTTTATAGATTAAAAAAATAACAAGTAACATGAATTGGAATAAATATATAGAAGATACTGCCAAGTCTGCTGCAAAGAAGGTGGGCTTTCTCTTGATTTTATTAAACATGATACCAAGTATTTATATATGATGACTAAGTATCTACCTATATATTTCACTTTGGCATACCAATTCCTATAAGATCACTATTTCCAAAGTTAAATGTTTAGAACGAAGACAGTATTTAAATATATGATTATATGTGAATATCATGTGCTGTATGTAAAACAGAGGTTTAATGGACTAATTACCGACCTTCAATTATACATTAATGACAGTCCCGAACCATTCATTATGATCTGTATTTACCAAACACTGTCTGGTGATGAGAGTTTTCTCTACCTCCATATTTATGTCACACTGATTATTTCCAAACAATACTAATACCTCAAGTAAACATCACAATTCTTGAATTAGAAGCAGCATAATGGCAGGAAAGTATTCCAGTTTTAATTTGCATTAAAATTTTATAGAATTTAAATAAGGTTTAAATTCTTCCACTTCTTTGTATGCATTTTGTAATTCTGTTAACATTCAAACTGATAAGTCGGATAATCTTTGATAGAGAATAGAAAAGAAGGTCATTTGTAAGCACCGATCCCATGGGCTGTAAGGTTAGAACAGCCGACTATCAACGCGATGATTGTAGGTTCAATCCCTGGGCAGGGAAAGGTGTTATCTAGCCGCACAGATGAGTTGTGATACAATGAAACAGTATTGCATGTAGATGACTAATCTATATATCTATAAAAGTGAAAGTGTCTGTCTGTCTGTCTGTCTGTGTGTGTATCTGTGTGTGTACATTTCCCTACGCAATAAGTCTTTCAATTTTAAGTCTACAGACTCGAAATTTGATACACAGGGTATTGAGATTTGGGAAAATCGATGTGATCAGTTTTTGGCCATAAATTTGGCGATTAAGGGGTCAAAGTTCAACGATTTGACCTTTGAGAACTCTACCAAACTCCTCCGACAATTTTCGGTCTAAACACTTGAAATTTTAGATATAGATCCATTGGACATGGATCTAACTTAATTTGAACCCAAAACAATAAATGTTAAGGGGTCATAATAGGGGTCAAAGTAAAAAAAATTGACCACTTTTTTTTTTGCTTAACATGCATCTCCAAATACCCGGGCAACGCCGGCACCCATGCTAGTATATATATATAAGTTAAGTGGTTGTATTTAAATTCTGAAAAACAACATATAGACACATATATTCGAATTAAGAATTTTTTGTTTGACAAAAGGAATATATAGAAGGGGTTGTGTAAATTTCCTTAATCCATGGATTTTCAATAATGGCCGATATCATCAGAGAAAATGAAATGCGGTTAGCAAAATGTTCAGCTGTGAATAGAAACTTATTTTGCTTTTCAGCACAAATATTGAAAATAGTTTTTTTGAGTGGTGAATGATAATTATATGGAAATAATTATAGGGAAAGGAATTTGATACAACCTGGGTAGTCCATTATCGGAAGGAGTACAATGTCCTCCGGGGTTATAAATCCAGGTAGGCAGAGTATTGGTCCAGGGGAGAAAGCAGTAGTTCCATATAACAAAAAAGTGTGGTTGCTCCTTATTGATTTTCTGAAAGGTATACGGGGCAGACATATTCATTGGAGTGTTTTGTTTTGGTAGATGTACTCCAAAATCTTTTTAGGTGTTGGCACAGTGTATCAGATGTTAAATGGATATACCATTCCATTGCATATATCCCCGTGAGTGATAGAATTTGAGCACTGAAATATGTATGCAATTGACCTCGAAATCAATGGTATAGGTAGCAGAATAATCCGGGAGATGATATTCAGAATGATGGATGCGACTAGTTTCTGGTGAGAATCCTTAAAGTGTTGGCCAGCTTTCTTGTTGATAGTGGGAGAGGGAAGCCTTATAGATGAGGGAAAGAGAAGGGTGAGGTGAAGTAAAGAGGGTAAAGAGAGAAAGGGGAGGGTTAAGATTGGGCGGGAAGGCAGGTGCTTAATGGAATTTCTTCGGGGAGGGGGGGAGTTGTATTTTAGTGTTCAGTGTTGACCTCTTAATTTTAAGTTCAAATGGGAAATGGATATTCTTGTGATTTTAAATGGGATTGTGTGAGAGATGGGATGGGTATGCTGTTTTTGCCGAGTGGATGGGTGAGGTGGAGAAGGGGAGGAGTCATGGTTTGAAGTTTTGGAGTGCTTGGGGGATTACTTATTTAAGTGAGTTTAAGGTTGGGTGCTTTTAATTTTTAGGGTATATTTAAAAGTAACTTGATTAACTGAGATGCAGTTTGTTCATTACGCTTGTTGTCGTAGTGTGATCTGGTTTAAAATTATAAATTTATTGAAAATGTATATACTTCTGTTTGGAGGCGATCTATGGATGAGTTGGCTTTGCTGTTCGTTGGGTTGGAATCGATGTTTGAGTGAATGCTTTATATACTATGGTTAATTAGCTATTTTTATAATGGGGGGACTTAATGTAACTTTGGGGCTTGGCGCGAGGTGTTCAAACGTAGTTGAATTTAACTATTTATATAATAATAAACTGTATATCCATCTGTCAGACCCAAACATAAATACAGATATAAGCACATATACACCTGCAGACACACATACATGTGCATATATATATATATATATATATATATATATATATATATATATACATACATATATAGCATACACATACGCACACACACTGATCCATACCATGCATACACACTTAAATACACACACATCCTTACATTCATGCACACGTGTACACAATTACATATATACACATCATAAAACATACACGCCTGCACACATATGAAAAAACGCATACACAGGGAACTACATATACATACAGGCGCGCGTGCATGCGCGTGTATCTGGTGTACAGTTGTGTCCATATACACGGCTAAACATCCCAATAATCGTGAGCAAACATGCAAGTCACACCTGCACATGCATACCATCGTATACATACAGCAAATAAACATATCTACATAAGTGTTATGTCCATACAGAGATAAAGGCGCACACACTGATATATCTACACCTACAAATACAACGAGCGTGCACCTCGCAGTGTTAAACGAATACGTGCATCAACAAATGATCGGGATTATCTAATAATTCTATTTTAGAGAGGGGGAGTAATCCCCATTTGCCTGCGCATATAAATGGCCCGGGGAGATGCAGACAGAGCGTACTAAATTACGGCTAAGGTGTGTACATACACACACGCACGCACATACAAACATATATATACACACACATATACAGACACATATATACATGTACATACATATGTACAGCCATACACACAGAGACATGTACGAAAGATTAGCTGATTGTCAGAATCAAACTAGTGTTTTAGACGTATCTCAAATGACACCATGAAAGTCGTATGCTTCCGGTTCAGCCCCCACCTGTTTGAGTGGCATGGATTCGGCAAAAGATTCTTTAAAAGATGCACTTTAAATTTTGAGAATACATCACTTAACATACGTTTTGCTTTCATTTTAAAAAAATGTGTCAAATTTTTCCTGAAAACCCTGTAAAACTTTCATTGCCGCAATGTTGCATCTCTGTGTCTGTTTTATAAATGTTTTAATGGAATTTGGTCTGATGAACTCGTTGCACTTGTGCCCCATCGACCTACATATCCCAGACAAACCCACTTAGCAACAAAATCACACCCCTTCACTGTTGAGGTCCCTAAATGCCAGAAAGCTTTATACTTTAATAGCTTATTCCCTCGAACAGCTAGACTTTGGAATTCCCTTCTGACTGTACTGATATGCAGAAGTTTAAATGTAATGCAAACCAACATCTTGTTAATCTTTCCAAGGCACAATCCCAAATAGTAGCGCCTTACATGCAAGTGACAATATGTCTTGTTAGGGGTGAACAGGAGTTAAAAAAAAAAATACTTAGCCAGCATGTTGAGTATATATGAGATTCTATTAATGTTATTGTTTTCTGATGGCAGAGAATTTAGTTTGTTTTATGGCATATCAACCCTTTTTAGGTTATATAATGCTGAAACAAGATGTAACTGATTCTTTGAAATTTCACAGTCAACTTAATCAAGAGGCAAATTGCTATTGCCCATGAGATTATCAACAACCACAACTCTGAAGTCTTCAAGCTAGAAAACCACTTCAAGGATATGATCACCACTGATTAATTTACCTGTATCCAACATAGTCTCTCGGCAAATCCCTAATCATTTTGGACTCACACACAGAACAACCTTACAAAAGAAACTTAACGCCTTATACAAAGGCAATAGATTACTTCCTCAACAAATGCAAAATTATATATATTATATACACACACACAGCATAACGTTGATTCACGTTAGATCACCAAAGAGATGTTGAGCCTGGTCAATACTAAAATGGGTGAGCATTTGGTAATACCAGGTGCTGTATGCGTTCTGAAGCCTGGAGAGGTATGGGCAATGTCAGATTATTCTTGCCCAAGATATGCTGCTTGAAATAATACACCAACCCACCCCCCACAATACCGAAGAGTTAAGGAATTCATCATCATGATCATCCACTTGATTCATACATGATTTGTTGTATATTGATTTTTATTGGAGGAGATGATATATTAAAACGTGTTGTGTTATCTAGTGGATGTAAGATATTGTTCTTTCTACAGACAGATAATAAATGTATAAATCGTATGTATGTTGTTTACCCAGGAGGACATGATATTGACGTGTGAACTGAGTCATGTATCAGATTCCATGAACATAGCTTTTTTTCTGAGAAGTGCACGCCTGTGGAATTCTCTTCCGTTTGCCTGTTTCTCACCTGACTACAACTTGGACAAGTCCAACATAAACAAAATCCTGATTAATCGCCCCCTTAAGTAAGACGCTTTATCAAATCTCCAATACCAACTATTACTACAATATTATTCCATTGATTATTGTACACAAAATGACCCTTATCCCCGAGTGGCTTACGCGCCTTGATAAGTGGTGATCCTCATGTAAAAAAAAAAAAAAAAAAAAAAATCAGATTTATCACACGGGATATTTTTACAGTTCATATATAAGAATAATAATATATGCTTCATACCTTTTTCTTGAAGAGTTCTTCTGTATCTTCCCGCTGCTCTGTGACGAACCATGAAGCGATCAGCACCAATTTTTGAGACATCTGTTATTTGTGAAACTATTAAAACAACTCTTTATATTTTTATATTATAAATTTATTACAGTTGTCTCAAATGGTTTTCACAGGATCTGCAGTTAGTCGACATTTTCTGTTCATACAGCCCACTCCTAACTGTCTGTCCACCCCTGTCTAGACGTCTGTCCGCTCTGGTGGTCAATCCTCAACTCTCTGAATCTCTCCAAAACTAACTACATCACGTGTTCTCTTACGTCACCTAATTACGTGTCTCATACCAATCTAATCCACAACTATTTATTTGTTTATTCAAAACTCCAAAATAATGTTTGCATATATTTTCTATTTTCACATTCCTTTTGCGATTCACACGTCAATCATTTCTTTCGCAATTTACATGTTTATTCTTCTAATCATAATAACTGATACAGCGACCATCCGTCGCTCAAATCAATTAACAAGAATACAATAACAATAATGTTTTGACCCTTGACTCCGCTTGCTACAGTTAACAGATACTACGCTATGATCACAGCCTAAAGGGTCATAACATTACAGATTAAGTGAACGCAAGTTGCTATTTTACTCATAGTTGTCATGAAATTTTAAATTAAAATATTTCGCAATGTTACTAGTGCATAAATGACTGCAATAAATTTGATGAACTGGAAAAATATTCATTTACACCATGTTGAATCCAGTGCTCATATACACAAGTTTCTTTTTTAATCTCATGTGATGTTTTTTACAATTTTATTTTTAAAAACAGGATTACAATTACACCGCCCCCCTCCCCCCCATCCGGAACCAAATAAAACATTTCTTTCAATATAACTAAGTTACAGCAAGTTTAAATTGATTTCTAGTTCAATTTCATAACTACAGATTTATTTTAGATACAATATCATCAATAATGCTTGAGAAAAAGCTAAGAATCTTAGTAAATACTTAGCTCATTACCAAGGTCAGCTTTGTATAAAATCTGTCGGGATAAAAACCAGCAGGTGGTGTCTCTGTATTGGTCTATTAGTCATTACAATAGACTTTCCTTTCAATCATTACATTTGTGCAATTGTATAATATATATATATATATATATATATATATATATATATATATATATATATACACACACACAGATATATATATATATACATACATACATACATACAGATATTTATAAACTCTTTATAGCCTTAAATTGATATAAAGAAAACGAAATAAAATACATCACTGCTAAGACTTCTTGACTTTGTTGGAGGTTGGATTTGACTTTAGTACAAAAGATGACCCAGACTTTTCAATACGATTAGAGCATCTAAAAATACTCTGTATGGAATCTGTTTTTAATACAAATACCTTTTCTCTTAATGGTTTTGTGATCTTCAAAAATACGAAGTAACATTTTATGCAAGGAAAAAAAATAAAACTTTGCCAATTTTCTTATAAAAAAAAACATAAAAAAAAAAAGCTGAGCTTAGAACATTTTAAAATATTCAAAGACCTATTATTATTGTAAATAGAGTATAACCAGTTTGATAAATGTTTCTCAGCACTGGTAACTGGTCAGCTCAGAATCATCTGTAATTAGCAAGTCTTAATTTTGAATAAACACTTTCCAGATATAATTAAGTAGCACAATGGATACCAATGAAGACCATGAAATCTGCAAATCAAATTCAAATCTATTATGTAACCTTACACAAAAATCCGTTTACTGTATGAACATCCATCTTACTTTCAGCTATAATAGCAGTTATTATCTATACCAAAGAGGTTACGATTTTAGTAAACTTTGGTTTGCAACTGCTTGTGTACAGCTCAGTGTTCAGATCACTTAATAAAAATTTAAGTTTTGGATATCTATGTAAAAGTTAAAAACCATGGAAAAAGGTGAAAGTCACTAATTTTTAACAAGGTTTAAAACATAGATTACAAAAACTATATTGATTCTCAAAATTTAAGCTAGTTTCACCAGTTGTGTAATCTATTTCCACACTTTTTTTTAATATATCAATCAATGATTTTGATGGCTTTAAAGTATTTTCATATCTGGTGTTTTGTATTTATGAAAGATTCCAAATGTGTGTTGTTTATTATGCACCAGTCCTTGAATGTATATTCAAGCTCATGTAATGTAAGAATTTTATCATGAATTGCAGCTTGTTGCTCAGAAGGGGAATTAATGCAAAGTGTAATCTTCTCTACCCAAGTGGTACCTGAACTGGCTCATTTTTGGCAACTGGTTCAATAAAAGAGAAACGAAAATTAAAAAAAAAAAAAAAATAGAAAGAAAAGTCATCAGCAGCTGACTAACTGTTTAGCCTAGTTTCACTGTTGTTTTTCAAACACCTACCAATAAAAATAAGTGAAAGTAACCTCCTCATTTAGTCACTGAAATGAATATTACAGTATTTTTTACCATAATCAGTTCAGGGTCATACGATAATGTAAAGTTTGTAAGCTTACCAGCTAGACACACACAACAGAAATGATTTTCCTTGATTTTTTTAAGCTAAAAAAATGTAAATAATTTTTGATAATATATAAAACAAGGAAAAAAAAATTCTATCTAAAATCAAAACAAAAAACGTTTGCATTAATGAGGAAATGACACTTGCCATTTGATTGGCCTAAAATCAGATCTGCTGTTAGCCAATCATCACGTTATGGAAACTTATATAATTATGTGATCATATATAATTGCACTTGAAGGAACTTTATAGCTCAGATCCAAAAGTTCAAATTATTAAAAACAAAATTGGTTTCATTTATCACACAATTATAAACTTCCAAAAAAGACAAACAAATTAATTCTGATTTTAATTTAAAGTTTTAAAATTATTTATCAAATCTAATTTAGTGGTGAATAAAAAAAAAAATTCTTATTAGGTTGAACGATACGTTCAGTTCTACACAATATTTAATATTCTTGTTTTCATCAGTTCAACAAAATCAACTTTTATTCAAAATAAATATAAATTATTTTCTCGAAGGAAACGTTATTTTACAGTGAAATCTATATCCATAAAATATGAAAATTGTCTGCCCACCAACTTTTTGCAATTTCCTTTATTACAGACAGAATACACTAAGTATGTGTTTATAGCAAAAAGTGAGATTAATATAATCCTACTATTTCACTCCAAAACAATGGGCAGTGACTGTAGAACCAATCAAGAGTAAGGGAGATAATTATAAATTATACGCATAAGGATTTTAAAAATATATATGTATACATATTTTTAAAATTTATCAGATACTTATTTAATGTTAATGTAGCATTAAAAAAAAAAAAATGATAAACCATGGTTGAGACCATTATCATTTAGAGTTTTTGAAACTTCTTGCAATTTTTGGATTTGTCATTTTAGGTTTAGAGCTTGGATTCAACAATTTTTTTTTTTTAATTCCATATTTTTCTTAATCATTATTAACAGATCACCTGTTTAAGTCTTTATCTTGGGACTTACTAAAAAAACAAAACAAAACAACTAAAAACAAACAAAAGAAAACAGCCTTTAAGTACTGTACGGCACATAAGTAGCTTTTCAGAAATTCAGATACCTAACGATAGGTATCTAAGATTATATAAAAGTTACTTTGTGTGTGTGTGTGTGTGTGTGTGTGTGTGTGTGTGTGTGTGTGTGTGCATGCATGCGAGTTCTTAGCTTTTATGTTCTGAAACGGCTGAGCCTATCTTTTGCAAATTTCACACAAAGGTAATTTATATGTCTGGCAGTGTTCTTAGATAGGTTATTGTACAGAAATTCATCAGATAAGTATCAAAAATCGAAAAACGAATCTTAAAAAATAGTCTGTCTTATAGATAAAAAAGAATTTTTACAAGGGAATATTTTACATTACCGGCCAAGGGAAATAATAAAATCTCAGCAAATCATTTCTTCTTTAAAAAAAAAACAAAAACAAATTTATTATCATCTGGAGATATAGTGGAGTGATAGAGCATTCAACTACAGATCAAATGACCCCCTGTTGAAACCTGGGTGTACCTCACCATTTTATTTCAATTTTTTCTTATTAATGAGTTCAATTTACGATAAAAGAGGTACCATTTAAAATTGCTGAAAATTATTTCTTTGTTTACATACTTTAAAACTAAACATTAATCAGAAGTAAATTTTCCAGGGCTTTCATCGTCAAGCCCAAATATCAGTTGGCTGATATTGTCAACAAACACAGACAGAATTTGATGAACAACATTATCATTCTTTTATTTTTAAATTTTTTTGCGAATTAGTCTACCAGACAAATTCTTCCTTTTTTTTTTTTTACACAGTGATGATCACTTATCAAGGCCCGGAAGCCACTCAGGGATAAGGGTTATTGCAAGTACATTAGATTAGTGTGGAGATTTGATTTTTACTTAAGGAATTACTTGATTCATTAGGAATTTGTTAACATTGGACTTGAACACATCCAAGTTGTAGTCCGGTCGGAAGCAGGCAGACGGAACAGAGTTCCACAGGCGTGCAGTTCTAAGAAAGAAGCTTTGTTCATGGAATCCGCGTTTTGATTTAGGCACAGATATAGAGTGGGGGAAATTTTTCACAGTGGATTCAGCTAGACGGGTGTTTTTCGTGAAAGATTGGCGAGGGGGGGGGACCAGAGATTGGAGTTCAGAGGAGCACCTGCCATGGAAATAACGACAAAACAAGGATAGGCTCGCAACGTCTCTTCTGTGGGAGAGAGGTTGCAGGGTAGAGAAAAGGGCATCCCCACTAAGCCACGAAGTCTATTTTGTACTCTGTCAAGGCAGGATAGGCTGTTTTTAGCAGCTCCTGCCCAGATATGGCAACAGTATTCCATCCTTGGACGTACTTGGCTTTTGTAACATAATAATCAATAGAGGATTCATTCTATTATAATACACATGCAATCTGCATTAACTGAAATATCACGGTTAAGTGTATTGTATGACTGGGCAATGTCGGGCATCCAGCTAGTATAAGAGAGGTGGGGGGAGGGTAATAATTATAATATGACCCACTTAGGATAATCTGCATATCTAGGATATAAATCTAAGCAAATTGGAAATTCATATGTTTAATTACCTGAAAGCAATTAATTCAGAAGGATTTAATAAACAAAACAATGAATTGTGGCAATCTGAACTTACTTGTTTTTGTATTTACTGAAAACACATGTATGTTATCTTGTGTGTTTTAGAAATTAACATGTTAACAAAATATTCAAATAAGTTTCAATGGGGTTTACATTTTTAAAGGAATCTAAAGACACCATTGAAATTTTCCCTGGATTCCATCTGGGGCCACTAAGGTTAGGTCCATAAAATATATTAGAATCTAAAGAAACAATATTAAGTTTTGTTAAAACTAGCAGGCCTTGTAAAATATGCTTAAACATGATATTTAATTCATGCAGAGTTCATATTTATTATTATAGAAACAATACTTGATTATTTATAACATTAAACCCAATATATAGTAGTGATTTCAAAAGTTTATAAAAAGAAAAAAATATGACTTTAGAGTCATCAGTTAGAAACTAAACCAAAACATTTAGCACTCCAATTTTAGTTGTTTCTGTTTGAGCTATCGTCAGATGAATAAGAAATAGTTACGAATGAACTGACTAACTTATAAATGTATACTTGTGCATGCGTACAAAAGCACTTTAAGTTGACTTACACCTGCAAGTTTCAATTTTGTCCAATTTCAACTCCTTAGCAGCTATTTTTACTGGCTAAAGATTGAATTTATTCCACAGATTCAAATCCCCTATATATCAAGTTTCAAGTCTGTAGACCAAAAATTGAGGGAGGAGTTTGCTAGAGACCGTTCTTCAGACAATTAGATAAGGTCACTTTTAATATTTTTTTCTTTTTTGTTTCAAAAAACAAAAATAAAATTCAATACATCAGTGAAGAATATATTTAAAAAGAGTTAGAAACTTTATTTTATCGAATTAAAATTATTTAGTGCTTTATGGGAAGAAAATATCAACAAGTATTTAAAGAAAACACTCCTGAACTATATACATAAATATACACACGGTGGACTCTCCAGTCGATTTTGACATATGAGGGTCTAACAGTTCAATACTCCGTTTGGATGTTTATGTCGGAGATGACATTCAAGTCCAGCAAGTAATCTGCAAACAAGACCACAAACTAGAGATGAGGTTTTGTAGCACGTATCTTGGTCTTTAATCATACTTCTTTCAGTTAGTTGATGCAATGTGCTATGAAAATCTTCATTTCCTTCTGGCACATACATCTCCATTTGTTCCTGTCAAGTGCCAAGTCCACAAAAGATTTAATTCACATATTGAGGACTGAAAGATTGTACTTAAGTTTGTCCTTGTATCGAAGCCAGGGTGTGCCAGTCCTTTGTTTACGGGTTTTAAGCTCATTATACATAAAAATATTTGGTATACGGTCATCACTCATTTTGACGATATGGTCAAACTGGATAAGGAACATTTTGATACCCTTTACTTTTATATCTTTCAAAGAATTTCATAATTTGGAAATTTATCTTCAAGTATATAGCCACATACAGAATGAAGGTATCGTGTGCGTGGGTGTATATACACACACAAAAGAAGGGTGCTCAGTGTTTCTATTTACTTACCTCCCCACGAGGGTAAAGTTAGACACAAGGTCAGTTTTTAATGTGGGGGAAAATCCAGCTCCCCAACAGAGTTGCCCAGTCATAAAATATGACTAAATATGATAATTCATGCGGATGGCATAATTATAGCACCAATACTCTTATTATATTGTACCCAAAATATAGTAGTGATTTCAAAAGATTAAAAAAAAAAAGAATGACTCAAGTGCCATCAGCTAGAATCAAAATGAACCTCTCCAGCCTTATTTGTTACCATCTGGTCTAAATCTATATGCATGCAAACAAATAATGTTAAAGATATAAATGTATATTTGTGCATACGTAGAAATAATAGTTTTAGGTAACTTACGCCTGCCAAGTTTCAATTTTTTTTTTCAATTTTGATCCCTCAGCAGCTATTTTTACCAGCTAAAAACAAAATTACATTTGCGCGTTGTATCTGGTAGTTGTATTTTGGAATGTTTGAACTCTCATTCTGGACATTATTCATGCGTTACTTACACACAGTTCAGACATTTCAAAATACAACCGCCAGATACAACGTGTGGCTCTATACGATCAGTCCTCTTGCTCCAAATTTACAACATGGCAAGGAAGAAGAGAAAGAAACAAAATAACACACTGAAGATGGAGTGTACCTCCGAAATATATTTGTGATAAATTTCAAACAAGTAAAATATTTATTTTCCTAATATTACGTTGTGATTTGGTTTCAAGCGCACTTGATGCGCATTTTATTTTATATATATATGTGTGTGTGTGTGTGTGTGTACTAAAACGTTTTCGTCTTGAATTTTATACAATTATGCAGAATGTAAAAACTATGCATAAATAGAACTCAGTGAAATAATGAAACGAATCATCTAATAAGAAACCATAAAAATGAATAAGTAATTAATGCTCGTTTATAAATAAGTTAACCTTTATGTAGTTGCGCGCATATCCATAGAAAAAGTATAGCAAGAAAAAAAAATATATATATATATATAATAAATTACACAGCCAAACAACGTCGCAGCCCACAAGAGCCATGAAAATCAATGAATCGGAAGTCTAAGACTCGAGTTTTGCCCTCATTTGAGATATATATAACACAAAGATGAAAACTGTCAGTGCCCATTATTTACTTTCAGATACATAAACTTCAAATATGGTTGAAATAATATCCTATTTTTCTTAAGATTACTCTAAATGGGTTATGTTTATCTTTCAAGAAACCACCAAGGGAACATGAAAATTCACATTAAAAAGAATTTATCTCTGATCTTAATATTTAAACATAACAGATTATATTACATAAACCTTAAATCATGCACAAAACCATAAATAAAAAATTATACTGATCCTAAAAATTTAAGCTAATTTCACTCAATTAGATCAAAATCTATAACTTCTTCATTCGTGTTATCTTTCCTTTTTTTATTTTTACTAGATCAATCGTTGTAATGACTTTGAAATACTTTCACATCAAGTGTTTTGCATTTATGAAAAGTTTAAATTGTTATGAACACCTTCTTGAATGAGTATTCCAGCTCATGTAATATGAGAATTATATCATGAATTGCAGCTTGTTGTTCAGAAAGCGGGTGTAATTTTCCCTACTTGGGTGGGCCAAGCATATCTGTGAGCAGTTGGAGAGTATAGGTAACAACCATCAAAGATAACTCGGTTATGCTTTCAGGTCTGTAAAGGGTCAATCGTTGATGGAGTCAAGATGTGGAGCAGGCCAGGAAAGACGTCAGCTCAACCCAAACAAGGTGAAAACTATTGCAAGTACAAATAATTATTTTTGAGGAGAATTGGCAGTCCAAAATCGTAGATTTTGTATTTTTTTTTATATTTTTATACGCCCATTTTTTTATTACCTGTAGATACTCTTATATTTACAATAATTTTAATCTTAATATTTTTCATTATTATTATTATTTAGTAATTTTTTGTGTCAAACTTTAGTGGTTTTATTTATTTCATCTTTTTTATGAACGCCATTTTTTTTTTTTGTTTGTAACTGAAATGGAGTTCACTTGAAATAATAAGAATTATATAGCACCACATAGAAATTGCTTATAATCACATTGACACATTTTTTTTTATAAAAAATTTGATAAATTGTGCAAAATTAGTTTGTTTCAGTAAGAATAATATTCTATTTTGAAATTTAAAAAAAAAAATTATTCAACAAACGTATTTAAATAATAGATTTCCTGATTATGTTGCCACCACAGACAGTTGCACACTCTCATAAGATCAATAAATTTAAGCAGGACCAATGGGTAAAAATTTTGGAATATCAACTGGTGTGTGGCAACTCGTCAGAGTGTAACAGTTGTAGTCAAGCAAATCTGGATGGAAAAATCCAATGTGAACCTAGTTTTAACACAATAAATGAAGAAAAACGACTGTCATTGTTTCTTGAATGAAGCAGTTTCATTTTTTATCAAGATTGAGTAACAACTGACACTTTTAATCTATTAATCCATAAACTAATTTCTTTAACAAATAGTTTCCGGGCTAATGTTTGTTTCTTTTAAATCTTCTAAAATAAAAATATAAAGGTAAACCGCGTCACTGCATAATTTTTATACAAATGTCATTCATTTTTCAAGAACAGCTAAGCAGGATAGATAATATCTTTTATGAATTGAGGAAAAAAAAAAAAAAAAAAAATTCAAATACGTAATCAAATACATTCATTAAATAAATCCACACAAAGCTCTAATAAATGTTTAGGATTTAATTCAAATATTCAGCAAAAAGGGCATAATAAAATGTAAATATTTATGAATGTTGTTTTCTGCTTATCTGCATCTCAGATTAAATTTTTATATTCAAACAAGTTTTATTTAACAAAATCAATATCTTTTGCGTAGTGACCTATTTATTCAATTTTTTTTGAGGTCTTAACATTATTACTGGAAGGACCACAATTATCTAGATATCAAATACTTTTAATTCTACTAAAAACTATTTTGGGTATTCAATTAAAGTGAAATAAAAATGTCAAAAAGCCATAAATTTAAAAATCTGTTGGTGTTGAATAATCGTTTCGGATTTGACTCTAATAAAATCTTTTTATAAGATTATGTGTGCAATTGTTAAGAATTTGATGAAAATGTTTCAGACATACTTGTCATCACTGAAGATGACCCACTTTCAAGGCTCATTTTTAATGGGGGGGATATTCAACTCTATAAAATGGCCAATGCTGGATAGGACAAAGTTTCCCTTAAAATGAGAACAGATCACATACTGCACTTTGATTTTAGTGCAAAGGTTGCAAACTACTGGCATTAATGCTAACAATTAAACTTCAGAAAGGGCATTTAACTGTAAAGACAATATTTTATAAATTATTAGTAACTACAAGATTAATTATTTTAAACATATTACCTATTTAAGTCAGTTGGGTTGGAGACGCATGCGTTTTTATTTTATTTTTTAACATTTTCATCTAATTTGATTATGGTAAAAAAATATGTTTAAAATTATTTACAAAAAAAAAAAAAAAAAAAAATGGCAGTAATCTTTCTTTTTCAATGTTAAGTCTATTCATCTGCAATCATCATTATCAGTTTAACATTTGGTTTAACGCCCATTTTTACATGCTGGCATGTATTTCCAGCAGCATCCACCCTAGGCGGATTGAACCAGCTTCCTCCAAAAGAGGAAGTAGCAAGGAAATATCAAATTCAGAAGAGACACATAGTAGTATGTATATCCTGGTTAAGGGAGATGACGATGTTAGGCTTTTGCAATTCTTACATACAGCGCCTGGTATTCCCAAATTGGTCACCCATCTGGTACTGACCAGTACCAACATTGCTTAACTTTAGTGATCTAACAAGAACCAGTGTCAACATGATTATGCCGTATTTATTAACAACTTTTATAATTAGTTTCAAACTAACCCATCCCTAACCAGGTTGTTATTTATCCCTCTTTCTCTTAAATCCATCATTCCTCATGTTTTTCTTTGCCTAACCATGCTAACTGACCCTGCTATCTCAAATGTTCTATACTACATCTTAGAACTTTTTATATACTCCCTAGATTATAATATCTCCAATTTACAAGGGGAGGTCATCTATCTTATTTGAGCAACTTTTACACGCTATTTTCGCGCTATTTCTTACTCTCGCCTGTTTATCTTTTCCGTATAAAAGCGAAACTAAAAATCGAAAGCAAAGTGTGATCTCGGCATGCCCAGAAACAATGAGCTTTGATCAATGCGGGGAAAACCCATCATATTAGACAATTGCTATTCATTTTTGTGGGGAGCTGGTTTTCCCAAACATCTTGGGGAAACAAAAAAATATGCAGAAAGCATAAAGCTTAACTGGCTCTGTGTGATTTCATTTCTCTTTAGCATGATGTTTGACCTAGAAAACCAGACTTCATTTTTAAGTGCTTAATTTCAACGATTCTCACTTCTCTGCCCTCTTAGCATCGCGGTAAGATGTCATGCTTTCTTTTCCGCCTTCGCCTGAAGACTTCAGGTTCAAGCCTACTAAAACTATTTTTTTTTTTTCCTTTACACCTCCGAACACCCGGGCAACGCCGAGCACCCCCGCTAGTATATTGTAAATCCTAAGATGTAGAAATATTGAATCTGTTACATAATCTATCAGTTTCAATGATACAGTGCTTTTCAATGTAGAAATTACCCTACACACGTCATCAGCATGTTCTCTAACACAAAATGTAGACATTATTGTCTCCATTTGACACTAGGAGAAATCAGTTATCACTAGAATTTGTTTGTGATATTTCGACAATGAAGAAAAAATGTCTAACTCACAGAAAGAGGCTGGAATCGACCAAAATATTTGATTTAAATTCCTTTCATTTGTTGAAGAAAAAAAAAATTTTTTTAGCATCTAATTTGGTTTTAAAAATTATTTAATTCAAAGAAAATTTATTTTCTTACATTCCTTTCAAAAATAAATTGAATCGATATTCAAATTTATTTTGTTTCACTACTAACACTTGACTCAAATTGATATGAATCACTCATTTCAAAGAATTTCATTCCTTATATGAAATGGAAGACTTGCATCGACTGTTGCCAAAATCACTCGAAAAATGGTTGCATGATTCTACTGCTCTCAGAAGATATCTCACTCCCGATGTAATTATCTACCTGCATAAGAGCCAAATGTGCTCTAAAATGGAATATTGTTGTCACATCTGAGGAGGAGCTGCTTGAGGTACCCTATTGTGTCTTGACAGTTCAAAACCGGCTTAGAAACCTAGAAGGTGATGCACTTTTATCTTCTCTACAATCTTTCCCCCACAGAAGAGATGCGAATCTGTCTTTACTCTATCCTTATTTTCATGGCAAGTGTTCATCTGAGCTTCAAGCTATG
Organism: Euprymna scolopes; assembly: GCF_053919585.1. NCBI lineage: Eukaryota > Metazoa > Mollusca > Cephalopoda > Sepiida > Sepiolidae > Euprymna > Euprymna scolopes. The sequence goes on from NC_136497.1 coordinate 15,462,941, forward strand.
CCCCCCTCCCCCAAACTTTCACAACAAACACCGTCTAATTACAACCACTATTAAAAGTTTACTCCACTTTCTATCTATGCCTAAATCTAAACGCAAATTCCATGAACAAAACTTTCAGAACTGCTCGTCTATGGAACTGTTCTACTGGCCTGCTTTCCAGCTAACTACAGCATGGTCATTTTCAAGTCCACTGTAAACGAGTTTTTGTTGAGCCAGTCACTTGATATAATCAAATTCTACCCTATTTCCACCACTAGTGACCACTAAGCTGTTATCTCACCAACCACTTGACATCGATTAAACTTTATCCTCAAGTGGCCTTTGAGCCTTGATAAGACATGACTTCCTTATAAAAAGAAAAAACAAACAAACATTGTTAACACTTTCGTTGATCGGTTCTACAACATTTTTTCCTTTATTTGCATTTCAAATTATGCCGTGTGTGTGTGTGTGTGTGTATATATATATATATATATATATAAGCTATAAACGCTGAGGAAAAGGTAAGGTTTTTTTTATTTTTTTCTTCCCTTCCTTGTTTTTTTTCTTCCTTTCTTTTGCTTTCAGAATAAGTAAACAGAAAATAGAATTAAAAGCCCCCCCCCCCCCGCCGCCTCGACCACAGACAGACACCTTCTCTCAACATATAAATTAGAATCTCTTGACAACATAGATGGAAGTGAATGGTATCGTTTGTGTCTTACATTGTTTCACTAGACAGATCAAGCTGATACATTAGATATTTTAGTCTGAAAACTTAGTCCTGTGAAGAGAGAACTTTCTAGGACCTTGTTTTAAATGGCTTTCTGATTAATTTCTCTGACATCAGCTTGAATAGAGTGTTTGCTTAACCTGTTTTTTTCTTTTTTAAATTTTGTTATCGTTTTTACACAAGCAGATTTATCAAGAACCAATCAGTAGACCGTTAGTGTTACACAGCTTATCAACTTTACCATAAGGTTGGATTGCATTTACACTTTTTTGTGCTTTTTTTTTTTTGTTTGTTTTTAACCATTAGAGCTGATGAACTTGGCTCAGACTTCAAGGCCGTATTTCAAGCCTTCAGGAAATGTAATGATCCGAATATAGGTAGTGGCTTGCCCAATTGTACAAAAGAATTAGTAGATTACCTAGTCTTCTGATAAAGTACCATTTTTCACCATGGTTCACAAACCAGTTCATTGGGAGAGAGAGGAGGAGAAGGGAGGTGTAATGGATTCATGAAGGGGCAGAATTAAAATCATAGTGGATTAACTTATGAACAATTTTTCCTCAGCTGTAAATAATAACAACTTGCATTCAATTACATATGGCAAACTGTTTACAGTAGGTATCAACATTGAAATTACCCCCAAAGTCTTAAAAGTTACCAAATAAAGACATAATAAGTTCAACAGTTGTATGAAAAAAGTCCTGGTATACATCACACAGATTTGTTAAAGATCATGTTAACACTTGACACAGCTACTTCAGATGATCCTGCTGTTTTTATCCGCCATGAATTTTTTTTTTTTTTTTGCTTATTATCTCTTGTAATCTTCTATTTGGCACTTTCAGTGATTGTTATTTTTGTCACAATCCGAAAGAACCTGATTTGTTTCTGAGACTTTGAAGCGACTTGATTGAAAGATGCAAATTTCAGTAACTGTTCTATTTTGGGAATTCATGCTGTAGAAACGGGATGAGCAATAAAGATGTTAGATTGAATAAATATTGTGAAGGATCAATAAATACATTTCGGTTGAATAAATCTAAGCTCGGAATGACAATCTCTCACGTTTCTCGATTTAACTGCTTAATTTTTGCTGAACTTTTCACTTAAAATATATATATATATATATATATATATATATATATATATATATATATATATTTGTTTAAAAATAAAGAGAAAAAGGGAGAAAATAATGTAATAAAATAGGTTGAAATACAAGCAGACAAAGCAAAAAACGTACTCAAATAACCAAAAAGATTATGGAGGGTTAATAACCTCTCAAAGTTGAAACGACAACAGATATTCAATCTGCTTATTTAGTGAAGGAAATGTGATTTCTAACTTAAGAGTGATAGGATAACAAAAAGAAGTTTTTACATAACTTGAAAACGTTGGAGTCAATCCAACCCAAATTTCAAGCATATTCATTTGATCTATAATATGTGAAAAAAAAAATGTTTGTTTATTATCATTATCTGAATTTTAAAGATAGAATCAATGACTAATCACATTCTTCAGAATAGTTTCGTATATCAATCTTGTTTTATGATTATTTAATGTGGAAAAAAATCATATTGTAAATAATTCAGTGAACACATTGCTACTTTAACCAATAGTTATTTAGAAATTGTGAGTCTATGCTTTTTCTAACGTTTTTAGGAGAGCTGAGCAAATTCAGACTCCATCATTTTGGGCCATTTTTGAGATTTTCATAGAGGCTTGAAAAACATGCATTTGGATTCTTATTCTTAATTACCAGTCATTCCATTATTCTGTTATGCAATAATTGATTGCTTCACCAAATTAAACATAATATTCAATAAAATTTTATTTTTTACAATACGGATGTACAAAAAAAAAAAAAAAAAAAAAAAATATTTTTTCCATATTTTTTGCTAAAAATTAAAAATTAAAGTAGTTTTGTTGTTGAAAACCATCATCTTCATTTTTTTTTATTTACTTTTATATCAACACCCGTGTTATGCAGCTGAACCGCTATCTCTACTGAGATAAAAGGCACTTTGTGTGTGTAATTTTGTTCCTTATGGACTCCGAAATGGCTGGATTGATTGTTTTCTTTTTGTGAAATTTCACACAAATGTACTTATGTGTCTGGGAGTATTCATAGCTAGGTTTTGTATTGTAATGCCTTTGATAAATATTGAAAATCGATAATCAAAAAATCTGATTAAAGAAGGAACAGTCCAATTTTGACCAAACTCTAATACAGCCTAACATCACAAGTGTATTTGAGAAGTTTTATCATTGCACAGGTAAAAAGGCCTAGCATATAAAATCAACAGTAGAATCTTTGATATGACGAGGGCGCATTTGAAATGAATGTTTCGGTTTCGAGCACAATTGAATCTGGATACTTGACTTTTGTATTTTAAACTTTAATTCAAGCCATTATATATAAAAATAATTTTATAAAATTAACAATAGGTTCTCTACAACACAATGTAAACTAAGTCGCTGCGGGGAGGCATGTGTAGCTTCCTGTCAGTGCACTGCGGTGGACCTCTAACTAGAGCAGTCATTGATTTGATTGAAAAATGAATGGTTTCACCAATTTCAATGACAATAAAAGTATTGGAAGTGTGGAACATTCGTTAATCCTCATTCAATACAGGGTAACGTCAGGTCTCCCTGCTAGCATAAATACTATTTCCCCTCTGTGCTCTTAATCAAACAAAAATATTCATAAGAAAATACTTTTTCAGCCAAAGTTTATTCCCTTTGAAATTTTAGTACTATCTTGAAAAATGATACATTGTATGTAATTAGTAAAAAAGTTTATTCCCTTTGAAATTTTACTACTATCTTGAAAAATGATACATTGTATGTAATTAGTAAAAAAGTTTATTCCCTTTGAAATTTTACTACTATCTTGAAAAATGATACATTGTATGTAATTAGTAAAAAAGTTTATTCCCTTTGAAATTTTACTACTATCATGAAAAATGATACATTGTATGTAATTAGTAAAAAAGTTTATTCCCTTTGAAATTTTACTACTATCATGAAAAATGATACATTGTATGTAATTAGTAAAAAAGTTTATTCCCTATGAAATTTTACTACTATCATGAAAAATGATACATTGTATGTAATTAGTAAACAAGTTTATTCCCTTTGAAATTTTACTACTATCATGAAAAATGATACATTGTATGTAATTTGTAAAAAAGTTTATTCCCTTTGAAATTTTACTACTATCTTGAAAAATGATACATTGTATGTAATTAGTAAAAAAGTTTATTCCCTTTGAAATTTTACTACTATCTTGAAAAATGATACATTGTATGTAATTAGTAAAAAAGTTTATTCCCTTTGAAATTTTACTACTATCATGAAAAATGATACATTGTATGTAATTAGTAAAAAAGTTTATTCCCTTTGAAATTTTACTACTATCATGAAAAATGATACATTGTATGTAATTAGTAAAAAAGTTTATTCCCTTTGAAATTTTACTACTATCTTGAAAAATGATACATTGTATGCAATTTGTAAAAAAGTTTATTCCCTTTGAAATTTTACTACTATCTTGAAAAATGATACATTGTATGTAATTAGTAAAAAAGTTTATTCCCTTTGAAATTTTACTACTATCTTGAAAAATGATACATTGTATGTAATTAGTAAAAAAGTTTATTCCCTTTGAAATTTTACTACTATCTTGAAAAATGATACATTGTATGTAATTAGTAAAAAAGTTTATTCCCTTTGAAATTTTACTACTATCTTGAAAAATGATACATTGTATGTAATTAGTAAAAAAGTTTATTCCCTTTGAAATTTTACTACTATCTTGAAAAATGATACATTGTATGTAATTAGTAAAAAAGTTTATTCCCTTTGAAATTTTACTACTATCTTGAAAAATGATACATTGTATGCAATTTGTAAAAAAGTTTATTCCCTTTGAAATTTTACTACTATCATGAAAAATGATACATTGTATGCAATTTGTAAAAAAGTTTATTCCCTTTGAAATTTTACTACTATCATGAAAAATGATACATTGTATGTAATTAGTAAAAAAGTTTATTCCCTTTGAAATTTTACTACTATCTTGAAAAATGATACATTGTATGCAATTTGTAAAAAAGTTTATTCCCTTTGAAATTTTACTACTATCTTGAAAAATGATACATTGTATGTAATTAGTAAAAAAGTTTATTCCCTTTGAAATTTTACTACTATCATGAAAAATGATACATTGTATGTAATTAGTAAAAAAGTTTATTCCCTTTGAAATTTTACTACTATCTTGAAAAATGATACATTGTATGCAATTTGTAAAAAAGTTTATTCCCTTTGAAATTTTACTACTATCATGAAAAATGATACATTGTATGTAATTAGTAAAAAAGTTTATTCCCTTTGAAATTTTACTACTATCTTGAAAAATGATACATTGTATGCAATTTGTAAAAAAGTTTATTCCCTTTGAAATTTTACTACTATCTTGAAAAATGATACATTGTATGTAATTAGTAAAAAAGTTTATTCCCTTTGAAATTTTACTACTATCATGAAAAATGATACATTGTATGTAATTAGTAAAAAAGTTTATTCCCTTTGAAATTTTACTACTATCTTGAAAAATGATACATTGTATGCAATTAGTAAAAAAGTTTATTCCCTTTGAAATTTTACTACTATCATGAAAAATGATACATTGTATGTAATTAGTAAAAAAGTTTATTCCCTTTGAAATTTTACTACTATCATGAAAAATGATACATTGTATGTAATTAGTAAAAAAGTTTATTCCCTTTGAAATTTTACTACTATCTTGAAAAATGATACATTGTATGCAATTAGTAAAAAAGTTTATTCCCTTTGAAATTTTACTACTATCATGAAAAATGATACATTGTATGTAATTAGTAAAAAAGTTTATTCCCTTTGAAATTTTACTACTATCATGAAAAATGATACATTGTATGTAATTAGTAAAAAAGTTTATTCCCTTTGAAATTTTACTACTATCTTGAAAAATGATACATTGTATGCAATTTGTAAAAAAGTTTATTCCCTTTGAAATTTTACTACTATCATGAAAAATGATACATTGTATGTAATTAGTAAAAAAGTTTATTCCCTTTGAAATTTTACTACTATCTTGAAAAATGATACATTGTATGCAATTAGTAAAAAAGTTTATTCCCTTTGAAATTTTACTACTATCTTGAAAAATGATACATTGTATGTAATTAGTAAAAAAGTTTATTCCCTTTGAAATTTTACTACTATCATGAAAAATGATACATTGTATGTAATTAGTAAAAAAGTTTATTCCCTTTGAAATTTTACTACTATCTTGAAAAATGATACATTGTATGCAATTAGTAAAAAAGTTTATTCCCTTTGAAATTTTACTACTATCATGAAAAATGATACATTGTATGTAATTAGTAAAAAAGTTTATTCCCTTTGAAATTTTACTACTATCTTGAAAAATGATACATTGTATGTAATTAGTAAAAAAGTTTATTCCCTTTGAAATTTTACTACTATCATGAAAAATGATACATTGTATGCAATTTGTAAAAAAGTTTATTCCCTTTGAAATTTTACTACTATCATGAAAAATGATACATTGTATGTAATAAGTAAAAAAGTTTATTCCCTTTGAAATTTTACTACTATCATGAAAAATGATACATTGTATGTAATTAGTAAAAAAGTTTATTCCCTTTGAAATTTTACTACTATCATGAAAAATGATACATTGTATGTAATTAGTAAAAAAGTTTATTCCCTTTGAAATTTTACTACTATCATGAAAAATGATACATTGTATGTAATTAGTAAAAAAGTTTATTCCCTTTGAAATTTTACTACTATCATGAAAAATGATACATTGTATGTAATTAGTAAAAAAGTTTATTCCCTTTGAAATTTTACTACTATCATGAAAAATGATACATTGTATGTAATTAGTAAAAAAGTTTATTCCCTTTGAAATTTTACTACTATCATGAAAAATGATACATTGTATGTAATTAGTAAAAAAGTTTATTCCCTTTGAAATTTTACTACTATCATGAAAAATGTTTTTATTTTCTCAAATTCTATTTTCAAAACATGAACATAGAATCTAGAATGCTTAAATAACGATTAATCGTCCTTAAATGTTCTAAGTTATTACCAAAAAAACTGAATAGGAAAAAGAAAAAATTCCATTAAATTTAATAGTTTATTAATAGTTTGGCTCATTAAAAAATAAAAATCATATAAAAAAACCCCGAAACAAAACGAAAGTAAAGATTCCTGGGCAACACCAAGTAGCACAACTTCTATAAGGAAAAAAATAAAAAATAATAGTCTATTTTTCTTTCAAAACTTGTCTCGAAGTATCCTCAGTCACATTTTCATCTTCCCCACCTGCAGCTACCTCTCATGCACAAATTTGGCAACTAAAAAAAAAATCAGCAGCAACCAAAAGCTTAACTTTGTTTCAATGTTCTTTGTGGACCATTTACTAATAGCAATGAAACAAAGTCTTCTTGAATTATAAATTTACTAAAAAATGCCCTAATTTGATAACTGCTGAACCGAAACAAATTAACACAAGTATTTTTTTTTTTTTTTTACCATAACCAGCTAAAAATCATAGCGGATAAAAAATATCCAAGTTTTATCATTGTATCTTTAGTAGTTTTTCAGTTTTTTTTTCCGAACACACAGACTACCCACTCTATATAATTTAACAATCTTTAATTACTATACACTATGATACATACACATACAGACATTGTAGTTGCCAGGCATGATATTAAAGGCAAGAGTGAGATACCAATCTACAAATATTATAGGGAAAGATTCTTAAAACCACACCAGGGGCAACTGAACTCTCCCAACCATTCACAAACAAAAACAGAAAAGATCAACAACTGCTTTCGGAAGAGAAAATTTTCACTGCAAAGATATTTTCTAAAATTGTTAAACATACACTTTCAAGTATTTAGTTGAATTCTTCTCAAAAAACAGTTTTAGATGGAAAAAGGAACAATTATTGAACATATAATAAAGTTACTTTGTCAGTTTTTTTAAAGTCAGACCAAAAAAATTTAAGTTGACAAATCACACTTTGCTTTTGATTAGCTGCTATGGTGTAAGCTGATATACCTATTTCATGAATAAATAATATGGCAACTATTAGTTGGCAGTTAAGGCCCCGGAACCATGGCACATATTTCTGTAGCATACTTTTATTTAATTATACCTTGTTTTGATTATTACCGGCGGACAAAGTCACAACACTAACCAATTTTCATTTGTTATGCTATATTATGTTATTGGCAATATGATAACACATTTCATTAATTTTAAAAATAACTTAGTCTAAACCAGACTACTTCATGAATTGGGAACATTAAGAAAACAATGTGGGGGGGGGGGAGATGATAAAATCGAAGTATTAAATATTTCCAGTTTAAACTGATATAATTCTCGATTATTCTATACTGTCTTTTTATTTCCTATTTGAACTACTCTTATTTTACTGGCCAATGAGAATGAATTATTTCATTCTTGTAGTATGATGTCATATTTGGTTATGTTTTTTTTTTCAGCTCGTTTATATGCAGGTGTAATTGGTTTAGAGATTAGCAAAATCAAAAGAAATGTCTTCATAACAGAATTTTGATGTACCAAATTTGTTAGTCATGATGCGGTGGATTTCTATTGCCTACTTTGCTGCAATGTTTATTCAAAGTCTCTTTGTGTAGAGTAGGGCACCATTAAACAAGTGCCTGGGAATTGATTTTTCGTGCATCAACTCATTAAAAATATTTTGCCTCATTTGATTGTAAAAAAGTTGTTTTATTACTATTATTTTTTTAAAAATCTATTTCTGTATCAATATTTAAGAAAAACAAAACAAAAAAAAAGGAAACACAAGAAACGTAGTAATTCAAAGATTAAAGAAAAAAAAATCTACAACTGAAAATAATCATTAAAACAAATATTTAAATGAGTGGAAAAGATCTAACAAAATCTAACAACCAGGTTCCAGCCCAGTTCTTGGATTTAATTTGTAGTAGAAGCAAAAAATTCAAGTCATTAGTAAAGCCTGTTCTTAGATTTTATTTTTTTTTTTTAAGTTCAGAAATCATCTTTCACTATCATTAAATCACTGATGGGGGCTCACACTAAACAATCAAATTTCAAGTGGATCAAAACAGTTTGCAAGTTTGTGTATTAAAAAAAAAAAAAAAAAAAGATTCTTCATGTAGGACATAGAAAGTAGGTCACCAAAGTTTAGATAACAAGGAAGTCGATTCTAATGACTTGACTTACATCTTTTTTTTTTTTTTTTTTTCAAATACTTGGGAGTCATCATTTATCAAAGCCCAAAGGCCACACGAGGACAAGGGTTAATGAATGTAAAGTGGTAGTGTAGTAATCGCTAATGGTGCAAAGTGGGTAGAATTTGATTATTTATGGGGACGGTTCAACATAAACTTGTTTACGTTGGATTTGAAGACTATCATATTGTACTTAAATAGAAAGCTTTGTCCATGGAATCGAGTTTTTTTTTTTTTTAATTGCATTTTCACCCCAAACAAGGCACATTGCCACTTTCATGTAGTGGGCTACTATCAAGGGCATAAGCTACAGGGGTACAATGTGGGGAGTTGGGCAGCAAGATGTCGATCATGCTACACTTGAACTTCTGCATGTCAGTACAGTTGGGGAAGCAGGAACCCGGAAGGGAATTTCAAAGTCTAGCGGTTCTGAGGAAGAATCTAGGGATCTCTACTGTGAAGGGGTGGGATTGTACTGCTTGTCAGGTTTGTCGGGGTCATTTACGTCGTCGAAGGGGTACAAGTGCTTGCAGTTCGTCGGAGCATTCTGTTAAATTACTTGTAGAATAAGCAGAGGGATGCTACATTTCATCGATGGGACAGAGCTTAGATGACAGTTCAGGACCTATCAGGTTGGCGACTCTCTTTTGACCCTTGTCTAGGAGTGAGAGACTAGTAGCAGATGCACCAGCCCAAATATGACAACAATACTCCATACATGGACAAATGGTGGCCTTATAGAGGTACAGGATACTTTCGGGTGTTAGTAGCTTTCTAGCACGGTAGAGAGAACCTACCTTCTTCGCAGCAGTCCTGGCAATGCTCTCAATGTAATTGTTCCAACTCATGTTTACTGTGAACGTTAGGCCGAGGAGTTTAAAAGATGTACTTTCAGATAAAGAGTCTTTGGCCATTGCTATTGGTGGTAGAGATGCTTTCTTGTAATTATTGAAGGAAACAAGTTTAGTCTTGGCAGTATTGAATGTAACCATCCATTTTTGTCCCCATTTCACTACAGATTTGAGGTCATCCTCTAGTGTTTATGCCATTTCTTTAGATATGTGTTCATTTATTTTCCTACAGTGTCTGTTATAGAGTGTGGTGTCATCAGCATATATAACTATCTCACAGACAATTTTGTCAGGAAGGTCATTTATGAATATTAGGAATAATAGCGGTCCAAGGATAGACCCTTGAGGCACTCCAGCATTTATATCATATTGTTTAGATGTACGACCGTTGAGGACAACCTGGATTTTTCTCTTATCTAAGAAGGATTTAATTATGTTGAGTATTCTTCCAGTGATACCGTATGATCTGATTTTCCTGAGAAGACCTTCATGCCATAACTTGTCAAAAAATTAAGTTTAGATTAAGGCATAGAGAGTGGTAGAAATCATTTTATAGTGGTTGTAGCTAGCGAGTATTTTTTTTGTGAAAGTTTGGCAAGGGGGAACTGTAGATTGGAGTTCTAGTTTATACATAATTCTTAAACAGTGTTGGTATATCATTATCCATATTTACTTAACTTACATGAATTTATTGCTATGAAGAAAAATTTTGGAAAGTTTATGGAATAAAATGCTAGTTTTGATTATTACTGCAGACGAGTAACTACAACAAATACATTTACATATTGTTCATTATTAAAAAAATATTATTAGAAATTATGTTTGTAAATAATTTGCTAAATACTCTATAAAAATAAATCTATAAAAAATATCAGTTAAAAAATAATTGAGTTTTTGATTTATTTCCTTAAATTTATAGAGTTAAAAAAAATATTTTGTAGAATTTGAACTTGGGTATTGACATTGTAAAAACTACTGTCTTACTCATGGGTATTCTGCCTATTCTTTTTTGTTAATCAATCGCAGGTCTATTTGTGCACACATTCCAAAAATACCATAACTTTAATTGTATATAAATGATACTGTTAGTCGAATGGTATGGCTTTCATGTTTACATTTAACAGAAAAAGCAGAGAAAGCAAACAGACAGACGATTCTTTTGTCTTATGAGAGGCGTGCAATAAGTAATGCCCTTGACCCACTTCCCATAGTAGTAGAGCAACGAAACTTGGCACAGTTATTAGTCTTTCTCTACATAGGAACCATCCAGAGTTATGTATTTCTACAATCGGTTGATGCAGCTCTGGAGATCGTTTTTGTAGAACATCCCAGGTTGGTCCTCCAACCACAATGTGACTTCAGAAATCAAGGTTGCATCATCTGGGAAACGCTTTCCTTTCAAAAACAACTTCATGACGGAAGAGAGGGGAAAGTCAGAGGGTGCAAGGTCAGGAGAGTAGGGAGGATGGGGGAGGATTTCATAACCACACACCCGTGCTTCTGATCTGGCGACATGCGAGTTGTGGACCGGAGCGTTGTCCTGTAGGAGGAGGGTACTTTTGCTGATCTTGCCCCGCCCCTTGATTTTGATAGCTTCCCTTAATTTTTATCAAAAGTGAAGCATAATAGGTTCCTGTAATTGTGGTACCCTTTGCCAGGAAATCTGTTATCACTACTCTGTCCTGGTCCCAGAAGACTGTGAGCATGACTTTGCCAGCGGAGGGCTGCATCCTTGCCTTCTTTGGAGGTGGTGAGTCTAAGTGTTTTCACTGCATTGACTGGGCTTTGGTCTCTGGATCATAGTCATGGACCTAGGTTTTATCCTGTGTAATCAGTCTTTTGAAAAACTTTGACTCCTCTTCTTGGTACATCTCCAAATTCATCCTCGAGCACTCGATGCGTTCTCGCTTCTGGAATGGTGTGAGCAACCTGGGAATCCATCTGGCAGACACCTTATGCATATGCAAATGGTCATGAATGATAGTTTCCACAGACCCTGTACTAATCTTGACATCTTGGGCTATTTGGCGAATAGTAATGCGCCGATCTTCCAAAATGGCAGCCTCAACTTGACGGACAGATGCCTCATCAATGGCAGAAGGGGGGGTGACCAGGTCTGGGAGCTGTTTCCACAGACTTCCGGCCATGTTTGAATTCACGATGCCAGCGTTTTACAAGGTCATATGATGGGGCATTATCACCATAAGTTTCTTTCATTTCATCAAAAGTCTCCTGTGGTGTGCGTCCTTTCAAATACAAAAACCAGATCACTGCTTGACATTCAACAGGCTCCATTTCACACCTGACTCAACTCAAACACCTGTAAAAGAGAAACTACAATTAGGTTAGAGCTGTAATTTGCCACATAACCCGTAGAGATATAAATCATTGCACATGCAAAAATGCAGCTAGATCAGACAACTGAAAGTGGGTCAGGGGCATTACTTATTGCACACGCATCATATGTATACAAACTAGAAATGGAGCACACATATTTGCTAGTATTTTATTGTTCTCAATATTCAGAAAATAAAAACCTGAGAATAGAAAGTAATATTTTTGAGAACAGTGACGTAGGTTTGGTTACAGACATGTAGCCATATGCTAATTATATTTTGCTGAATTTTTATAATTGTTTTGTTATGTAAAACAATATGTACTTAAGAATATTTGTAAATGTTTGGCAGCTCGCTAATAAAAATGAAACAAGGTAACAAAAACATCTAACTTTATCACATTAGAGACAGCGTCATTAATTATTCAGAGTCTCTTACTGCATGCAAGCCAGTTACTCCTCTCTGTACTTATCAGTTAATCAGTCGAATTTGCAGCTACAACTGGCTTTTGTCAACACACAGACAGACAGTAACTGCAATTTTATACATGATCAAATGATCACCTGATCTAATAAGTCATACATATTTAAAATAACCATTTCATTCTTCAGTTGGAGCTGAACAATTCTTTTATAATTACTTTGAATATGCATCACCGTTTGATGAGAAAAAAGGCTGGAATTTGGAATGATCACATTCCATTCTATTATATATTATGACAAACATCGTTCAATTATGGTTCAATAAAAAAAAAAAGTCTTTTGTGGATAGAATCAAATTTTAATATAAATTACTAACTCTACCTACTCCATGCTACTAAAAAAAAATAGTGCCTGCACATTTTAAAATCATACAGAAAACCCCCAATTTTTGTTATAAGTAAAACAATTATTATAACTTTTTTAAAACGAATTATTCCTCTTACGATTTTAATTCTTTTTTTTTGTCATAACTAAAAAATATTTTAATTTTCCTAGTTGATCAGATGAAACATCTTTTAAAATAAACTGTACTGAAGTACATTATAGTGTTGATAAAGTTGTACAACAATAACACTAATTGAAAATTGGCTAGTCTAAATTAAAGTTTGATATCTCAGCTTAAACGCTATTTACATCCAATTTTTTTTAAATCTCACAACCTGCTAAATTTACCACAAACAAATATTAGATTTGGTTATTTTACAACAACATTTATGATAAACGATTCATTGGATTAAAGTTGGTGTTTCACTCAGTTAGGAATATTAGAGGTTCAGACCTTTCCCAACAGTATTTGTGCAAAATAACAAGTATTTTTCATTTGTTTGAAGCTTGAATGTCTTTTTTACATTGATAAACTTTTTTGCCAATGTCTTTATTTGTTATTGAAACTGTCTTTACAATGTTTATTTTCCCTGTTCAATTTTTCCCAAGTTTTACAGTGAACTAGAACATTAAATTTGTATTCCTGTTTGTTTGTTCAAAATTTGATTAATATATACAAAACGTGTCTTACTTTAATCTTTCATTTATTTCTATATATAGTATGATACTTGGAAAAACATACAATTAAGAGATCACCTTATTTGTATATTACATTAAAAATTGATTTTATTAAATAGCAGTATCTTAGTTAATGTTTTTAGTGAGAGAATCATTTTAAGTATCCTATTTAAAATTGTTTTTTAATAAATTTTAAACAATTATATTGATAATATATTTAATTTATTTTAGAATTAATATTTTCAACAGCAACCTTTTTTTAAATTTTATTTTTAGATTTATTTTCCCCTAGATGCTATCCATAAAAAAAAAAAAAAAAAAAACGTTTACCAAATATCATTTTGTAATTTCATTAATTTCTAGCTGGAAAAATAATCCTGTGTAGATAGAAAAAATGTTTGGCTTTTATTGTTTTTTTTTTTTTTTTTAAATTAAAAAAAAAAAAACACTTACGAAAAAAAACTGAAAAGATTTCATTTGTTTGTTTTATTTTATTGCTTACGGCAATACAGAAATCTGTAAATTTTTACCACATAATTCAACGTCATTTAATACCTAAAAAAAATGACCCCCCCTCTAAATTCCACAATATATATATATATATACCTTCCTCCATTCAATATAAATACTTCTGATCAACTCAACAATCAGAAAAATCATAACTATTCACTGTAGAGATCCCCAGAGGCTGGAATGTTTGTTTTTTTTTATTTTAATAGCTTCTTTCCTTCAACTGCAAGGGTTTTGGAATTTCCTCCCTACTGTAAAAAAAAAAATGTAGAAATTTAAATGTAATGTGAACAAACATCTCATTGCTCAGCTCCCCGCTACAGATACCTTTATAGGTATGAAATATGTGTCTAGTTATAGTGCTGAAAATCCATTTAGACATGTTTCTAGTAGTAGTGTTACAGCAACACGAGAAGCCACCCTAAATAAACAGTGAACATGACATCCAAACCAAAACTGACCGAGAGAAAACTTGGTCTTCTTTTATTTAACCATTTTGGATCCCCAACGGAGCCTAAACGTGCATAATCACCCTTTGTAATTAAATGGTTCTAGGTTCACATGCCACTGTTAACAGTAAAGTTTTAACAACTCCTGCAGCTGCATTTTCTCCTGCAAACTTACTTAGAATTTGCACAATTTGAGTCTTTGGAGACTAAAGAATGTCAATAAATGATATCAGCATGAAACGCAACGTCTAGCCACAAAGGTGAGCTGCAATATTGTGAAACAACTTTCTATGTACGACACGTATATACAGGAAAAAAAGAAAGAAAAACTGAAAATTGCTAATTAATCAAGGTTTTATATTTTTTGAAAATTAGCTGATGTGATTGTTTTTCTTCACATCAGCCCATTTTGAGAATCTTTGAACAATAAAGATGAAACGTCACTGAACATATAAACAATTTTTTCTTCAGTATTCATATTAGATTATTATTTCCATAAGTATCATACAATGATAAAACTTGGATGTTTTCATCTTTAAGCCGTGAGAGGTAATTCATGTTTGATTTTCATAGACCGAGATGGATGTTTTATGCTTCCCTAAATTCAACATGTCATTACTTTTCAGAACAAACGATATTCAATGCATCTTAAATAGTATGTGATTAATTCAAGCGCCCAGTAATATGTTTGAACCAGGTAACACCGGGTATATACAGCTTATATATATATATTCATGTAAAGCAACAAAGTTCCAAACCGAATATCTGAAAGGAATAATGCTTAATGTTTCATTCACACATTTGCTTTTCTCCATAGACCTCTTCATTCTGGTTCATGCTAAGGTCTACAAGCTGCCATGACCTTCAGCAATCAAGCCAAAAACTACTTCATAAAAACAAACAAATGAACAATACAGGTGATGTTTATAGCAAAGCCTTCACCTGTAATAAATGAAATAAGGAGAGAAAATAGGGAATGTGATCTAGCTCTATGGCAGCTTGCCACAAACTTTGGTGTCATTCAATGTTAGTGAACGGTGGGAAGAGGTATAGACTGGGGGGTGGGGATAACACTCTAGTAAGGTTTTATTTATCATGGAAAAAGAGTGAACTCCTGAATGGTGTTGAATGTAGTCCTACTATTGGCAGGTTTATTATTAATGCAAGATGTGAAAACTTTTTTACGAACAGAACAGACAAGAAGGATTTATTTCATTTTAATTGAGAGTTTCAATGGAATATTATCTGTACTCTTAAATTAAAAGCAAACTTATCTATTCTTACATCTTAAACATTTATAAACAACTAGCAAATTACTTAATGTTGTTCATATATCATAAAAAAAATAACAGTGATGAATAAAAAATGTATGTATACTAGCAAAAATATGCTCCTTACGAAGGGAGCATATTTTTGCTAGTATATATTATGTATGTGTTCAGTTTGCTGATAAAAAGCCCATTGTTACAATTTCTTGATATATGCCCTTCCCCATCCACTCACTAGGAAGTAATGCATGAGAGGAGTATCTTATGACAACAGAACAGATACTACACTATTCGCCTAAAAAAGCAAAAAGAGAATGATATCATAAGATGACAAAATAAATACTGTATCACCCCCCCCTCCACCCAAATATAAGGAGGAGGTAATATCTGGGAGCATGGAAAGAATAAGCAGATACTAAACTCCCTAACCACCCCTCCCTAAAAAAAGAGGAAGAGGTAATGCCTAGAAGGATGGTCACATAACAAAACAGATACTACACTACCCTGCTCTCCATCCTGAATTGAGCATTCAAGGTTACTTGAACAGAAACTGATTAAGCTTGAGACAGACACAAAATCTGTTAGTAAGAGGTAGTAACACTAGAAAGTTGTATGATAATATAAATTCTATCTTCATAGTAATGGCTTAATTCAAAAAAATTTTTGCAATTTAATATCTTTCTTTATATAAATACATTTCACATGTTTTAATAAAAAAAAACATTTTATATTAACTCCTCCCCCCCCAGACTTTTTTCTTATGAACACACTTCATAAAATTGAGGTAAAAACTAAGAGAAATCTGAATTTTCAGCTATATTTGAACAAAAGAACCCATTTTTTTTCTACTAGTCAAGGGGATAAAACTAGTCTGTTACAAATATCGTAATTCTCTTACTTAAACCGAGAAATCTTTTGAAAAATACCAAATTAAATACACCAGAACAGTGGTAATTCAAAGAGATATTTTTTGATTTTATTAAAGTGTGATCCTATTTTATTTCAAAAATCCGAAAGTTGTTTTAGGAAAAGCACCACAGTTATCCTTTTTGTTGTTCTGCTTTAGAGGGCCGAATGACTGCTTATAGTACCACGGTGGCACATGAATTGGTTAAAACGAGGCCTTTCCTCTCATTTGGTGTCTTTCTAATTATAATTTTTGAATTCCTCACCCTTGAAGACATAATTGGGTTAAATTTAGGTCTAAGAGGATTATTTTTAGCTCCAAAATTGCAAATTTTCTAAAACTTCTGGGTTCCAAAATAGAGTGTCATGGCGCATAGATTGCTTATTTCTGGAATGAAATCAACCCTCTGAAAAATATGAGTTCCTTTATTCAAATATAGCTGAAAATACAGATTTCTCTTAATTTTTACATAAATTTTATGAGATGTTCATAAAAAAATCTGAGAGGGATGGTGTCAGCACTAGATGATGTGGACTGGCGGGAATTAAAACTCCCAGGCTAATTCGATTGTCACCCTTGAACTCTGATACCCGGAGAGCGACACAGCCACGTTATTTCCTGTTTCTTATATCTCTCCCTCTTTTCCGCTGAACTCTCGACCAGTCAATATGTAACCAAGAACTGTGGTTGGAATGGCCACCCAACCAGCGCTCCTGACTAATCCGTCAGCCTCTCATTAATCGCAAATAATGTTACTCCTTTCTCAACAAATGTTATTCTCAATGAACGCTTACTATCTATATCCTTATTATTTCACGTGTATATTTATGTAAATAAATCTACATTCTTTCACTAATATATATATATATATATATATATATATATATAGGTATGTTTTTGTCATCCTTATGCAACCATTTGCTTCTCAATCACTATCATTCAGTTCATTTAACTACACATGAGGACAGGATCGTCTATAACACAAGCAGACCATACTGTCCCTTCTACAGGCTGGAATGTCCCTCTGGCACATTGTTTCTATAATGTTATTACTTTTTTTGTTGTTTTTAATCTGCAAAGATTTTTGCTCAAATCAATTTTATAGATTGCATCTTAAACAAAACTTATTACAAAGCTGCTGTATTTATAGAAACTTTGATTAATACATGAAGAATCAACCCTCCAACACATTTCAAAGAAATAATACAAATGAGCAGATTTTTTTTTAATTCAAAAGAAAAAAAGAATGTAAAAGCCAGGAGCAACATTAAAAAAATCACTTTGGATAATTTATTATCAATTTATTGTTCTTAAAAAGGATCAAACACTTTTAAAAAAATATATATTTTTAGTTTTATTAGTTTATTATGTAAGAAGTAAAGATATAAAATGATTATAAAATAAGCGTTGCACATTTTGTAAAACTTATGGGCCTCCAATCTTTAAAGATAATTAAGACCAAGTCAAATGTTAAAAAACAAAGTAATTCCGGTTGAAGTGTGCTAGCTTCAGGTTATTCCGACACGCAATGAATATCATCTTAGAAGAATACCTGCGTGATGAAACATTTATAGTGATGCAAATGCTGCAAAATCCTTCAATTGCATGAGCCAACATTAATTAAGTTCAATGGCCAGGAGAAATCCAAGATGCCTGGAAACAATTTTAAGATGAGCAGAGAAAGGCTGGCTTGAATTCAGTTTTCCTTTTTCTGGCTAAGGCATTGAAAATGTGATCAACAGCATAAAAACTAAATCACTAGACTTCTTTCAAGAGAGAATCTATGAAAGGTTGTCTTTGCAATGGAATGTTGATCATGAAGCAAGAGTTGTATAATCCAATTCTTTTAACATGACATCGGCTAAATCCAGTGGAAACAAGAAATACAAGCTGACCACAAGCAAAAGTTAACATGTTATCTTTAAAGTTTTACTTTCCCCAGACTGCTGCTAGAGTTGCTCTACCAGGGCTTTAGAGGTTTCATCTATTTCACCAATAGTTATAAAGTGATAAATTTATAGTTGTTACAAAAGTAGTAGAAATAAAATAACTTCATAGACACTTATAATATTCCTAAGCGGTTTTTCATCTAAAAACCAGAGTTCAACCAGAGTTTAATCATGGATATAAAATGTATAATTATATAAAATCTAATTTATATAAGTCAATGTTTGTTAGTGTGTTACAGAAATTGTTTTGTTATGAGTTAGAGCATTCAAATAAGTTTAGTAAGGGTTAGAACACAAAATTTTTTATTGCTTCTATCTAGGATCAATTATCAGTTAGGTTCATAAAATAACTAAAACATTAGAATATAAAGAAATGAAATTCATGTTTAACATTTTTTTTTTTTTCTTAAAACAAAAATACAATTGAAAGAATATTTTAGTAAAGAATTTATTTAAAATATTTTTTTAACATTTAATTATTTTGATTGATTGATATTTTTAAGATTTTAAATGAACAAAATAATTTCAATTTGTTAAAGCTGTTTGCCATTTTAAAACTTGTAAGAATAGTTTTTATTTATTTTAAGAAAACACCACCAGGCTAACAGTTATTTTATTACCAGACTTCATATTGAAAATATTACTTTTAACTTTTCTTTTGAATTAAAAGCCATGTTTAATTTCAGAAGAGTTTTCGATGGGTAGCTAATCTGTATAAGTCCTGGAGATGAAAAAGAGTTTTCAGTGGGTAGCTCATCTGCCTATAAACCTCAGATTTAAAATTTTGCAGGCAAAGAGCAAAGATCTTTCCTTGTGTGAACATGAAAAATAATGTGTGGGAATTCTAAAAGATCCAATATTTTCATGGAGCACTTCCAGTTACTGATTGGTTGCTAGCAGAACGTGGCTCCAATTGATTGGTCAGTTCCTATCACCAGTGTCTATACGTAGAATCTTCCAATTTTCTTTAATGATACCCTCAACTTATATAAAAAATATTGCAACATTTTCTTTCACAGTAGAGTATCGTTAGTACAAAGCACAATTTAAAAAAATGTCACTCAGCTGTACTGTCGCTGATAATTCACCGTCGCTGTGCTCAATTGCTAATCGACCTTTTGCCTTGGTTCACCAGTCAAAACTGACTGCTGACTATTTATTTAATCTCTATGAGTGCAAAGATTTGGACAAAATAGAAATATAAACAACTCTTAAGTGAATAACAGAAATAAGGTTAATACTTACTGCAATTTGTATTTCCCTTTTACATACGGATAGGTCATGGTCATTATTGACATACATTCGTTTGAGGGCATACTTGTTGCCATTCTGAGCACGAACCAAGAAGACAATAGCAAAGCCACCTGTGAAAACGAAAGAAAAACAAAAATGAAATAATTAGAAATTGTAAAAATAAAGTTTTGTCTCCTTTTCTTCTACAAATTTTGATGGAGTTATTTATTACACTCAAGTTAAACAACAAACTATTTCAAAGTGAAGTGTGACTGTATGATGGACAAAGCCACTGACATGATTCCAATTAATAGCACCTTACATCCAAGTGGCAATATGCCTTATTTGGGACAAAAAAAAAAATAAATAAATAAAGTAAAATGTTTTATATTTTGTATGACTAAGAATAAATCATTTTTTTTTTAATATAGAAATTATTACATTTCTGAATTTTTGAGATGAGGATTGCTTAAGATTTTTATTTTATAACATATATTCAAACAAGGTAGTGTTTGAATATATGGTTAAGTGTAAGTTTTACTCATTTTGTGACCAAATTTCAAACAAGTTTTACAGTTCATAGGTCACCTTCTCAGTTATATTTGAAAAAAAAAATATTATTTCAATTTTCGTTCAGTAAAACAAGTTATAATAAAATTACTGGTGTTTAAGAGTTCACAGAATATGTAAGGAATAGAGAGACGTTTTTTCTGATTGGCTGTTGGTTACCGTAGCAACCAAATCTGTTTGCCCTCCTTGAAATGTTTTCATTTGTTGCACGTCCGCGTTATTTGCTCTGTCACCACAAATACGTCGATTCAGCTACCACTGTCACTTATAATTAACTACTGTCTTGATATGTCACTCAGCGGTACTGTCGCTGATAATTCACCGTCGCTGTGCTCAATTGCTAATCGACCTTTTGCCTTGGTTCACCAGTCAAAACTGACTGCTGACTATTTACTTAATTATGTTTTATTTGATTTTTTTTATTTAGTCAATTTAATAAGTTGGTAATAATTTTTTTATGGATTGTTGACAAAGCAAAACTTGGAAAAATAATAGATTACATAAAAAAAATGCGAGCATTAAAAGTAATATGGTTAAGATTAAACTTAGTACCGTAAAAGGACTAGTTGGTAAAATTGGAAAAGAAAAAGATATTCTAGTACAAAATATAAATTTATAACTTAAAATATTACAGCATTAAGAATTGATTATATAATGTGAAATTTAATTTTTTTTGAGCATCTGCTACTCATCAATATGCACGAAAGAGGTGTTTTAATAGTTGCCAAGGCAACAACGACATCTGGAAATGATGTAGAATGTTTCAGTTAGAAATAACACAAGAATGGATAAGCTTAAGACGCGGCCATTCAATGTGTATTTAGCGATGAAAATACTTTACAACTAAAAGTACGACAGACCAACCTAGATTTGTGGATGTATCAAAACGGTTTCTTTTGAAATTGTATATTTCAAATTAACATCGGGGTGGGGTGGGGGATGCATAAAACAATAAGAAAGAAAAAAATTAATCACAAAATGTTAACATCTTCATCTTAGGTTAAGTGAAGACATTTAACGGTCATTGGAGAAATTCTCTTGGATCGATGCATTTACAAAAGCTTTTAGAACTTATGATTTGACCTTTAATCCAGATAAAAAATAAATAAATAAATAATAATAATAATAATAATAATAATAATAATAATAAAAAAAGTTAACACATAAAAATCAAAAACTTTTTCTTCTGGATCAATGATTTAAGTTTGGCAAACTGATAGTTTTCGAAAAAAAGTAATATGTTAAGGACAGCTCATCCATGATATATATATATATGTATATATATATACAATTTATCTCCACTTCCTTTTATCTACATTTCTTTTTTATCGAATCCTTTTTCATTCCATATAAAAAATGTTCACAAGATTTTGAGGAACATGCATTTGTCTCTGGTGAGTTTTTTTAGTGGTCTTCTGCGATTGAACAAAATACAAACATCAACAACACATTTGATCTACTGAAAATTCATTTCAAACAAATTTACACCAGTTAAATTCTTATGGTCAAAAAAGTAATATTTTGAAGACAGCTAATCAAAGGTTAGTATTGATTTTGGGAAAGAATGTCTACTTAATGTCAAATATGTTAGAGTTATAATTATGCAACTTTTCAAATGAAGTTTTTTATACAATCCAGCACATTTTGAGTCAAAAGAAACTTCTGAAGTAACAATTTTCATCCAAATTGACTTCATGTATCAGATATTAAGCAGCAAGGAGAGAAACATTTACTTTTTGTCATAAAAAAATTTGCTTATTTTCATTTTAGATTCTTAGTACAACACTGATAAAATGGTTACAAAT
Source organism: Euprymna scolopes (assembly GCF_053919585.1). Classification (NCBI taxonomy): domain Eukaryota; kingdom Metazoa; phylum Mollusca; class Cephalopoda; order Sepiida; family Sepiolidae; genus Euprymna; species Euprymna scolopes. The sequence goes on from NC_136497.1 coordinate 15,485,342, forward strand.
GCTACAATTTTGATTTCATTGGAAAATTAATAAACAACGTCTTTTAAGACATTTTTCCTGCATAACTAAAAACAAATTTCTTTATTTTATTATTATTATATAGAGAATTAGTATTCTTAAATAGAGGAGATTTATTTTGCCATCTAATTTACATCTATGCTCGTGGTGTTTATAGACATGCAAATTAGATGTCTGCTGAAAGTCTTTCTGTAAATACAGAAACGAAGAAATATTAGAGAGTCGTTGCAACGAGAGAGAGAGAGAGAGAGAGAGAGAGAGAGAGAGAGAGAGAGAGAGAAATACGTACATAGCAATGAAAGAGATGGGTGATTTGTTTAATTATAAATTATAGTTAATTAGAACATTTAAAACAATTTATAAAAAGTAGTTCAATCCTAAAACTAAGGCATACTTTAGATAGCAATACACATGAAAAAATTGAAATGGCTTAAAATATTTAAATATTGGTATATATATAGAAAAAGCTTGATGAGCTAAGAAAGAATCTTTTAAATTTTTTTAAAATCCAATTCTAAAATATCCCCCCAAAAAATCAAAGATTAAGGAAGTTATGACTATGCTTCACATGTTTGGTTATTTTTCCTTCTTTAAAATCATATGCGTTTCGACACATTTTTTCACTACTTTTTCAGTGAAAATGTTATATCTTTGTTAAAACACAAGATTAAGTAATGAAATTTGCCATATAACTATATTTTGTGCAAGGAATCAGAATATGCTCCTGAAAATCTCCATAAATTAATGGTTAATCTGCAGTAAATGCAAATAAATATGCTGCAATTTCTTAAAAATGCCATGTATCCATTAACAGAAAAGAAATTAGAGAACTCAAAATTGAAATGTAATGCATTATATGTACAAAAAACTGAAATTTAAATCTCGGACTGTTTAAAAATGAATATACTGCAATATTTCTTTGGTATTATTGTAGATTAATACCTTCCATTACCTTCCCCATCTGACCACCTCTCCAAAATATGTAATTCTATGTGTGAACACCTTGAAAAACTTTGATGAAAGATAAATATTATTTTAGAATTTAATGTAAAATGACTCCCCTATTTTGAGCCATTTCAGCATTTTAGGGCAGTTAACCCATTTTTTTTTTCTATAGGAGATAAATCTGTTTTATTTTTTTTCCTTCTAAAAGGCAAATATGTGTGGTTTTAAGAGAGTCTTTGTGCAAATATGAGAGGGCGGGGAAGTTGCCACTCTGACTTTAGGTTAATGATAGAGCCAAGGGAAATTATGTGTGAACATCCTGAAGACTTGATAGAAACAAAACAAAAACAATTTTAGAATTTAGAATAGAGGGGGGTTGGTTTCACATAAATTTAATGTAAAATTATTCACCATTTCGAGATCATTTTAGAGTTTTAAAACAGTTGACCAATTTATTTTTTTATGAGAGATAAATCATGCACTTTTTTTAAGGAAGGATCTGTTTTTTATTTGTTTTGTTTTTTTAGACGCTTATATGTAGCTTACCAAGGAATTTTGTTTGTTGGGGAGCTTGCCATTCAAACCTAGGCATTATTAGAGCTAAAGAAGGTTTGAGGAGGAGGAGGCTTGCTACTCATACCTAGGGTTAGAGGTAGGATTAAGGAAGTTTTTTTTTTTTTTTTTTTTTAAAGAGCGTTTGACACCCATATTTATGGTTAGTGGTTCATAATTATTGGCTTTTGAAAATGTTATGGCTTAGATTTTCAACATCAAATTACTTTTAAATATATAGACTTATGTAAATGAGGAGTGTGAAACTTTACAAGAATTACGACAAGCAGACAAAAATAAATTTTATTTAAAACAAGTGACGTCACTAAAAGAAAACGTGACGTTTGGAAAAGGATTTTTTGCTCACCTATTTAAATATCCAAAACACTTTTTGCTAAAACTGACAAATCGTTGACAAATTTTGGATGAATTTGATTTTTATTCCTAATTACATTTCTTGTCCGAGTGACAATTTCATTAAACTTTCCAGTTTAAGACGTTTTTTTTTATTTCTCATCTTCATTAGAAACTGAGCACCCCCCCCCCCCCGAAATATTTAAATATTGATTTTGCATTTTTTTTTTTTTTAAATAATTGGGTGGATTAGTGTCCACCGGAGGTATTTTTTACAACAGTATTCAGCGTAGTGTACTCCATGTTAGAAATAGCTTTTGGAATAAACACCCCCAACCTTGAAAGCCATTCTTAACATGGGGAGGTTGGGGGCGTTTATACTGCGCTGGGGCAGGTTGTAAAAAAATACCCCATGCGATTGCTGAAAAATGTTGTAAAAAAGATGGAAAAAAAAAAAAAAATATTGGAGGTGAGGCAGGTTCCACTCGAACACGTGAACCAAATAAATCATTTTTCACATTTCCGGTTGTTTAAAACAAAGCAACAATTCAACGTTAAAAACAAATGCAATGGATAAAAGTGAACACAAGTTACATGTTTACAAAGCTTATTTTCTTGTCTTTTTAACCATGTAAATATTTTTGAAATTTGACCAGAAAAAACGCCGACCTGGTTGGGACTGCTTTAATTATATATTCTGATAACCGACTAGCTCTAATAAAATAATGTTTTGATTACAAAATAGCTCTAACTAGACATTTAAGAACATTTTTTTATATTCATATTTTTATTTTATTTTTTTTCTAATTTGTTCTGGAATAAAAAGTTAAAAAACCATCTGTTTACAGCCGTGCTATCGCTGATAATACTGATGCTGCTACAAATAGTTTTTTTTTTTAATAGAACGATTTTTTCTGGGTATCATGATTTTAAATTGCTAGCTACCACAAGAGAAAAGAACATAAAATTATAATTTTAATGGATAAAAACAAAACATTTATTTAACAGTGGGTGTCTGAAGGAAATTTTTTTTCAAATTTTTCAATACCAGTTATGTTGAAGTCTTTAACACAACAAAATAAGAGGTCAAAAGTATTTCGGACACCTCATACTATTCGTTTCCAAATTTCATGACAAAATTCTTAATACAAATGTGATACGAGCATTTACAAATGGGGAGGAGGGGCATTACATTACAAAACCTCACCAAAAATGCCGTTTTATGATGTTAACATTTTTATCACTTTATTTGCTAAAAACTCTTAAAATATGAATTTTTAAAATGGAAAGATCGGCAAAACGAAAAACAGAGAAAAGAAACATACAAAACCCAAATAAGAAACAATAAAAAAAAAAATCAAAAGAAACGATGTTATAAATGGAGCAGAACGAGAAATAAAACAAAATTGAAGTAAAAAAATAATTTTTATTTCAAGGAAAGAAAATGTAAAGTTTTTTGTTTTGTTTTTGTTTTGAACCAACGTAAAAGTAAACGTGGTGCGTTTCACTTAAATTGCAGTTCCGTTTTTATAGAAACCTAACCAGTGTTCATCTGTAATTGTCTCCTGTGAATGGCCACGTCCGGTGTAAATGGGTGGCGGTGGTAGTTTGAATTTATTAGAGAGAGAAGAATTTACTACTTCCATTGATCGTAACCGGTTTTAGCAGTGAACTCTCACCAGATAAAATATAGGAAGCCCTGATCAGCGAGGTAGTGGATAGGTAATATGCCTATAAAACCCTTCAGATAGCGCAATGCAGTTTGTGTACAGTATATCTGCATAAAATCTCTAGATTTTCAATCCTATTAAGGTCAAACTCGGAGGGGAAAAATGAGTTCATTTTATTTATATAGAGAAGAGATAGGATCACTTCCTTATAAAAATAAACGTTGATCAAGTCACGGTTAGTATAAAAAATGCATGACACTTTATGGTAATAAACATATAGAAATGTTTTCAAGACTTCCAAGTTTTACTCTATTTGATTATTTATACACCAATACTAAGTATGAAATTAGTTTCCCACTAACTGTGGATAATATGGCAACTCTTTAATTAATCACACACACACACACACATATATATATTGATGCCTCTGTTCAGTCTCGAAAGACAAAGGATACCCCCCCCCATAGGGGCAGCTGCGCAATCCCCCAACCATACCTCTCCTGACTCAGCACTGTGGCAAGGAGAAGTCCAGGATGACTGGAAACAATGCCGAGATAAGCGGAGAGCACATACAGAACCTGGAAGCCTTAAATGGTCACCCATCTAGGACTGGCCAGACTCCTCATTGCTTAACTCTGGCAGGAACAGGTGTGCCAACATTTATGTTAAGCCTTTCCTGTTATGTGGGTTATTTGAAATTAACATCTTGGTTTGGTCATCGTCTGTAGAGGGTCTGCCTGAGGGTTCTTCATGAGCAAAACTAAAATCTCCACTTCCACAGAGTTCTGTTAGCTAAGTATCTTCACCATACATTGTACATATCTTTTGTTCTGTTGTTAGTAAGGAATTTTTGCCTTTATGGAAATATATCATCAAGTGTCTAAAATGAGTTTTACAATCGGAAATATACCATCAAGTGTCTAAAATGAGTTTTACAATCTTCAAAAGGGTTCCAAAATTGAATAATTTTTAACTTTCTCTCTCAGAAGATAGCTTTAAGTATGCTCTAACCAGAAATCTAAGGATACCATCTGTCAATTTTACATATTCTAACATCTTGAAAAATGAATGCCAAAAAATCAGCACAAACTTCATGGATAACCTCAGAGTTTGTGTGTGTGTGTGTGTGTGTGTGTGTATATATATATATATATATTTAAAAGAGTGTAGCCATCTTTTAAATATAATATTTTTCTCTCTCGGAACTACACAACCATCACACATATATAATATATATATATATATATATATATATATATATATATATATTTGTTTTTTATACAAGCATTAATATGTCACTACACATTCATGAGCATGTTTCAGTCAGCTAGTTACTAGAGACCTCTTCAGGTAACATAGCTTATATAAAAGCTAAGTCCGCAATCCAGTAACTAACTTGTAACTCGCTGACCAAAAACCATGCTCATGAATATGTAGTGACATATGTATATTTATTTGTAAAAACAAATAAAAAGTATATCTTGCTCTACTTTGCTATTGAGATATTCTGTGTTAACCTCAATAAAACTTCATTGATTTCTTTGCCTCTGGAAAATATTAACCTGGGATTATATATATATATATATATATATATATATATATATATATATATATATATATATATATAAAGCAAATTTCAGCATTAAATAGCTTCAGAGTTAATTTGCCATTAGACAAATCAAAGCATTAGGTGTGAAACTAGCTAGAGTTCAAAAGCTCAAATGCAAAAGGATTTCTTTAAGATATTTTTAAAATGTGTCTTGAATTAAAAAAAAAAAAGGCATCTCAAACGTAAGCATAACCTGCAGACTGATTACCCCCCCCCCCAAAAAAGTATACTCACATTTTTTATCAGACAAACCAAGTTTCAAATAAGCAGATGATATATATATTAAAATGGATAATATACATTGGATGCCAAGTTTTATATATTAACAAAAAAACAAAAAAAAATCGTGAAATTGAATATGGCCTTTGTTTAATAATAGAAGCAAGCAAAGTGAAAAGACATTTTTTTTCAATTGGAGAAATTTAAGTCTATCAAATATAATTTCCATAGGAAAAGAGACAAAAATAGGGCAGCCTTGAGAAAAAGAACACAATACCAATTTATTTTAAGTTGGCAGTTTTTATAACATCAACAGAATACAAAGTGGCTTAAAGCCAAACAGATTTACTTTTCTTTATTTCTTGTAAGAGTTTAAAATTTTGTAGTCTCCAAGAACTTCTAATGAGCATATATAGATGCTGCCAATTAGAGATAAAAAAGAGAGAGAAATAAATCAAAGTACATCATGACCCTCTAACAATCCTCTGGGATTCCCACCACCTCACCAATATGCCCCTAAATCATGCCCCCCCCCCGACCCTGGCACTGGAACATTTAAAATCAAATACTTGGCTCAAGTTACAGACAAACTATAATTCAGAGTGTAGACAAAGAGTGGTCATGGTGGAGGGGACATAAAGAGAAGTGGCAGGGACATGGAGGCTGGTATAAGATCCTGGGCGGGTTAGGAGACTTTGGAGTCCTCAAGTACCAGCTACAGTTTTTTTTTTTTTTCTCTCATTTGCTTTGGGGATGAGAACTGACATTTAGTTTTTTTTGTTTTTTTACTGTGACGATAGCCAAACTACTAAAAACTCAAGAGACACAGATTTTATTCAATACATTTGGGAAAGAAAAGCCAGAAAATAAGCAAATGTCCTTTATATACTAGGCTGTTTAACAATTCATACAAATCAGAAAATATAAATCCTGTAACTTAATGATAACTTTGAAGTAACTTACATGCTTGTGTAGATTGCTTATCTTTTAAACCAATGCATTTCAAGTAAAAAAAAAAAAAAAAAAAAAAAATACATATTAAGCTGTCATGTGGAAATTAGTATAAATTTCAAAAGTTATAAAACAATAATCCAGTAGATGATGTGCTAGAAATATTTAAAAAAAAAAAAAAAAAAAAAAAATCAGTCACAATCACGTTTCATTTAAGAATGCCGATATATTAGTCAAAATAATTGATTGCAATTACCTCCCCTGGATCTTGCGAACTCTCCAACATTAAGATATGTTTATATATTTCTATGTACAAAATTCAGTCAACTAATAACAGAGAATTATGATTTTTTAAATAAATTTTATTCCTCCTCAACAAGACATATCGCCACTGAGAGGTAAAGAGTTACCGCAAATTAGGTGTCATATTTATAGAGGTATTCTAAGTAGGGAGTTGTGCAGTGAGATGCCTTTTCACATTACATTTAAATTCCAGTACATTGACATTGATGCAGTCACAAAAACAAAAAGCAGACATTTTCTAGAATCTAAAATCATGTAATAGACTTTGATCAAAATCAGAATAAGTATTCTAGGCATATAGTTTAGTTCCATTAGATTTTAATTTTAATATTCGTGTGGATATAGAAAAGTGGTTGAAAATTGCTTTTGTTTGAGAAAATAATTTTACCCGTCCAGTGATGGATATTCTATTATATATCATTTATTGACCATGATTAACTTTTTCTCCCAGTTCGTTAATTTGCCTGATAATGACAATGAAACACTAGTTAAACATTTTCAATATTTTTATTTACTAGACATTTTGAAAACAATCAAGAATTAGTTTAAGAGTAAAAAACAAAAACAAAAAAAAAAATTTACTAAGAAGAGATTGCAAGGCTGTCTATACTCTATTGTTATTTTCATGGCAAGTGCTCATCTGAGCTCCAATCTATGGTTCCCCCTTGCAAAACTTTCATGAAAAACACTCATCTAGCTGAAAGCACTACCAATAATTACTCCAACTCTTTATTTGTGCCTAAACCTAAACGTAGATTCTATAAACAGAGCTTATTTCTTAGAACTGCACACCTGTGGAACGCGTTTCCATTCCCCTGCTTTCCAGCACACTACAATATGGTAGTCTTCAAATCCAACTTGATGAGCCGTCTCCTTAAGTAATCCAATTTACCAAATTTGTTATTACTAACGATTATTACGATTTTGTCCCATTGACTACTGTACCCCCGTTAACACTTATCCGTGAGTGGTCTCTGGGCCTTCATAAGTGGGGACTTCTTTGTAGAAAAAAAAGACAAAAAAACCCAAAAAAACTATCATACAATCGTCTTAAAGAATTAGTATTGTAAAGAAACTTTTGTCCTAAAAAGTAAAATTCCCACAGAACAAAAGTTTTCAAATGATTGTGGCTAGTGTATGAGTAACACTGTGGAATAACAACTAATGGATTTGTATTGTCATTAGTCACAACAAAATGCATTTGCTCTATTTTTAATGGTTATATCTTGCTACCATTCCCTTGCACTGAAGTAACTGTGTTAGGTTTGTTACAACAAACAAACAAAATTAGCTATGATATCAATTTATATGCCTAGAAATGATACTTCGGAAATTACACCGTTAGAATTTTTTAAAAATATTTGAAACATTCAAAGCCAATCGATAATTGGATTGTTTTCTTGACAATGTTTGTATAAATTACACAGGGGAACTTTTTGTTGACCTCAAAATGCAAAAACAAGCTTAGTTATTCTGTATCACATTAACTTTTTTTTTTTTTAGCTATCAAATGCTTTGTCTCAAAAACTATAAAAATACTGCACAATCCAATCTTTGCTAATAGAATGGTCAAACATACTTGGTAAAAATTGCTTGACCAATATTTTTGGTTAATTTTATTAAGGTTATTTTGTTACTGTCAGTCAAATTGCGTCTAAGTAGTCATGGAAAAGATTGCACTTGGACGTTTTACTTGAGTGTTCAATTTGTGGACAATTTCGTTTTATGTCCCAACATTAGTCAGACATTATCTATCATACTATTAAAAAGTTATGGTATTAATGACATTTATTTGCAAATAGAAATGTGTGATTGGTAAAAAAAAAAAAAAAAAAAAAAAAAAGAAATAGGCAGAATATAGATTACTAAGGTAGTAGTTTTCACTATGTCTAACCTGTTCGAATCTCATAAGTGTAAAGGATTAAAAACAACTAAATTACATGTTTTATAAACTAAAAGAAATTAACATGAAAAAAACGTTACAGAAATATAGTTTTTAAAACTAAATGACATTTCAATTTTAGTTTAAAATTATTTTTGTTTGAAAACATAACCGCTAATTATTTTTTATTTATTTAATACTGATCTCAATAATGAATTTCCAATTAATTAATATATAATCGCTAATGTTTCTTTCCAATAAAAATACATTCATCACAGTTATTTACTCTTGTGCAGATACTAAGTAGCATAGATATTTTTATGACAAATTTTCAAATATTTTTTTCATACTATAAAGCAATAGAAATCTCGTCTTGAGGCAGCATTCACTCCACAATGGTTAAGATAGTTTCTTTCAATGAATTCAATGTATCTTGCAAGAAAGCTAACCAAGCCCAGTGATCCATCGCCAATATTGATAATAATGACAGCCAGTCAGGGTTCCAATGGCAAACACCATAAATTATTGGACTCAGAATCAGTTCAGTATTTTGTTTAACCATTCTGAGCCACGTTTTAAGTTGATCATTTCTGCCAGTCTCAAGGAGGAACCAGATCGATGGCTTCTCTGATAAAATCACTTTGTTGACAGCATAGGGTGTAACCAGCTCAGCAAAGGCATCTTGTGAGAAGAATCCACTGGAGGGAGATGATGTGGCGCCACACTCTGACCACCGTGTTCGGCAGGAGGTGTTGCCAGGACACATGCAGGATATGACACAGACAGAAATGATCAAAAACCTCCAGTCTGTGATGATCAGCAGTTCTGATTGGCCCGGACTCACAACTGTAGATAATCTGTGACAAACAAGAATATGTCAAATTCAATTGGCATCTGCACTGGTATCTGGCGGCTTCTTGGTTGCTCCTGCCTCTGCGAAAAATCTGCGAGAAGCAAGTGTATTTTTTTCTCTTACTCAGCCGAGATAGTATGTGGGGCTTGTGAAACTCAAATACCTTTGATACTCCAATTTATGAATTCATCGAGCATAAAAGCCAGACAAACATGGAAATTAGTATATCCAGGTACTGTACGAACATCACTCAACAAGTGGAGACAAATCAATATCTAGTGATAAAATTTAGATTTGTTTGCATCCAATGTTTATGATTAATAATAAACTACAAAATAAAACTGACTTGTATTACTATTGTGTTGCTGTTTCATATTCAAAAAGTAGGCTATCATGTAAAAGTGGACAGAAGAAAAGCGTTATTTCAAGCCAACAAATTTTTAATGCAAATCGAGTGAAGTTCAAACTTATGAGAAATCATGTTAAAAAGGTATTTTTAACGATAACTTAAAAAGCAAATGTTTTTGTGGCTTTTACAGCAGAATATGATCACCTAGCAACTTTGTGAAACCCTGCTTGCTCCTCATTACATTGCTGATCTGGAAAGTCAAAAACTTATGCGATCATGTCATCTTCCTTTTCTACACCTTTCCACTATTCCTTTTAGACAACTTTCTCACAGCACCCACCGATTTCTTTTGTGTGGTCGTAAAATTATAACACCAACTACAGAGAATATGGTGAAGATTTAGTTATTACTAAAAGTTTACATTTAAGTAGTATGAATGGATGTTGTAAAAATAATGCCTTTTTTTTATTCCACTCAAATAGATCAAATTGCATTGTTATGATGAATGAATTTATACATTCATGACCTGAAAGTGTCATCTCTCTGTTGCAGATATTGACGACATGAGACTAAGAAAGTAATCCTTGTCATAGAGTGAATTTTTGGCAAAGGTGCATGAAGAACGGTGGTGACTATGTAGAAAAAATAAATTCTGGAGCGCAAACAGGTCGCTTGTTTTAATGGTATCACATCCATAGGTCTAACTTTTGGTATTAATAATAAAAAAAAATATAAGGCTTTACTTTGGGAACAACCCTCATATTTACTAAAAAGAATAAAAGAATGGTACTGCAACTATACTACCTTCACTGAAGTTCAACAATGAAAAAAAATCACTATCTTCATTCACCGCTGTAAATAAATGACTTCATTAAAAAAAAAAAAAACACATTAATTTGATCATTATGAAAGGAAGATGGTATTAAATTTAAAAAAGATTAAATATAATAACCAAAAATAAACATCTATTATAATATTTTTGATCACAATTCATGAAACCTAAAATTATAAGCCTGGTCACATTGTTCATTCATTCAACAAATGGATGGTAACATTTTAATGCTAGTAAGACTAAGCTGCTCTCCTTTAACAATTACAAGAAGCCTCTCCAACTCTTTTTTTTTTCAAGGTGGTCACCACTTATCAAGGCCCGGAAGCTACTCAGGGATAAGGGTTATTGTAAGTACAGTACGTTAGTGTGGATATTTAAAGTGTCTACTTAAGGGGCGGTTCATCAGGAATTTGTTTACGTTGGACTTGAAGACATCCAAGTTGTAGTCAGGAGGGAAGCAGTGGATTCATCTGATGTACAAATCCCTGACAAACCTACTTAGCAACAAAATATTACCTCTTAACTTTTGAGGCCCCTAAATGCCAGAAAGCTTTTTATTCTAACAGTTTCTTCCCTCAAACAGCTAGACTTTGGAATTCCCTTCCTGCTACCTGCTTCACTGGCATGCAGAAGTTTAAATGTAGTATAAACTAACATCTTGTTATTCTTTCCTAGCATGGTCCTGCGCGAGCCTTTTCTAGTCTCACAAAACATGCGTTCACATTTCAAGCTATATTACTTGTCATATACATACGTGCACGCAAACATACACACCCACGTCCACACACATACATGTATTCACGTTCGTGTACATACACTCACATTCACGTGTATATACACACACGCTAACGTATGCACAGATGGACGACGTCACTTCCCTTTCAAAGGAAATCCACACATGCGCAAAAGACTACTGAAAACAATTATAAAAGCAAGAGACAAGCTGTTTCCAGCCTTTTTTCGACTTAGCTCCCGAGCTGAGCGGTCATCGGACCATTTGCCCCCCTGTCGGGGCGCCTACGCGCGTCACGTCACATCCCCTGCTACTATGTGGGGGGGGGGGGGCTAACAGACAGTATGTACACTTTATACGCTTTCTCTCTCCATGAACTGGATCGACATTCTCACTCTTTCTCTCTCTATCTACTACTTGTGCCAGAGAACACCACCACGTAGCTGACGGCTAACATGTCGCACAGTTTAACTGATGTCAACCCTCTATCTTTTTCTTTGTCTACACGCTGGACTATCATTCCCATTTTCCACTACATCACTCACTTCTCTTGCCACGCGCGAACAAACGATAGTGACCCGAACGTGAGATGAATACACATTTCCTTTTTTCTTCTATACTACCAATCCCGCAACAAACGATGGTTACACCCGCGCGGATATGAATACATGTTATATCTAAAACATTCATTCTTTCAACAGTAAATAAACGACACGTTTATCTTATCCATCAATTGAGTTTTTGTTTCCTTCATTCCATTCGTTTCATTATTTTCTTTTGTAACGGGATTAGGATTTATATATCCTAGTCCTCTACAGTCCCAAATAATAGCTCTTGACGATATGCCTTGTTAGGGGCCAACAGGAGTAAAACAAGAAAATAAATAAATAAAAATATTATAGACACATACACTCTGGTTGTCAAAAAGTACTGAAGGGTCTGATAAGTTATTTAGAAAATTATGCTGGTTTTACAAAGTTTAATATTTTATCATTCAAATTTTCTTTTTTTTCTCTCTCCTGTTTCAAGGTTCTCTACAGAAAATTCAAAATGGCATCTAGAATCGCTGTAATAGATAACTACTTAGTTAGAATTCAAATAAGGTAAAAGAACTATCTTTTAGACAATAGATTCAAACATATTTTTTAGTAGTTTTAATCTGTTATCACTGGAAATTTGAATATCATTTTGAAATCTTTAAACTGATGTTTGAATATCAATTCCTCCATGAAAAAAGTGTTATTCAAAAAAGATTTCTACATTACTGACCAATGTATACTCTAAGTTTAACTTTCTGAATATAGATATAAAATAAACGTTGAACAAGAATTAAATGAAAAATATCCTAGGCAACTTCGGGTAGTTACAATGTCTAAAATTAATTAGGAATACTTTTTTCTTTTCTTTTTTTTTTCCCTTCTCCATATGTGCAATTTATTTTTTCTCACAAAATTTCATATAAAATGACTTCTTACTTCCCTTTTTGTTTCCTTTTACTTCAGTTGGTCCTCAGAAATAAAGAGGCCTCCTTCCTGGGCCTAACACTTGATCTCTATATGAGATATTCAAATATTCCATTGAAGTTCTCCTTTACATCTCAAACATTGAGTTAGTAAAGAAGTTAAGAACATAAATGGTCGATTAGGGAAAGAAAACTTATGTTATAGTATACCTTTCTTGTGGTCTCTTGGTCTTACTAAATTCAAGGACCAGAATTCATCTAGTCTGCTGGAGTATCCAGCTTTGTACTGTTACTTGAGATGACATCACTTGAAGGTGCATGATTCCTTGTAAAAGCCAGTATGTGTTAGATATACTGAAGAGATATCATTTAGGCTGCAAATAGTATGCAATTTGGAATATTTAATCAGGGTTTACCTGTACTGAAAAACATCTTCATACCAGGTTGTCCTGACAAACCCCTGTACAGAGAGACCTTACACACTTGAGGACAGTGTCTAGTAGGCATTCAAGTTTCAGTAATGTTTACAAAATTACAAGTAAAATATACAGTACTTAGAGTCCAGTTCTTAATCTTTTACTTATTTATAAATTTAATAGTTAAAAAGAACAGGTTGTATATCTAAAAATATTTTTAGAAAATAAAAAAGGGACAATACTCTCATGCAACATCAGGTTGAATCAAGTAATAATTATATTTCAAATAGTTGTCTGCGATTTATGAAAAATGTTATCTATGGCAATGTTTTCTTAACTAACATTTTTTTTCTGATAAGTAGTTATTGGACAGAGTTCTGAATCTCATAGCATCAATGCCCATGTACCCCAAGGATTTATTCTGGGTTTAACCCCCTTCCTGATCTTTATTAATGATCTTCCTTATTCTATTTTAAGATCATTTATTAATATTTACTCAGATGACACAATTGTCTATGGCAACACCATGAAGAACATTGGTGATTAAGATTTTGTCGATTCTCTTCCAATCAAGAGAGGGAAAAAGTGGCTTACGATATTAATATCTCTAAACCCAATCTTCTTACTTTTCATCACCAATGCCTGGACTCTTGTTTTGCTCCAGTCAAAATAACGGCTTTTTGTTTGAGGAATCCTCTTACTTTGATAATCTCCTAGGACTGACTATATTTTCCATTTTAAATCTGGAGTTAATGTGCTCGTAAGGTTGTTGGAAAAATGATTGGATCATTCTACTTCTCCAAAATGTACCTGACCAATGATTCAATCCTCCACATATATATGAACTATATATGTCCTAAGATGGAGTATTACTGCCACATCTGGGGGAGGTGCTGTTCAGAAAACTCTTACCTTGACGGAGTAGAAAATCGACCTTGAAATCTAGTGAGGATGCTTTCTTCCTCAGTGTGCCTAGCATTAGACAAAATCTCCATGAACAGAGTTTCTTTCTAAAAACTTATTTATAGAACACATTAGCACAGAATGCTTCTCTATAACAGTACTCTTCAATTCCAATGTCAAGGTGTATTTGTCATAAATTGTCTCTATAAATATTCAAACCGTTTATTCCATTAATTAATAATTTTTTCATATTTTTCATCATTCAACTGACAATATATCCATCTCATAACCCTCACATATATATATATATATATATATATATATATATATATATATATTATATATAAAAATAAAAGACAAAATGGTCATGCGCATTTTTTTTTTTTTGGCTGGGCATTTCTATGTTTTAGAACTTTTTATATACTCCCTAGATTATAATATCTAAGATTTGCAAGTGAAGGTTGTCTTTACATTTATTTGGAGCGAGTTAAAAAAAAAAAAAAAAATTGTTTCCAGTGTTTGTTTGTCTTTCTAATATAAATAAAGTGAAACTGAATCGGGGGGGGGGGGGGGAAAGAAAAAAAAAAAAAGCAAGTTGTTGGCCTTCGTGACCAGCACGTCTTGAAGGCAATCAGCTTTGATCGCAGTGGGGAATACGCTTCATATCAGATAATTGCTATTCATTAAGACACTGCCAGAGCTCCCCCCTTATGGGAGAAGCTGATTTCCCCCATGATGGCAGAAAGCTGAAACTTAAAGTGCGTGATTTCATTTCTTCGCCTGCTTTAACTCATTCACTTAACTGTTACTTTCTGCATGTCAACTTTTTTTATTGCTAAATTTAAATGCTTTTCACTTCCTCTCGCGTCGTGGCCTAGTAGTAAAATGTCATGTTTTCTTTTACTTTCTTTTCCGCCTTCCCATCAAAACTTTGGGTTCGAGCCTGCATGCCTACTACAACTATTTTTTTTCTCAACACACACCTCCAAACACCTGGGCAACGCCAAGCACCTCTGCTCATCTATATATATAAAAGACAAAATGTCACCAGGCTTCTCGGGGGAGGGGGGGTTACTATTCTTTAGAACTTTTTATATGCTCCCTAGATCATAATATCTACGATTTGCGAACGGAGATTGTCTATATCTTTTATTTGAACGACTTTTACAAAATTCATGCTATTCTGTTCTGTCATGTGTTTATTTATACAAAAAAGCTGAACAAAGTGAAATTAATAGAAGCAAAGGCAGTTCCTTGGTTTTCCCTCTAGGGACGTCCAGAAAGCAATTAGCTTTGATCACTGTAGGGGGAAACCTCTCATATCAGACAATTGCTATTCATTTGGACACTCCCCTTTTTTATGGGGAACTGGTTTTCCCCAACGTCAAGGGGAACGAAATACGACAGGCAAAAAGCTGTAAGCTTAACTAGCTAACAGGTGAACTCATTCACTTAACTAACTTTCTACATGTCAACTTTTTAATTGCTAAACTAAAACGCTTTTCACTTTCTCTTGCGTCTTAGCGCAGCAGTAAAATCTCATGTTTTCTTTCATTTTATTTTCCACCTTCGCGTCGCGTCACAGGTTCGAGGCTGTATGCCTACTAACACCTTTTTTTATCTTTTCCTCCTTCGCTGTTCGGCTTTTGAGCCCGCCTGCCTTACTAACACTTTTTGTTTTTCCTTCACACACACACACACACACACACACACACACACACACACACTTACAAACACCTGGGCAATGCCAGGCACCCCTGTTAATCTTTCATATATGTTGACTCATTAATAAAATAAAAAACCAAAAAATACAACAACAAAAAAATTAGGAAGAGCAACGAAATATAAGAGATCACAATAAAACTATGGTAGCATTCACTTGTCATTTATGGTTTGTTTTGTTATTTGGTGTCATGTCAGTCTATTATGTGAAAATTTTAATGCTGAATCATTACCTATTGTCAACAATTGTATACAATTAGTTAAAAAAAGTAACTAGTTGACTTGCAGCTGGGAAATCACAAGTTTATACTCTTTCTCAACAGTATTAGTGGTCACGTAACTGAACACAATATATCCGATTAAATTTGATATTAGATTTGAAACTAACATAGCTCATATACCATAGTCTGTGATAGTATCCATTAGACTCAAATCATGTATCCCCCCCACACACACACACAACTGTCATTTATATTTAGTGTTATTAAACTCTGTAATCCAAGTTATAATAAACAATGTTTGAATACAATGCGATATGCAAGTGTAAACAGACAAAAATCGGTGAGCTGCTCTAAAAGGATTTGGAAGCAATGAGAGAGAGAGAGAGAGAGAGAGAGAGTATAAAAGACCTTCGGTTCTAACAAGGAGATCAGATTTGCACTTCATCCACAAGTAGAAGACTGGTTTGTTGCATGATAGTGTCTCTAGCATCACGATTATCATAGAAGAAGCAAGAAAGAAACGCAAGATACTTTCCTTGTGTAGGCGTGCTTAACTGCTGGAAATAAAACAGCTAATGAAAGAGAAAAAGATATTCGCTGTGTGGATGTTCTGTTTCATTATGCACTTTTAGTAAATTTCGCCTTGCTTCACCTTGGAATAAGATAAAACGAAAACGTGCAAAGGGATAATGATTGCAAATGCAGAGAATTTAACAGTTTCATTATTATTATTTACATTACTAGTGTGCTCATCTAAAAAAAAAAAATTACTATTTTTTTTCATCTCATCTCCAACTTTTATAATTAAAATCAATTTGAAAAGTAAAAAAGTTGTCAATTCTCTATTAGAATGTAAAATTACAACTGAATTTCACAAAGTACTTTATTGACTATGCCTTGTGTTGCCAGTTTTTGACTTGATTTAAATTTATACTAAACTAGCAAGCTGCCCAGCGTAAATCATGTATAAATATTTTAATTAATGCAAAATTCTTATTTATTATAAACAGAAATACTAGATATTAATAGATATTATACATAACGTTAAGTTCTTAAAAAAAAAACAAGAAAATGAAGTAAAAAAAAAAAAAACGAAGTAAAAAAAAATGAAGTAAAAAAAACAAAAAACGAAGTAAAAAAAACAAAAAAAAACGAAGTAAAAAAAACAAAAAAACGAAGTAAAAAAAACAAAAAAACGAAGTAAAAAAAAACAAAAAAACGAAGTAAAAAAAACAAAAAAAAAACGAAGTAAAAAAAAACGAAATAAAAAAAACGAAGTAAAAAAAAAAACAAAAAAACGAAGTAAAAAAAAACAAAAAAACGAAGTAAAAAAAAACGAAGTAAAAAAACAAAAAAACGAAGTAAAAAAAAAACAAAAATACGAAGTAAAAAAAATCAAAAATGAAGTAAAAAACGAAAAATGTAGTAAAAAAACAAAAAATGAAGTAAAAAACAAAAATGAAGTAAAAAACAAAAATGAAGTAAAAAACAAAAATGAGGTAAAAAACAAAAATGAGGTAAAAAACAAAAATGAAGTAAAAAACAAAAATGAAGTAAAAAACAAAAATGAAGTAAAAAACAAAAATGAAGTAAAAAACAAAAATGAAGTAAAAAACAAAAATGAAGTAAAAAACAAAAATGAAGTAAAAAACAAAAATGAAGTAAAAAACAAAAATGAAGTAAAAAAACAAAAACGTAAAAAAATCGAGACGTGCACGCGAGTATTGTTTTTTCTAAACAGTTCACTTCTATGTAAAAAAAGAAAAAAAAAGAAAGTATTCTCAAAATTGAAACCAAAACCTGAAGACAGGGAGTCAAATACAATAACCATTAGACCAGCTTGGCACAATCCTTAAAATTTTTTTACAAACCTTTTAACATAAAGAAATTGTCAGGTTTCATGACCGCGCATGCACATTCGTGAAAGTTAGCAAATAGATAAAAATCCGATGACCCCATGTACCAATACTTCAATTTTGGCCCCTTAGAAGGCCTTTTTTTCTAGCTGAAAACAGATTAAAAAATTTCCCCATGTCTGAATACCCTATATACCAAATTTCAAGTCTGTAAATCGAAAATTTGTTGAGTATATAGGTTGGGAATTGTCCTCACACACATTTTCACTTTTATAGATATAGATAACCTCCTTTAGTTGTAAGAGAATAACTATTTATACATGAAACAGACTTGTATTATATTTGAGAGTTCTACAAATAAAACTTAGATATTTAAAGAACAATATTTTTAAGATGCCTCAATCTATTCAATATGTAAATTTAACAATGAAAATGTCACTTCAAATGCCAGTGTGAACATGCCGATGGTCGGATAGCGCCTCTTGTACACATTTAAAATGTATACTTATTGGGCACATACCCAAAACATATAGTATTTTCACTATGTCCAAGAAGCCATAAATAAAATTAAAACCAGTTGAACTTAACATACAGAGCATATGAATCTCTTGCATTCTTTATTACTCTTTTACAGTGGTTGCTAGTAGTCCTAAATTTGCCTGTAGTTTCATAACAGCTTTTTCATTGAAAGCAATGGAAATAGCGGTTTCTGTGCGTAATGGCAGCAGCACATTCTGGAGTGAACTATGGCTGGCTTTTAGGCTTTTGCTGGATTTTCTTTGACGGTACAAAGCGGTCTATACCGAACAATTAACAATTTTGTCAGGTCAGATACTATAGATGACACGTCCTTTTTAAACATGGAATGCAGAGATATACCTGATAAAAATGCTCTAAACACAGCCGATTATAATATGGTAGCCTTCAAGTTCAATGTAAACAAGTTCTTGCTGAGCTCTCCCCTTAAATAATCCAAATTATATCCAATCTACACCATTAATGATTATTAAACTACCACTCTTACATTCATTAACCCTTATCCTCGAGTGGCCTTCGGGCCTTGATAAGTGGTGACTACAAAAACAAACAAATTTTTTAAGTGGTTTCTTGATTGGAGACAGGCTGAAACAAATGCATAAAACATTCACTAATTCGTAAAAGGTAACAAAGAAAGTGATTTTAACGTTAATAATCATTGGTATTTTCCTCCATGCCAGATTAGCATTGGTCAGAATTTTCGTTTTATGCATAAAAGTATAAAAGCAATATCATCTACAAAAGAGACAAAGATTGAGATTTAAAATTTTGTTTCAAAAATTGTAAAAGACTACACAAACAGAAAAAAACGGCACTTGTGTATTTTGGATTTTTATTTTGGATTTGAATGTAGTCTTCCAAGTAGTCTATTGTGTCTGGATTATCAACATAGACCTAGTTCTAATGAGGTTAAATCACCATGTCCATTTTTATGAAATTATTAGTTCATCAAATGTTTCAATAATTTGATATGATTTGGGATTTGTATTACTATACACATAGATTCGAAAAAGTTGTCAAAAAACAAATATATAACAAATAAATGTTATCAAAAGCAAGATAAGTTACTTTTCTACCTAACTGGATAATTTTTTAGTGTTTTTATTTAATGTAAAATGTTTATTTGATATGAAAAACGAGTGATGTTGGAGGCTGCTGGCGAACAACTAAAGATGGCCGCGATGTCTATGAAGACTCAATTATCACTACAAAATAAGAGATAAACTAAAATGATGGTAGAAACCCGCCCAATAAATGTTACAGTGACATTTCTTTTTTGTGGCCTTGTGCCATACAGTGACAGTTCCTTTGCATTCCTGTGCAAGGTGGTTGAATCTGCATCCAATTCACCCTTTTCTACTACATAGAAAAGTTTATGGGTGGTCTCTCCCCTTTCTGTTATAGTCTTCCCATTCATACATATAACTTCATATGTATCTTGGCTTATAACCCAAGCATAGGTTTCCGGAAGTATGCCCTTTTCTGCTACATAGGGAAGTCTATGGGCGGCTTGTTCTTTTCATCATAATGAAATAAATATACGTTTATATGTATCTTGGCTTGTGTTCAAGCATAGTTTTTAGATGTCTATCTTATATAGGAAATCTGTAAGCTACCTCACTCATTTCCGTGCAGTTAGCCCCCTGTGAGTTGAGTTGGGTGCACAGTGATTTCTCCTTTTTCTACCATGGATTCATATGTGGCACAGTTGGTAAGATGTTCAGCTTTTCGCGTCTTCACAGGAGGCCATTGCATATCATCAATTAATTTCTCCAACATACATAACACAACAGGGGAATGGATGGAGCTACCTGTCCGTCTCACATTCATTCAAGTTATAAAGTGTAGGCGTTCAGAGGAGGCGTCGCTATCTGGCAAATATGAAAAGAGGGAGATTTATCTGGCCCTCTGTATTATAACCCTACCATGAGCTCCTGTCACAAAGCCATGAAGTATTTTGGTGAGAGTATCTAACATAAATCCAAGTTCTTTATAAAAAAACAGGAGGGGGGGGAGATATGTGTATCTGAATGCAATTAAGTGACGTATGCATAAAGATTGATTTCTTGCTGTTTTTTGCAACATGTCAACTTTTTATGTCAAAATTTCACATGTTTTATATAAGATTTGTTTTCCAATTAATTTCCTTTTGTAGGCATAATTTTTGTACACGAATAGTTTTCAAACAATTGATTTTTTTTAATCTATAGATGGGATCCTGACAGGAAGCTGAAAATGGAAAGAAGAGTAACAGCAACCACAAGGGGAAGTAATTCTAAAACTCCTAAACTAACCCTAACCAGCAAAGCAGTTAAATTGTTATGTATAATCAAGTCAGATTGTCAGCAAAAAAGAACATGTTAAAACACAGATTTACAAAAATTTTAAAACGTTAAACGTAAGATGTTAAAGCACAGGTTCATATATTTATGTCAGACGTTCTGAAATGAAAAAGTGTTTCTTTGTGGTAGTTTGCTGGAAAGGTTTCTATGTGATATAAAACAACAGTTAACTGGCAGTTTGATTAACAACAGGCGAAAATGTATGTTGATGTTAATATTTAGGTGATTCAGTGATTGTGACTACTAATCAACAAAATATTCCGTTTTACAGAAATTTACTTCTAAATCTATCTCTGACTATGTCTTTCCACTTTCTCTCAAATCCACTCTTACCACTTCTCATGTTTTCATACTCTTGTCATCTAACCTTATTACCTCACTATCAGTTTGAAAACATTTGGAAAGGTGACAGGTTCTGATGTGATAATGTTAATGAGATCGAAAAATGGTTTATATGAAACTTTGGTTTTTGAAAGAAAAAAAATTTTTTTATTGGGATCCTTTAAGATGAGTAATTTAAATATTTATTTATTTGCGAACTGTAAACGGCAGAAGTTGATGTCTTAAGAAGATGGCCCAACAAAAATTTGTTTAAATTGGACTTGAGTGAAATAATTCCACAGGCAGGCAGTTCTAGGAAAAAAGAAAAGAAGCTTTGTTCATAGCACTTGTGTTTAGATTTAGGCACGGATAGAGAGTGGATGAAATTGCTGATAGTGGTTGTAGCTAGACGAGCAAAAAAGTAACTTTTGCTCCTCAATAGTACAACTTTGATGACCAACGCCGGACAATTGTCCTCATGATCTTGATGTGAGGTGGGTGGTAATTTGATTAAAAGGGACTCTCTGATATCTGTAGCCTTCATCGGAGTGGCAATTGTTTTGCAAGCAGGTGACCACTTGACCACCCACAACCCAAGGGTAACCAAAGTTGGGGATGTCACCAGCAGGAGGATGAAAAGGATAAACTAAATGATATCGGATACAGTATCATGCTAAATCTGTTCCTTTCAATTGCTTAGGCTGCTGATTTTTTTTTTTTTTTTTTTTTTTTTTTTTACATAGGAATTTTTATTTGATCTCTGATTTATTCACAACTTCATCCATTTTTAATATGATTATCCTTCCAGTACCCCCCCCCAAAAAAAAAGACATTTGTCATTACAAGGTTGGAGAAAATGTTAAAATGAGTAAACAGTGTGGAAATTCTGCCAAAATCTGATAAATGTGATGTACGTACTTGTCATGGAGCAGAGATGTCATATTCTGGGAACCATATTAATTGATCAAATAGTTTGTTTTTTTTAACATAGATTTCATGAGCAGAGCTTCTTTCTCAGAAGTGCACGACTGTGGAACTCTCTTCCGTTTGCCTGTTTCCCACCTGATTACAACTTGGATGTCTTCAAGTCCAAACAAACAAATTCCTTACAAACCGCCCTCTTAAGACACTATCAAATCTCCAATACTAATGATTACTACAATACTATCTCATTGATTACTGTACACAGAATAACCCTTATCCCTGAGTGGCCTCCGGGCCTTGATAAGTGGTGACCTCCATGTAAAAGAAAAAACTGTTCTGCTAACTCAATAACTCATCCATTCTTTCAATGTGATCATACCAACCAAATCTCCAGTTTGCACACATTTCCCTATCCTGTCCAGGTTTAATTGTCCTCTGAGGCTGCCAGACCTGTCTTCAAAACTCCTATTGATCGTATCATTCTTATGTCATTTCTCTCCATGCAATGCATCTTCTCACACTTGCATAAGTACATTCATTAATGACCTTCTGTCTAACCCTGCGCACTAATGCTCTCATCATGCATTTATTAACTTGTTGAATTCCTCCAATAAAATCCAATATATTTACAAAAGGAAAATAAAAAAAATTAAACTAGTTGACAGATTTGTTATTCAATATATTTAATGAGGTTGATATGCAAATGATTATAATATTCCTATCAAGAAAAAACTTTCTTCCTATAAATAATTTAGGTACACACATGAATTCAGTTTTCAGTTTCTGTTCTTTCTAAGAAAGGAGTGGTGTTCTTAAAAGTGAAGCCACCTACTGAGTGAATAGGTCCAAAGTAGATAATAAATATTGCCAGTTGACTGATAACAGACATTGTTAGGATCAATAGAAGCAAATCTGTCAACAGGCATAGAAATGAATCAATAATGAGCGATTCTCTTTGCAAGAAGTTTTCATTACTAATCACACACACACATAGTTGGGTTTTAGCATTTAATAAAAATATGAAAAAAAAAAAAGAAACCGCTATAAAACTCACACAAACAATTTAGAGAACATTCTAATAACATAATGTTAACTGATGTGCATAGAATGTCTTTTAGTCAATTGTTTGATGATGGAAGCGTAAACACATATTTATTCCTCTTGTCTGACCGTTGAAGAGCATTTATATTTGCTATTATAAATCTGGCAACAAGAAAATGTTTTCAATAATGAAGAAAAAAAAAAAAAAAAAAAAAAAAAAAAAAAATCACAAATGAAATATTTTAATGGTTTTAGAAAAATGAAAACAAAATTCTTCCAATTTTATTATGATGAAGCCCAACTATTGAAAAATGAAATGTTCAATGCAGAAATGGAGATTTTGTTAAAATGAAGTTTAACTCATATTCCACTGTTGGTGCTAAAGAACAGAAAGAACTTAGTAATAGATCTAATATTTTTATACTAAAAAACTGATGTTATCTTGTTTGTCACTGTGCACACTTCACCTGTGGTGAATGTCTCAGATGGTGAAGAGAGAGAGAGAGAGAGAGAGAGAGAGAGAGAGAGAGAGAGAGAGAGAGAGAGAGAGAGAGAGAGAGAGAAAGACAATATCTAAGTATATGCATAAAAAATCTAATATAGATAAAAGTTAATTACGATACAAGCACGGACAAAATCAGTAAAAGTAAAAAGCTATTTATTAAAAGGAAAATACATTAAATCGAAAGTTCATTGAACATATGGGTTAGTGGATAGAAGCGTTGATGAAAGATATTCTAAGTAAATTATGTTAGGAGTTTGTGTAAGAATTCAAAACAATATGAATTAATTGATAGAAAATTGCTTAAGTTTGGAATATAGAATGAGAATGGGTTACCTTTTCAGATTAAATGGAGAGTTCAGTTCAAAAATATTCTAAGGTTACCAAGTAGAATAAAATTTACTAATTAGCAGTAATATGCCTTTCAAGCTGATATAGGTATGATTGATAGCTTTTATACCAAGTTTTTCTATAGTCCAAAGACAAGGGTAGATATTGAATTGGTTAGATTAATGCGACATGGAAAACATTTTCAAATAAGAACCAACTTCAAATTAAATATGAGTGAAAAAAAAATGTTGAGGCCTACTAAAATGAAGACTTTAGACTGTTTGTGCTCAGAAACTAAGCTACAGAAAAATGGATATCCAAACTATATTTTAAATAAAAATGATTGCAAATTCCTTATTCATATACAATTATGTTCCAGCTACTTGTCTGGCAAAAGAAACAGAAAAAAGTGTCACTCTGCTCCACAAGAAAAGAAAGCAAACTTCTAAAGCTATCATCAAAAGAATAGTCTACCTGTGCAGATTAGAGTTCAATTCAAAAATACTCTAAGGTTACCAAGTACAATAATAGTTACATTAGAGGGTGCATAAAATTATTATAACCATGATGCTTTATTTCGTTTAGTTGCTTTTATAGAAAATCCATTTTTAGGTTCTTTAATACTAACAATAACTATTGCAATCAATTCATTGAACCTAAGTTGCTATTTTACATACAGCTATATCATGAAATGTATTACAGTGTAAGTGAACAAAAAAGATGATTTTATTTGAACTTGTCTTACAAAATACCATCGTCTGCATGTAACGTTATAAGGCAGTATCTTCTACAAACATTTGAGGTGTAAAAAAAAAAATAAAAATAAGCAAAGAATTATTTTACTGAGTAATGATTAGATAAAAAACATTTTCTGTACATAGTATCAGTATGTTAAAAGCATGGTAAACAAAACAATGACATTGTCCAAGAATGTTTGGTTATACAACTCATTGTACAGAGGGAGAACTAATTCATGATGTAATCTTTTCTGGTTCTCTGCCTGGGTGACGCAAGCACATCGATTGACAGCCGAGGATGTAAATAGCAATAATCAAGGAGTACATGACCAAGTCTACAGGCCAATCTTTAACAGTGGAATCATGATTGGTTATCCATCTGGTGTCATCTTGCTTAACCTGACCAGGATCATCACTGTTGCAACAACATACAAACAAGTAATATAAACTCGTCTTTTGCTTGCTTTTTGCTAGCAGTGCTAATACCTCATCACTATCTTGACATAATGAAAATTGATGCAGAGTATAAAAGCAAAGAGTTCATATTCCATTCAAAATTCTGTCAAGATTCCCGAGTTTGACAACATACACTTGAAGAAGGTCAGACGTTACATTGATTGAAATGTTAAAATGAAACTAAAGATAAGAACAATAGTCTGAAAAATCCAAATAATACGAATAATGAAAATAATTTGCAAATTTAATAGCCTTTAATGGAGGTTATAGTTGTTAGTTTAATTTACAAATGACAACTTCTTTATTAAAATCGAGATCTGAATTTTTCTTACAAGTCACTTATCACAGACATTGGTTTTCACAGCTAGTAGCACTTGATGCATTACACACAAGAGATCATAATAAAGTTGATATTTAATTTCTGTGCCATTAGTACATCACTGTAAATAAGCTGTCTTTAATCTTTTAAACATAATCTAAGATTAAAAATATGAAATTGACATGAAGAAAGAAAAAAAGAAAAAAAAAACAAAAGAAAAAAAAAGTAACATAGAATCCATAACTGAGCATTTTGTCTGCTTGCATGCATTGGTCATTTATAAGCTCCAAAGCTAATCGATGTAATTACATTAAATTTGGCACAACGTTTCTTTAAGACATCAGGGATGAAACTTAATAGAACAATACTAAAAACATTAAACACTTACTGGCTTCAAAGTATTAGCCATAAAATCTGACATAAAAACACCATTGTTATCATGCCAGAGTTGTAATAGGAGTGAGGATCACCCTCTATACTGTATTTCTCCTTTGTCTCAGAAACTACTGAGCCAATCTGATTGAAATTGTGCATGGATCTTTGTTATAAATTGCAGCAAACTAAGTATTATGTTATCTGTTCCATGCAGTTACGGATTAGTCATCGCATTTACTCTAGAAGTTTGTCATCAATTATTCTAAATCAATGGACTATAACTTTTATGTTTTTAACACGCTAAAAAATTTAGTTTTTATAATATCACTGCTAGTAATGATAAACATAAATATAAACTACTGGATTAAACTGCAAATTTTATCATGAAGTAACCTCGATATCGCCACCACTGTCAATAATAATAATAAACACTGAGAGGCTTCAAAGCTATTAGTCCAAATTACAAATTTGATATGATAAACCTTTGTGACAACAAGCATGTCAGAGTAGGGTCAATAATAAAGATTAAGAGTTTTCAAAAATATTGGTCAGGATTGCACTAAATTTAGCCTAAAGAGCCTCTAGGATACTGGATGTGCCAGCAAAGAATCCCTTAAGATGTTTGCTGTGGAGGAAAAACTAAAAGTTGATGGTAGTACAACAAATCACCTTTATAAATATAGATAAACAAATATGTATATATACATGCACATAAACACATACATACATTTTCAAACATACATAAGTTTCAAGTTGTGGGTGTACACTTCTTGTTTGCACAAAGAAGGTCATTGTAAATTGCTAGCAACTACTTTGAGAAGTTTTACATGCATTTTTGAACATGCTCTCTACAAAACAGAGAATGTCTCATTCTTGTTCCCTTCAGGGAAGACTTGACAATGCAATAAATGTTCACGAATGGCTAACTCATGAATGCCAGGATGTTGGCCATTTTCTGTGTCTATGTATATCGAACAGGAGACATATTGAGAAATTTTCACCTCCAAGTGTTGGATGGTATGTCTCATGCAGTCAATCTCACACTGCATTAAAGCGATAAACGATCGTATTGCATTCAGTGGAGGGAATATCAATATGAAAAGAAGGGAAAGTGCTTTTCATTCTAAACATTATTCAAACTTTAGTGGCATATAAGTAACCTTATCTGTCTGAGGAATGATCTATCAGATTATTTTGTCAATTTTTGGTTTACAGACTTGAAACTTGTAAATAGGGAATTTGGATCTATGGAACAAATTCAATTTGGTATTTAAACAGTAAAAATAGCTACTAAGGTGGTCAAAATTAATAAAATTGGATTTGGCAGGCATGAGTCGACAAAGTACTTCTCTATGCATACACAAATATACATACTCAGTTAATTTTTACTTCTGATACCCATCTGTTGGTGGTTCAGATGGCAACAAATAATGTTGCAAAAAAGTTATTTTTGGTTTCGATTCTAGCTAATGGCACTGAAATCATTTTAACTTCTGAAATCAATACTATATATTGGGTAGAATATAATAATCAACAGAGTATTGGCTCTATATTAATGAACATAAAATCTGCATAAATTAAAATATATTACAGTATATTTCATGAATGGGCCATGCTGGGTAGTCACTATTGGGTACAATATAATAATAATGAATAGAGAATTGGTTCTATAATAAATACAAAATCTGCACAAATTTAAGTATATTTAAGTATACTTTATGATCAAGCAACACCAGGTGGGTTTATCATCATATATATGCATCTTTATGGTGCTAGTCTACTATTTATAATTAAATGGTTCCCATATTGTATTTAATTCTATACAAGGTCTACTTATGCCATTCTCGCCAATATATATGCTACTTCTTTGAGACATCCTACTCGCCACCATTTTTTTCGCCTTTGTCTCACAACAGTAGTTTCTCTTTTCTCTCAATATGTGGTCAGCAATACTCAACTTTTCAATATCTCCACGTATTATGGCTTTCCAATATCCTTTTAGTGGGCAGCATGTGTCCCTTTATTGAGATTTTAATTTACAGCTTTGATAATGAGGAGTGAAAAACATTGTAATTACAGCCACTTTATGCAACATGTGGCAGAAAAGACAAAGAGTGAAAAAGGAGTGGCTCAATAAATCAATGATGTGAACGGTGCGACAAAAAAAAAAAAAAAATAAATAAATAAAAAATAAATGGGTTCGCTTGTTTAAAGGTTGAGAATATTTGACTTATTTTTTCATTCTTAATGGTAGTTGTTTAAAAAATAACACTGAAACAGTCAGCATTTTTTTTTATTACATTGAAACAACAGAGAGAGAGATGTATAAAAAGAAAGTCAATTACTTTAACTATTTTCTATTCATAACCCCACTAGTATACCTCTAAATACATTAATGTAAATTAACTGGAGGTTATGGTGGTTCGCCGTAAATCAGTGTTGTTACACAGATTTACAACCTGGGTGTCCCAAGTTTGAATCAAGTTCATTCTAGAAAAATTACTTTCACTTAGGATGCTGGCAAACTTCACATGATCGATCCTGTAAGTACCCAATGTCTTTCTAGAAAAAAACTATCGGGGAAACCAATGCCAACAATAAAATCTTTGGATCCATATGATATGATCTATATAATATTCTGCTTGTCCCTTCCTTAGTTAGTCTGTACGTTATGCTTTCACTAATAAGATATTTGAAAACGAGGCTACAAAGAGAGGTCACTCTTGCATATTTTAAAGCCAAATTTCATAAATTTGTCCTTTTTTGAAGCTGTTTGGCCTTCAAAAATTGTATTGGTTTATCAGTCCAAAATCTAACTTTTTGTGCATTTCCAGAAAACTGAATATTATCAAAACATTTTTCTTAAATATATTTCTCATTCTGTGGAATTCCACAAGTTCTGCTAGTAAACTAATAACTTACAAAATAAAGTAGTAACAATAACGATGCATAAAGTTTACATTCATAATATATTAATACTTTATCAATTAAAATGATTTAATTTGCATGTCGCTTATAACGAGTAACTATGTTTCTCCTTTGTAAAATGCTATTTTTTTTATTATTTATTTATTTTTACAAAGGAGTCACCACTTATTAAGGCCAGAGGCCACTCGAGGATAAGGGTTAATATGTGTACAGAGGTCAATGGAACAATGTCGTAGTAATTGTTAGAAGAAATTTAGTAAATTGGATTACTTAAGGGGAACGGCTCATCCAGAACTTGTTTATGTTGGGCTTGAAGACGACTATATTATAGTCAGCCGGAAAGCAGGCAAATTTTCATGGAATCTATGCTTAGATTTAGGCACAGATAAAGAGTAGGGGAAATTATTGAGTGTTTTCAGCTAGATGAGTGTTTATCATGTAAGTTTGGCGCTCAGAAGAGCACTTGCCATGAAAATAATGATAAAACAAAGACAGGCTTGCAACGTCTCTTCTGTGAGAAAGAGGTTGCAGAGAAGAGAAAAGAGATCCCCCACTAGGTTACGAAGTCTATTTTGAACTCTGTCAAAGCAGGATAAGGCCTTTCTAGCAGCTCCTGCTCAGATGTGGCAACAGTACTCCATCCTTGGGCGTACCTAACTCTTATATAGGTAGAGAATTGCATCAGCAGTGAGATATCTACTGGATCGATAGAAGGATCCCACCATTTTTCCAGCGACCTTGGTTACAGAAATATTAAGATGAATGCCTATCAATTTAAAGAAAATAAATATAACAAAAAACATGTTATCAGCTTATATTATCAATGTTACTTTTTTTTTACATCTAATTATAGCTTTTGTTTGTATTTGCTGTTTACCACGATTGTACTAGTCTTTAATACATTTCAAAGTCAAAATCAGATTATGTAAAAAAGAAATTAAGATTAGAAATTAGCGAATTCAAGAAAGTTACTGAGAAAACCCAGTAACAATAGCTATTGTAGCCTAGTCTTGGTGTACAAACACAGACTTATTTTGGAGATCTTCAGGGTATGAATGGTAAAGAAGGATATTAAAAATTCCAAGAATTTAGTTACTGCATAGAAATATATACTAAAATAAAATAATTCTAAACTAGAATAGAATAATGTGTAGTTATTTTTAATTACCAAAACTCCACTGGCAGACGACCTCTACACATCACTATTGTTACAAAATGTGTTGGCAATACTTTTGCTATGAAATGTATCAGCCATTTTTTTTTTTTTTTGTCAAACAATACATTCAATGCTTCAAGCAGACTACATTCAGGAAAAAAAATACAAAACAAATAATCAATAACATAAATCAACTAAATTATGTGATTTCGGAAATTACCTACAAGTATTTCTTTATCTATTAAAAATGGCCATGAGATCTGAAAATAAACTGCTGGAAGGCTAGTGCATAATTACAATAGACAAGAAACCATCGCACAGGTTGATGTCTTTAACTATTTAGAGTATCAGATTTCTGCTGGAAATTAGCCTGCTAAAGCATTGCAATACTAAATACATCATATATGGACGGCTTTCAATAAAACCAGGTTCATCCTGACTCCCAAGATTATCAACATATGATATACTGCTGATCTAGTGCTATATGGTCTTGAGTGTAAACCAAAGACAGTTAACTCACAAAACAATAAAAGTAATGAAATCAGTGGACCACAATCTTTTAGTAAAGATGAAAATTATATCCACATCCTCTGTAGTTAAATGCTAAGCATTAGCACTTTATGGAGACAATAAGGGAGCATGGTATGCCTAGATGATATGGTAGAAGAGGCAAACCACTGAAGATGATGTAATGTTCTGGAACTTATGCCATTCACAATTCTTTTATACTAGCAAAACTATGCGACCAGATGGAGCATATACTAATATGTAACAGCTGTTGTATGCTAACTCTCCTTTTTTCCTTAAATTGTGAAGTTTGAATGAATTTGGTCATTAGATTTTTATAAAATTATAACAAACATTAAAGAAGTTAATTTAAAAAGTTGTTTGAACGTGAATTGTCAGAAAATTATATTTCATCTATTATATAAATCTCAAACGTCTATTTGTTTGTGTGTTTGCATGTTTGCTAAAAACTGGGGAAAAAAAAGAAAAGATAATTCTATGGTGGTCAACCGCACCATTTCTTGCAAATGGGGGGGGGGGTTACTTTTCGTGTTGGGATTATCACAAGTAACGCATGTGTAACAAACTGAAAGTACCTTTAAAAATGTTATTTTGCAGCATCATGACGTTATAAGTCGTTGTGGTCTGATGGACAAAAGTGTTTGCCAGTAACTTTTTTCCCTTCTTTCCTGTTTCAGGTTCGAGCCTGCCTACCGCAGCTAATTTCTTTTATTTTTGCGGTCGCATGGGCTCTTGCTGCTATTTTGATTGAAAGAATTTTTTTTTAAAGAAATTTTTTTTAAGGGCAGGGGAAGTTGTCCCCTACTTCTTTTGTGTGTGTGTGTGGGAGGGGGACTCAATATCCTTAGTATAGCATCTGTGTCCAAACCAAACTTCATGTCCACCCGGGCAATGTCGGGTATCCATGCTAGTAGAAGATAAGAAACAAATTGTCAGTAAGTTAATCATAAAAAAAAAAGATCTGTCACAATGTTTTTTTTTTTTTTTTCTTTTTCTCAAGAGCCATACAGGTGACAAGGAAAAACATTCTTACTTTCATCATTTTTTTTTTTTTCTAAATTCAATGTTACTACCATTTATAACAAGCTTGGCTGTCATTATAAATTACATGAACAATATTGATATAATCTCAAACTGTCTGCTTCAGACGGGACACACTCGCCCTGGTCATGAAAATGTTGAGCAAATATCAATATTATAACCAGAAAGCAGTGGAAACATTCGCTTGAGCCACATATTCTTATTATATACACATAAATCATCTAATACACTTTGATTTTAAAACGCCACATATGATCCTCACAGTATACAGCTCTTACAATCAGAAATGACATTTTTGGAAGAAAATATTATAAGCGACTAGTTATATGTATCTCACACTAGGTCATTTGTTTATTTGGGGAGAAAAAAAAAAGTTTTTTTTTTAAAAAGTAAATTATATTATGTCGATATTTTTTGATCATTTAATTTAATTACTAAACAGTGGATACACCCTTTCAGGACAATTTACATAGTACTATACTTGCAATTAATGTCCTTTTCAGGACAATTTCCTTTTCAGTTTGAACAGTTGTCCTGATAATTGAATGGCTAAAACGTCCGGCTCTCAATGAAATGGTCAAATTTGGATGTTGGCTTGAAGCATTTGGCTATCTAGCTACACAGAGAAGCTATGATATAGCGAAACAGTCCATGGATGACTACATCATACACACATTCAAATATTTATCTCAATAGTAGTGATAATTTTATAGAACAATTTTCTGGCTGAAATAGCTGTCGATGTCAGACATAACAAATCATTACATGCTCCTCATTTCTATGGCTTCACAAAGTCAAATATTGACTACTCACCCTAAATTATGTGGTAAAAAATAAGCATGATTATTTCTAGGAAAGGCTTTCGTACACTTTAATACTTGTTTCCCTCTTATTTATGGGTCCATTTAGGAGAGATGGAAGGACAAATAGAGATTAAGATGAGGGAAAGGGAGATAAACACACACACACACACACACACACACACACACACACACACACAATATTTCTTAATCCTGGAATCTATGGGCTAATTTTTCTGAAATCTTGTATGGACCTTTGTTATAAAGTGCAGCAAAGTAAGTATTATGGTATCCATTCGATGCATAATTATGGATTAATAGGGATTAGTCACTACAATACCACATTTACTCTAGAAGTTTATAAAGGACACATTCTAATTCAACAGCTATAACTTTTGCATGTTTTAATGTCTAATATATATATATATATATATATATATATATATATATATATATATATATATATTTAGGGTGTATACCATTATAGCTATTTGCTAATATTTTCTCCTCTGTAGAGAATGTAGACATTGAAACCCTATAGGATAAGGAATTAAAATATTTCTAATGTATTCTTTGTCTTACATAGAATAATAAAAGTCTTTGATATGAAACTCAAACATTTCACGTCATAAAATTTTTTAAAATTCATTGACTGACTAAAATTTGATTTATTTGCTCTATCTTGTATATTGAGCAATTCTTATTTAGGTGGGATAATACTTATAGAATATTACTGCCAATAATATTTTGTAAATCTTATAATCACAGGTTTTCATACCAGCTGATTGTTGGATAATTTTATTCTGAAGTATAATATATAGCAATTTTCCGCATTTCATTCTCATGAGGATTGGTCAGGCTACAGAATTAATGTTACCTGTGTTTTCTTTTTTTTAAATAGAAAAATGTGATGTTGAGGTTTCTAGTTAGCCAATCAGATTCTTTGATATTTATGCATACATTTATCACAGCCAATAACTGCACATTTATTAGGTAAAGTTCACTTTACCTGTAATTCACCCATTTCTTTGTTCATTTTTGGAGGGAATGGGCCATATTTTGTGTTAGGTGACCTAGTTTTAGTCTGGATATGTTCAGATATGTCCGTTAATATTCTTGTTTATACTAGTTTATTTGTTAATTATAATTATCACTATTGTTATATATATATATATATATATATATTTTTGAAATTTTTTTATGTGTTTACTAAGATAAATGTTATGCATTGTTAAAGGTTTTGGATATATCAAGGACAACAACTCTAGCTTCCCCTGCCTTATCCAGTGCATGGTATATGCGTTCAGAGATGACTTAAAATGTCCCCAATAGAAACAGGGCTTGCCTAAATTCATACTGTTACTCAGAAAGAAACTTAATGGACTAGTGAGCAAAGAATGTGAGGAGGCTGATCGAGTGATAATTGAAAAAGTTCTTTTGCTGGAATTCTTGAATACCATGGAGGTAATTTTCTAGCTAGCAGGGAAGCAAATTTTGGCTAGGTATTTATTGAAGAGTTTGGAGAGGACGGGCATTTCTTAATTACTATGGCCGAGCAAGGATGAGATCAGACTCATATTCCTTATCAGTGTCTAGATTTGTTATAATATAACAGATGTGAGAAAAAGGGATTTCAAGATCTGTGGCTTCTATCTGCAAAGGGAAAATGGGGGGGGGGTGTTAGAGGGGTCTAAGGTGATATTAAAGGTGAACTGCTGGAAAAGTATGTTAGCTTTCTTGGTTGCTGTGCAAGTGACCTCATAGTTTTGGATAGTGGAGGGGAGGGGATTGTTGAGTGTCCATTATTTATCAGTTTTATAAATTTTTCTCAAAATCACAAGATCCTATTTTCTGCAATTCGATATGCTTCCTTATCAGTTTGGTATGTCTTCTCTTGATCGCAGCTTTTCACTTATAATTAAGTTTCTATAAACGTTTGTCCATTTTTACTTGACTTGTAACGGACAAATTGGCAGAATGTATGCTGCCTGTGTGCAGCAGCCACTGTACAATTTGAAGTGAACCATTGGGGAGAGTGGGGGCTTGCTATAATACTTCCATGTGGGAGCATGTGCTTCAATGCTTGCTTTGTATCATTCAATTGTCTCATTGGTACACTGCTCAGCAGGAACAGAAGAGATTATATTAGTCAATGGGGCATCACAGGTTTTCTGATGGCTTTCCAATCGGCTTTTTTAAAGTATCTTGTCATTTTTAGCAACGACTTCTCAGCTTGGGGTGAAGAACTTATGATGTCAAGGTGATTGCTGTTCCCAAGTGAACTATGGGCATTTGTCACACAATTCTAGGGTACAGTTAAAAATAAATCTAAAAATACAGCATGTTTATGTACACAATCTGGGAGGCGGGTCAAACATAACTGTGTTAAGGAACGAGCTACAGAGAAGTCATGTATGTTGCTACCAGCTGCATCTGTGTAACTTGAGAAACCCAAGCCAACTACTGTGGTTGACATTAAAATCCTCAAAACACACATATCTGGGCATTAGTATCTAAGGAGAGTGCTGCACCTATACTGTCAGAGACGTGATGGATTTAGAGTACAGTCTTGATTTGAGGGGGAACGGTAGTGAAAAAATAACAGTATTATAAGGCTAATCTAAAGCACATGAAGATTTGCAGAATGTGTTTGAGTTTTGCGGTTTGTTTTGTTTTTGTACTTTGCGAACTCTCCTTGGGAGTCACTAATATGAGAGATAACAACAGGATTAGAAAAGAAGACAAAGGAGAAGACCACTAAACAACATTGAGGTCAGCGGTGATGTTGGCGAGTGGGGTAACATGTTACATAACATAAGCAAAAGAACTGAAAAATACTTTAAGTTAATTTTTTTTAAAACTTTATTATTTCTTGGATAATTCATCAATGATGGTCATTCACAAAGTTTGTGAGCCATGACACTTGCTCACTCACTTGTGACCAGTTTCCTATATTTTATTCCTTTGGGTTCATGAATTCCATGACTGAACAAAACTAGTCAGTCTAGGCCACAGGTTCTCAATGGGGATGAACTTTTCAACCCATTTATAGTTTTAACTTTTTATTGTTTATATTTATAGAATTTAGAGAAAATACAATCATTTATTGAATATGGATCCATATCCATCATGATAAATGGAGAAGAAAGCCCCAGTGTGTTATTTGTAGTAAAATTTTGACAAATGATTCTATGAAACCAGTAAAGATGAAGCAACATTCGCAAAATGTTCATCCTCATCACAAAGATCAGAAAAAATAATTTTTTTGAACACCATGAGAATTCTCTCAAAAAGATGAAGCTGTTTTCAACAGAAGATTTTAAAGAAAACCAAAAAGTCAGTGAAGCTTTTTATGTCGTAGCACTTGAAATAACAAAGCAGAAAAACCCCATACAATTTGGGAAAATTTGATTGAGCCTTGCGCTCTCAAAAGGGTTTAAATTATTATTTACAGTGTACTTTTTGAGACAGGCAATCTTGCAAAGGATGGGAAATGGTGTGTGTGTGGGGGGGGTGATATGGTGATATTCTTACAAATGGTGAAAGGGGTGCATGGGCCAAGCAAGATTGAGAACCCCTGGTCTAGACATTATTGAATATCTATCCATTCATCAGTGGGTGGACCAGTTTAAAGAGCTATTATCTCCCCTTTTTCAAGGCTAACACACAGAAAAGATTATCTTCCTCATGTGTGATGTCAGTCACATATTTTTGTGGTAATAGTCCAGTTTTTGAACCAGACGACATCAACTTTTGGTTCAGTTAATTTAAATTGTTTACATAAAAAGATGGAAGACGCTGAAGAATTTATTCATTTTCCTGGCAGGCAGACGACCAGATAATTGATTAAAGCAATGATGAATTTCAGCATGTTAGGACAGGTGATTGATTTGCCTGAAGGAGTGATCCAATTGTAAAAGTTGTTTCATCAAATTTAGTTGTCAAAAAAAACTTTTTATAAGAATAAAATAGTG
The DNA here is from genome assembly GCF_053919585.1 of Euprymna scolopes. Taxonomy (NCBI): domain Eukaryota; kingdom Metazoa; phylum Mollusca; class Cephalopoda; order Sepiida; family Sepiolidae; genus Euprymna; species Euprymna scolopes. The sequence continues at coordinate 15,521,503 of NC_136497.1, forward strand.
TTTTTTTTTGTTTTAAAAGCTGTTTCATTTATTCAATTGAAATGCTGGTTTGTTTATTTAGCTTTTTTTTGACTGTTTACATAGATCTAAGATGTTATAATGTAAAACTTTAAGACGTAACATTACCTATTTTTTTTATTCTCAGTTACATAACTAGAAAGCAGAATAGTCATCAGGAAGATTCAATGATTACTAATAGAAATCATAACAATTATGAAGAATGCACTTGAATTATAATTCTCATAGCTGATATGAATATCATTTTTTCCTTGTTTTTGAATGGGTGAATTATAATCTTTTTACATTTTTCTTTTTTCAAATTTGTATTTTTCATGTTCATATTTATATTTTGGCTGATAAGTTACCCAGCCTCCTCCAGGTGTATTTATCACAAGTTTTTTTCAAAGAGTGTTGTGAAATATAATTCATATCGTCATTATTATTCCCAACCTCTCAATAGAAAACACCATCACTGAAAACTAAAATCATGTTGGCAGTACAAAAGATGTTCTTGCATTCCTCAGAAAATGTCTACGGACGATTTTATATATTTCTACTCCAACAGAAAAAAAAAGTGCACTTAAGATACATAGAAAATAAAGACAACTGGTAGTATATAAAGCTAACAGAATTCTGCCAAAATTCTATTGTTATTTATTGTCTTCAGATTCTAATGTGAAATGTTTTGGAATCTAATTTTTTTTGGAATCTAATTTTTTTTTAAAAAATAAAACCATTTTTAAGTTGATGATGACAAAATTCTATTGATGCCTTATTTGATTTTGGAACAATTCATTTGGAAATGAGAAAATCTTAATTTGTTTTGCAGACCATTTCTCAATCACTTTTTTCATTTCATCTTTAGAGATCAGAATCTAATTTTTGTCTGGAATTTTCATAACTTTAGTGCTATAACAAATGAAAACAAAGCTATTTAGGATTATATGCATGAAAATGTTTTTAATGTGACAACAAACATATACTTGTAAATAAAGACTTATTTTCTGTGTATATTAGATGAAGTGATATTGTTCTGTTGGTAGATCAATAGAATTTAAGCTTATAAGCTGTTCGTTATCTACTATTGCTGACCTCACTACTCCACAAAAAATATAAAGTTATTTACCTCTCTAGGTCTGACAAGTTCAGGTGTGATTTTTAAAAGCCAATACACAAAGTGCATTCTGGCATCTAAAAATATCTGAACAGCCCTGTATGTATTTCCTGGTATGAGTATCTCAGGCAATTAACAATAAGCCCCATCTCAGAGAGAAGAATAAGTCTGGGAAGGTGGACCTCCTAGGACTGAACAGAACTATACCGCAGCCTGACAGCTACAAAACCACTGTTGGACTGTCAAGGACATATTTTCAACTGGTCTGAATTACTTCAGAATGGAATCGATACGATATTGCTGTCAAAAATGTTGAGTAGAAAATTTGATACAAGGGAAAGAAATCAAAAAGTTTATTTGTGCAAGTATCAAACATTAAAATTGTAGAAAGACAATCCTAATGTAAGTTGAGACATGCGTTTAAACCGACGTGAACATTAAAAGCTCAGAAACACTTCTTTAAAATGAAGAAATAAAAGCGAAAATCTTTTAAAAATAGGCCAACAGAACCTCATGCCATTAGCAAGCGTGTGTTTTATCATGTGTGCAAGCGAGATCATGAAAAGGTTTGGTGTCAAATGACACTGGAAAAAAATATCAGCTGATGCTCTTCCTATAGTCAGCAGATATCTGATCAAGATACAAATTGTTTTTTCTCTTTGAATGAGTGAGTGTTAGTATTTTATCCTATAAAACATATTCTAGTGTTAGAGATTGAGAAGATCAAATAAAATCTCACTAGTCAACATAATTCATACGAATGACAAATTTTTTTTTTTACAATTTTCCATAAATGACTTTTCAGTTAATTCCAGTTCAAGACTGCAGATCAAAAGTTGAAAGTGATGGTTGGACACATGTGTAAACTTTATAAGTGATATTTTATGCAAACCAAAGAGAGGAAAGGGAAGAGGCAACAGCGAGAGGAAAGGGAAGAGGCAACAGCGAGAGGAAAGGGAAGAGGCAACAGCGAGAGGAAAGAGAAGAGGCAACAGCGAGAGGAAAGAGAAGAGGCAACAGCGAGAGGAAAGGGAAAGTTGTTTGACATCTCCACTCGATTTTATTTCATATGGTAGCTGTTAATCATTATCTCTGTTTAACAATAAAACAGAGGATTGTAACAGCCTATTATAAGCAGGGACTATCACCACAATTATTAATACTATTTAACCTATAGCTGCCGGTAAAAAAAAGAGATAGAGAAGGAGATATGATGAACAAAAAGACTAATTTTGAATTGTATCTTTTTTTTAAAACTGGCTTTGCAAACTCACTTTCCTTAAAATCAGCTGCAGGGGAGGTAATTCCTGGCATAAGACTGTCTCGTGTCTTGACAGATCCTTCTTTGGCTGAAATGAGGTATGGTTTGATTTAGTCCTATGAGGCATCCTCCTCATTATCTCCTCCTTGAAGGGGGTTGGTTTATCTGTCACTTAAGGCATTCCTATCGATTTTAATTAATATGCAAGAATTATACAAAATCTATCTTTTGATAAATGTAAGACACCTACTGCATCTGACTTTGCCATTCTTTTTATCCTTACTCACTATTTCTTAATGTTATCGTCTCCAGGATTTTTAAAATGGTCTAACTTAAAGTGCTCCCATATATAATATGCATATAATATTGAAAATTTGCATGCATGACTGGAACAAGAATTATTGTTCTAAAATTTTAAGTTTTTTGCAAATTTAATAATGGAAAACATTAGATTTTAAAACTTATATAGAATTAGATTGAATTAGGAGGTGGACTGAATAAGAGGTAGAGTCAACAATTACTTAATTAACATACTTCAATTAGTAAACACTTAAGTATTGCCAGAAATAAAAATTTAATGTTTATATTTCAGAATTGTCCGAGTGCCTTATGGCAAAACAAACTGAAATCACTGAGATGGCTTCGGGGAGGGGGGTCCAAAAAAAAAAAACATAGCACATAATTTACTTGGAAGTGTTGTAAGTGATAAGTAGGAAAAATAAAATTTTCTATATAAAAAAAATTGGTAAAACCTTTATTAGAGTGAATTGTCTTAAGGTAGGTGACAATATCAACTCACATATTTTAGGGATGGCAAGACTAATGGACAAAGGCGGTGGCTTAGAATTGTTGAAAATTACAATTAAAAAAGAAAAAGAAAGGCAATTGGTGAGTGAGGAGGAGATGGGGAAACTTTCTTGGATTTGATCAGCAAAAAAACCTTGAAAATCATTTTGAATGGGAATAGATCCTTACTACCAGTTGAGAGTAATGAAAGAGAAACTGAGCAAACTTCAGTGATTTGGGAGTATGTCAGTGAGGTAACAGCTCGGATAGCCTGCCATGGCCTAGAAATAAAATAATTTTTTCTAGCCATAGCAAGAATGGTAATATGGGTTTCATGTCTTGATAGATCTATGGAGTCAGATCTGCTTTGGATCAGGATCTGGTCATTTACTTTAAACATCAACTTAAATTGAAGATCAGATATGATTGGATGAGATTACATTGCATGGAGTTTGATGGGTAGGTGTGCGACACTAGTTTGTATACCTGTCAAGAAACTGAGGACAATTTTGTGTTATACGCATAGGCATCTCACACACGATCCTGAGTTCTACAGAAACCACACAGTAGAAAAATACCTTTAGCTAGTGGAGTAAACAAATCTTAACCCTGTTTTAATTTTTAGTGCTAGAAATCCTGCAAAGATGTGTACGCTAAACATTTATTTTGCCCCTGATGATCATCCCTAATCTGTTGTATTATATGTTGGAGGATATCATCCATTCCTATTTTATTTTTGACATCTAGAAACCAACCTGCTTGTTTTCAGAGCACATGAAGAACAGCTAATAATCTAACACTTAGCCGAGTGTTGGGAGGACCCATCTAACCTTTTCTTTTTTGATGTATTTTTAAAAAAATAAAATCCTTTTAAAACAAATCCAGGATCATCTAAGAAAGATCAAATCACAGAGTGAATATGGTATTTTGGTGACGGTGTTTAGCATAGGGCAAGCTCAACAATTTTTAACAAAATTAGATGCCAACCACAACCTTCCAAATATGAAACTATTTAGATTTCATTGTTGTGAATGTATACTTTTTGCTTAAATAAGATAACTCAGCCATCCTAAAAACAAAATTAAACTTTTCAGTTTGAAAGTGTAGACAACTGTCATATACGCAACTGATAAGCGTTTAAAATTGGCGAGAAACAGTTGATAACAGAAAAAAAATGAATTTCAGTTCCCACTCTTTCTCTGTGCCTAAACCTTAACGTAGATTCCATAAGCAAAGTTTCTTACAATTGCACGCCTGTGGAACTCTCTTCCATTTGCCTGCTTTCCAGCTGACTACAATGTGTCCATCTTCAAGTTCAATGAAAACAAGTTCTTGATGAACCACCCCCTCAAGTAATCCAATTTACCAAATGCCCATTACTAATGATTACTACGATACTGTCCATTGACTACCATACACTGATTAACCTTGAGGCCACTCAAGGATAAGTGGTGACTCTTTTGTAAAAATAAAAAAAAATAAAAAAGGGGGGGGGCAGAAATCAGCCTTTGTTTTTTATTTAAATAAAATCTTGATTTTTGCCAATTTGCAGACGATCTTCAAACCTAATGATTACTTTCAATGTAATCCAAAGATTTTCAATTATTTGATGGCTATAAGATTATGTACAAAGGTAGTTCGCTAATGTGCGCAATAATTGTGTTACTTTCCACACGTGAAATATGAATGAACTATGTAGGAAAAAATAAAAATGTTCTTTAATGATAAAAATCCAAAAATAAACATATTTACAATCGGTAAAACTGTTATTTGGAGAATAATCAATATTTCAACAGTTCGAGCCTGCTAATCTATCTCAGCCTCTACTGAAACACTCTGAAAAATCATTGATGTTACATTAAAAAATAATCTATATATCTATAAAAGTGAGAGAGTGTGTGTGTGTGTGTGTGTGTGAGAGAGAGAGAGGACACTTCTCAACCTATATACTCAACAAATTTTTTATCTTCAGACTTGAAATTTTTTATATAATCTATTCAGATATGTGGAAAACTTAATAGGTTTTCATTTGGGGGGGGGAGGAGAAAAAAAGGCGGTTTCTAAGGGGTCAAAATTGAAAATTGATACCATGTGGTCATCGGATTTTTATTTGTTTGTCTCACAAGGTTTGAAAACACTTTTTAAAGATCTTGGCAAGCTGGTTATTGTACTTGACTCACTGTCTTTAAATTTTGGTTTCGATCCCAGCTTGAGTATTTTTTTTTTTTTACTTACTTGTGAACTGTTAAGAAAAAAAAACAAAAACATAATACTCGCATACACCTGCCTTAGTTTCTTTCCAACATTTCTATTTCATTTTTTAAAAATGAATTTAACGTTACATTTAATACCTAGCAACGCTGGGTATATCTACTAGTAATAAAATAGATAAAACTGAAATTCTATGATGCAGTCACCGATGGACGTTTAAATTTATAAATATTTTAAAGGTTAAAAAGCAATGGATTGTGTTTGTTCACTCTTATGCAATCTTTATACAAATGAAAAATAAAGAGATCAAATCGAGTTTTAAGATCTTATATATTAAACCAAGGTTTTTTAATCTATTATATAAATCTCAAACGTCGGGTTTGTTTGTTTGTGGGTTTGTACGTCTGCTAAAAACTTCCACCAGCCGCATCCGATCAGATACCATCTAAAGGAGCGATGCCTTGGATAAAAAATGTGAAAATTAGGAAAAAAAATTAATTCTGAGGGATCAACTGAACCATTTCTTGCAATGGAGGGGTCAGTTTTTGCGTCGTGTTTTTCGCAACTCACGCATGCGTAGCAAACTAAAAGTATGTTTAAAGACTTTATCTTGTGTCATGATGTCATAAGCACTTGTGGTCGTAACAGCAAGTGCATTCGTCAGTAACTTTTTCCCTTTTCCTCTTTCAAGTTCAAACCCAGCTGCTGTGGCTCTTTATTTTTTGGTCGCACGGGCACTCGCTGCTATTTGGATTCATTTATTTTTTCATAGGGGGGGTTCCAGTGTATAAGGCAACAGAAAGTGCTTCTCTTCGTATCCATTCTGCTGAAATATCTGGTGGGAAGGTTGTTCTTTTTTTGGGCAATTCCGTTCTTTTATTTTTGAAATTGTTGTGGAGGAGGGGTATCGATGAAAGTGCTAAATATCCTTTGTATAACAGCTGTGTTCAAACTAAACTTCATGTCCACTCCAGGCAACACCGGGTATCCATACTAGTAATAAATAAAAGAAACATCCAACCTCTGTCAACAAAATATCTTCTATAATTACTTTAAGTTGGAAGCTTAATGTATAATATAAATCTCCCCTGTCTGTTTAAATGTATGTATGTATGTATTTATGTATGTATGTATGCATGCCTGCCTAAAACTTTTGACAGAGGCGACGGATTTTCATAAGATTAGTATCATTTTGAAGCTCAACATCTCGGATGACAAATATCGAAAAATTGGCCCAAAACAATTCCTTCACCATCAACTATTTACAAAAGAATTCTTTTCATAACTAAATATCAAAACATATTCAATATATTATTTTTATAACTAAATATCAAAACATATTCAATATATTATTTGATAATATAAGTACAGTAGAACCCCGGGATACGGTTTTCTCAGGTTAGGAGAGGATCGATTTTTTGCAAGCTATATGGATTGGATTGACTTTGCCTAATTTAAATGTTTCCGAACTTCTGGTTACATCGTGGAGTAGCAGTAAGACATCAGATTTTCTTTCACTTTCTTTTCCACCTTCGCGTCACGAGTTCGAGCCTGCCTATTACCACTTTTTTTTTTTTGCTCAACACACACCTCCAAACACCCGGCCACCCAGGCTAGTCTAATATAGAAAAGGCAAAATGTGTGTGTATGTGTGTGTGTTTGTATGTCTGGCAAAAACTTACAACACATGCGACTGATCCTCACGAGATTGGTATCGTTTTGAAGCTCAACATCTTGGACGACAAAAAATTGACCAAAAACATTAATTCCTTCACCCTCAACTCACCTGTTTTTTTTTTACAAGGAGGGGGTCACTTTTTGCGTCGACATTTTCACAAGTTATTGTCTCCGTTGGATTGACTATGCTTTAACTTCAACACTTTTGACTTCCGGTTTCACCATGGACGCATCAGCTAAGACATTACGTTTTTTTTCCTCCCTCATGTTACGGGTTCGAGCCTGCCTGCCTACTACCACTTTTTTTTATTTATTTTTTTTTTTTTAACAACATCTCTCTCCACCCAGGGTGCCTACTGTTGTTCTGCCCCCCCCCCCCCCCCGGTTACTTGCTACAGTACCTCTGCTAGTAATAAATAAAACAAAAAACATTACATTAATTTTTGAAGGTTTCATTTGTTCTTTATTTCAATTTTTAGAGTTCTGGAAAAGTTTCTGTCCCCCCCCCCCCACACACACACGATATATCCTACACCAACCCCAACATACAATCATTATCTATAATTAATCTAGATCAGAAGTAGCCAGTGTTAAAGGGTTTAGTGACCAAAGTTATTTTAAAGCAGGAATGATGAGACTTAAATTGCTGTAATCTAAGCAGGAGCTAAAAATGACCCACAGAAAAAATAAAAACATCTTACGAAGCTATAAAATAACTAAAATGTCTGGGAGCAGACTGATGATGACTGCAGACGTAGCAGATTATCTATTCTTGTAATAAGAATCGCCAATTATTCACTTGATTCTAAAAGTGTAGCACCAAAAGAGAAAAATGATGCTAAGACACTTTGATATGTAAGGATTCGGCTAAGGATCAACTGTCAATATTGCAAGGTGGAAGAAGAAGGGGTAGGTGGAATAATAAAATAAAAACAAGATGTAGCAGTATTTATACTACATATCTACAAAAGAATTCTTTTTATAACTAAATATCAAAACATATTTAATATATTATTTGATAATATAAGTACAGTAGAACCCCGGGATACGGTTTTCTTAGGTTATGATGTGGAATGCAATGTTTTTCCAGCCCCTGGTTACAGTATTTGATCCACCTTATGGTGTTATTTATAATATTATTTGATTATGTGTATTATATACTTTACTGTATTTTGCTACTAATTTTTAATGCCGTATCCCAGGGTTCTACTGTATCTATGAGACACACATGCGTATGTGTACATATATATATATATATATATATATACACACACTGGCAGGACCTGTTAACTGGCATTGCCTGGTGGAAGCCTCACAAAAAAGTATGGGGCGATAACATGCAGGTACTGTTTGAATTTAAAAAAGCAATTAAGGAAATGTGTAAATCAGTATGAATTAATAAAAGTACAAAAAATAGTCCATCAATAATGGAAAGTAAAAACAGAAGTTTTAGAGGTTGGAGATTCTCACTATATATGGACTGTTTAGAATGATAGAAATCAGTGGTAGCATTCCTAGTTGTTTCTGTTTGTTTTTCAAGTATTTCCCTTCTTTTCAAGTCTTCCACCAATAGTATTAAAGTAAATCCCATTTTTATGTTGTCTTTTTCTTAAGTGTGAAACAAAACAATTATGGATTTTTCACCTCACTTCACTTCTTTGAGTATTGTCATGTTAAGAACAGCTTTCGGATGAGACACCACTAACGTCGCTATCTTAAGAACGTTGTTCGGAATAGACACCCCCTTTTTGATTGGGGGGGGGGGCGGTGACGTGGAAAAATAATTCCCCCAAATTTAACTGTGATAATCGTTGTCAGCATATCCACCCGCAAATATTAAAAAAAAAAAATTGTGGGGGGGAGGGGTATCAGTGTTGGTAGGAAAGAAGTAGATTTGTTTATCGCACATGCATAAAAACCTGACAGCCAGTGAATTATAGTGCATGATACAGGTCTTTATATCTATATAAGTACTTGTCTCCGCAAAATTTGCATGAGATTTTCTTAAACAGCGTAATCCAAAACCTCTAAAGTAATCATTCTAAAGAAAATTGTGGAGATGGACATAATGTACAAATCCCCCCCCCACACACACAAGAAAACTTAACATGGGAGCAATAATGAAATTTACGTTGAAACTGTAGCGTAGGTAATGAGTGTTTAAAAAAAAAAAATAAAAGGTAATTGTGCCTAAAACCAGACCCTAACTTGCAAACACGTATGCAAGTCTGTCAATTGAGGTATGGAAGCAAAAAATAGAAAATATCTAAACAGATAATCTTGCAGAATTTAATCCAGATTCTAGTGATATTCCGTCAATCATGGATCAGACGCGACTGGCAATCATCAGATTAAGCCGAGCGCAGTAACAGACGCAGACTAATTTCCAAACAAAGAAACAAACCGGAAAAAAATAGGAATACACTAAACAAAAATAACAAAAGCCTACCATATAATGACTGAATGTAAATGTTTTGTTTATTTTTGTTTCAATAATTTTTTTTGCAAATTATTTATCAACAATTTTTTTTCAAGAAAAGATGAATGTTTTATTTTTAACAGTAAATTGTTAGATGTAAGTACAGTTTTTCTATTTTTCAAGATTTTTATATTTTTTGTGAAAATTGCAAAAAAGCTCCACAGAAGTTATCTTTTTTGTTTTAGCAAAACTAAAGAATTTGTTTACGAAAATCATAAATTGTCAGGTGAGCAAGCAACCTAGAGAGAGAAGAAATAATTGCTTGTTTATTTGTCTTCGAAGTGCAAGAGATAAAGAAGGCGTGAGAGAGAGAGAGAGTTGAGAAGAAAATACACAGTAAGAGAATCCAGTAGATTGCGCACATATAAATAAACTATATATATATAAATGAAATACCTAAAAGAAAACACAACTGTCTGTAAAAAGTATAATTTATTACTGATACAAAGGCACAAATAAAGCAAGCGAGCAATCTACGCATAGGGCACAATTAGGTATCATTGCGACGCCATGTTTAAATGGTACATTACCGTTCGTTTAGCATACTAATACCGTTATTCTGGATTATAGGAATGGTCAGAGATCAACCAATTAGAAGGAGTGGAATTAATCTGGGGAGACTTATTTTTTTATAACAGAAAAGGGAAAGATTATGTTATGTTAATGAGTTTATGATCCAGTTATGATGAAACCTCATATCTTTCCCAAGTGCAGAATAGCTCCCAGGGATGACTAGGAGCGGTATGAATACTTGTTATATAGAGGGAAAAATAGGAACTACTTCCTGTAAAGATGGTTACGATTGTGATGATGTTGCTCCTAGGATGTAACGTAAGATTTTATTATAACTACTAAATGTGTCTATAATGTCGTTCTAAAGTTACATAAGATAGTGACTTATTGTCTAAACAATAAATTTGTATGTGGCATCTGCTGTTGGAAACCTACGGTATTTTAGTCCAGAGGGGAATTCCTGCAACCAAAATATTATATAGAAGAGGAAATGAAGCACACACACACACACACGAGACACAAATTATATAAGTAAAAAAATTAATAAAATATGTTGAAAACTCTTTAGCAAGAGTTAAAGACATTTATTTTTTGAAAAAGAAAACAAATAAAATGGATTGCCCTTAATCCGCAGAGTTTTGGAAAAAATACTTTCCTTCTCATCAGAGGAGAGAAGTTAGCAAAATGCGGAATAAGATTTTGCTTGTAAAATATTTAATGAAACCGCAAGTATAAAGTAGATCATATTGGCATAAAAATGAAAAACAGTGAAAAGAAGAGGGAGTGGGGAAAAAAATTAAAAATAATTTCACGTGAATGGATGTTCAAATCAATGACGAGTGGAAAATCCAAAGACGGTAAAATCCAAAACTGTGTGCTATTTGTGGGAAAGCACCATCCGCAAAGTACTTGATTATAAAGAAAAAAAAAAAAAAATCAATATGAGAGCATGATATTTATTGATTTTAAAAACTTTACAGAAGGTCAGAGAAACATTGGTACCGCCAGTTTTAAATTTAATATGGGGGAACCAGTTTATTGTTGAGAAATAGTGGACTTTCTTCAGAGTGTTTTATATATTTTCTTCTGGGAATGGCGACCGCACATATTTATTTTTAACTCTCAATTTATTAATTCTTTTACTTATTATTTTTATACAAATTTATTATACATATATAATAGAACAGTTTGACTTCCTAGATGTAGATTCACTGAAATCCATGTTTATAAAAGAGTGCTCAATGGAGGACAGAGCAAGTATATAGTATATTTATTATACAAACATTATTAGTTACATATGTGCATTCCACTGAAGCATGTATGCACATATGTAACCAATAATGTTTGTATAATATATATATATATATATATATATATATACACACACACTTCCCCACAGGGCAGAGTGAGTATGCACGGTGGAAGAATGGCTTGGCATTCCTCACTAGAAGTTAGTTATTGTTTCCGTAAGGCTTTTTACTTTATTCCATTTTATTTTTTGAGCTTCCACATATTTTAATTTTCGACATATATTTACTTCCATTTTCCAAGCATGCATACGCACGCACACAAACCCTATATACTATAGTACCCCTCTCTGAAGATATACAAGATTGAGATTATTATCATAATAGTTATTAATATCATCATTATTAGTAGTATCATTATTACTACTATTATCTATATATTAATACGATAGCGTGTGTGTTCTTTTGTGTGTCACACTTTCCGGCAAATTTGATTGGTTGAGATTTAATTCCGGAATATACATTAATTACAGAATACACATTTACGAACACTCCAGGCAGCATTTGATTAGCGTGTTCTCACTGCTATATTTGTTTGTAATTCTATAAAATTTAGGGTTTTATCTTTCAAAAGTTGTTAAAATCAATTATTTCTTAAGTTATTTCATAATAAAAAACGATAACACAAATCTCTCAGCCGGCGGGGACAAAAATTAAGCAGTTATTTGTTTTTGTCATTGTTTATTTTTTTTACATTTGTTTACTGAGAGAGAGAGAGAGAGAGAGAGAGAGAGAGAGCGAGCGACACTGATGTCTTCGTTAATTGCAATAATAAGAATCATATTAATAATTTACTATTATTATTATTACTACTATGATTCTTCTTATTATTAACACTATTATTATTGTTGTTTTTACTATTATTCAACTCCTCGTTTAAGCATTGCAATACATCTTTCAGTTTTATTTCCAACATTAAATGTTATTAACCTCTGATTTCTCTAACTGGCCTTTAACCTCACACCTACAATCATAATAAATCTATGTCCAAGCTTTTGGTGAGGATATTCCACTTAGCTTATCACTTACATCTGCTTATCAATCTCCAGGTGTATATGTACGTACGTCTAAATGTGAGTGTGCGTATCCTGTGTATGTATGGGTACGTGAAGAAGCATATGTGGTTAACACATAGGAAATAAATACAGAAAAGATATAAACATTTATATATTTTTTGTATTGATTTTTTTTATTCATACATACATACATATATATTTTATATATATAAATTAATTATAAGTCAATCTTAATGTTTTATAACAATGTTAGCAGAACATTTAAACAAGTTTCAATGAGATTTAAAATTTTCACAGAATCTAACGACACCATTGAAATTTTTCATTTGATCCTAACTAGGGTCACTAATGAAAACTATCGGTTAGGTTCATAAAATAACTAAAATGTAAGGAGGATGTTGTAGTTTGCTTGATGCAATGTGAAATAAGTTGTGTTTGAAGGCTATGACAATGCAGTCTTGTAAGAGAACGCTTGAGTACAGGACAAGGAAATAAAAGAATGACAATATTGAAGGATTTCAATAATTTTCATTCTAGATTATTTATTTACCAACATAATGTGTTGAACCAATCTAGTAGTGTGGTGTAAAGTTCCCAAAATTTCAAAGTACACCTCTTCATTAAAATATAAAACAAATGAAAGTCCTTTTTTAAAAATAGATTTTCTTTATTTTATAAAAACAAAAAGTAAATATCTCAGTGAGGAATGTATTAAAAAAAGTTTAAACATCTAAATAATTATTTTTATTGGTATTTTTAAGATTAAAAAAAATTAAGTCAAGACAAATTTGTGTAAATTTGTTAAAACTTTGACGTTTTATAACTGTTTGTATCCTATTTTTATGAAGAAAACCCCATGTTAACAGGTTTAGTTACTTTTTTGTTTTTACTTGACCTCATTTTACAAGTGTTATTTTAAAAAAATTTTAAACCAAAAAATTTAAACATGACTATATTTGAAAATATTTTCAACTAGCAGTATATCTCCACATGGGTAATACTGAGTGAATAAATACTGCTACTAAATATATTAAACATCTAATCCAGGTTAAAAACAATACCTGGCAGCTTTTGAGTCGTTCTAAAGATTTAAACCATTTGCAGTTTTTAGGTAATTTCCAGTCTAAGCAAATTCCCTGCAAGTTTATCCATACATACTTAACCATCATTCACTTTCATAGAAATCTTTTAAGCGTTCAAAACATTAAACAAATATAAAGCATACACTGGAGAAACACTAAAATCCAGTAGTTATTAATGCTAACGATTCCAGCTAAGAAATGTCTTACTGTAAAGTCAACATTAAGACTTATTTAGTTCTGACAATAACATCTGTTTAACATCCATTTTACATGTTGGCATGTATTGGATGGCTTTAATAAATTCACTTTCAAAATAATCCGATGGCCAGATACCCTATACGCTCATCTCTCTCCTTTCCAGGTTTGTATTGAGACTTCCTCTCAAGTTTATTACTTCTTCCCATGCTTTCTTTTTATAATTCCTGAATCAACTCAGGAACTCTTATCCATTCTTTCAACATGACCATACCATCAAAGTCTCCTGTTCTGCACTCCCCCTTACGCTTTAGATTTTATTGTCCTCTAATACCATCATAATTTGACATTTCTTTAAGTCTCAGATTACAGATTCTCATATATCTCTCTCTCCATGTACTCAACCCTCATTGGCCAAGTTTTATTTCCATGCATCACACTGCATATACAGGCTCGGTTCTTCCTTTGGTCGACAATAGTAGACCAGATTTACTTTTCAATAAAGTTTTAGCCTTCCCCTAAAAACAAACAAAGGACAAGTGTAATATGATCTATACTAATAGCAGTTTGCCAAGAAGGATATATAAATAACAGGTATAGTGTCTATTAACAGAATAAACAGATATTAAAGGAATAAACACTCACAGATGAACATGTTCTTTCTTTCTAAATGCATACATGAACATCTGAATTGCAGCAAAGATAAAAAAAAAAAACTAAAAAAAAAAAAAAAAAAAACGAAAAAAAAACTGAATCGCAAATTCTACAAAACAAAGGATGCAAAAATTAGCATTTCCTTTTTCTCAGTATTTCTAGAAACTATCCTGAATCATGTCTGTGGGGATTCATCGTCTGTTTACAGGGTCAAATTGACAAGTTTAGTTGGCTTTAAGAGGAGGCTTATGTACAGAACAGCTAAGACTGAAACCATATGCTAGCCTCCCTCCCCTTCTTTCGGGTAAAATGAGCATTTCCTGTTTTTTCTTATTTTAACATTTTAGGGAATCACAATTTATATATATATATATATATATACATACACATGATGAGCTTTGAAAAATGGAGTGATTCTTGCAGAGTAATGCTTAACTCATAATGGGCACTGGTAGGGAGTAGCCCCTCAATAAAACTTAAAAAAAAAAATATATTTTTAGATAAAAACAAAAAACAAAAAACAGAATGGGTATTAATATCTAATTATTTCAATGATATGCCACTGCACCAAAGAAAAATTCAACTTTCAAAATTAAGACTTGATATTGTGTACTAAAACCGGATATCCAGTAACAAAAATATGGAGAAAATACACAAAAAAAAAAATTCTAAATTTTATTTAACAAGATTTATTTTGCAATATAAATATTTACATTTAATTTATTGCATTTTAAAATGTACATCGATAACGGTTTCAAATATTAACTGATTCAATGCTTCTAACAAATCTTAATATTTCATCAAAAATAGAAAGCCAGTTTCAAATCTAATATGTTTAATACTTTGAGAGTTTTCTTGGAAAAAAAGATTTTTGGGGGATGCAAGGTACCAAAAATATGTGGACACCTGGTTTGTGATTTTTAGAATTTGACATTCTTAAGTCAAAATTAATTAACTACCATATAACATTTATTTAAAATCAAATTATTGAAATAGTATATTTTTTATATTTGTGTGCATATGTGAACGCGTGCGCACACACATACCCATGTAGGTCGGTATCATGTGCACTCCTCAAAAACAAAGGCATTGAGACTAACAGATACGGATGTGTCTTAGATGTCACAAATTGATTATAGGTCAAGTGTACTGCTTGAATAAGAGACTGATATAACGTGCTCCTGAATCTTGTCTCAATACAAACCTGGAAAGGAGAGAGATGAGCGTATAGGGTATCATTCTATTTTAAGGAGGAACAAATGAATGAAAATTGCAGTCAGTAGAATAGAAATAAAAATGAGTGAAGAGAGTAGATTAAGAAAGAATGAAAAAGGAAAGTAAGGAAGGAAAAACTGGAAGATAGTCAAAGGGGAAGAAGGGTTTTTCACTTTGTCAAAACAATCTATGCAGTTACATCTATCTTAAAAAAAAATAATGTAAATTTATACACTTTTGAATATTTTGTATTTTTAAAAATTATTTTGAAACTTTTTGTTTTATGTTTGAAAACTGGTTTTGAACGTTAATTTTATGGTATAGTTTTAGCAAACCACTCAAAGTTTCAAATCACTTTTGTCAAAAAAATGTCTGCCTTTGAAATATCAGCCGATTTACAATTTAGAAAAAACTCAAAATAAAACTATTAAATAAAACAATGCAGTCATCAAGCATGCTTACAAAATATGAGAGAGAGACGGGGGAGGCTAATAATTCCGGAATACAGAGAGAGGAAAATTAATCTGTGTGCAAGCAAAGGGGAAAAGAAACCAAAATGCATTATGGTGGACTTTCACAGAATTAAATTTCGTTTCAATTGCATTTCTACTTTAAAAAAATATTTTATTAATAGTAAAAACATGAGAATTTAATTTTTGGTTTTCAAATTCATGGTGAGGTGAAAAAAAAATGCAGTTGTCTCAACTTTATTCTTGGAATTATTCTAAAACTCGTATCAGTAAATACTTCATTATAGGAGATGTTTTGCTAATCTTTAGAGATACTAAAAAAGTGTTAAGGAAGTCATATGAATAACAGTTTGATAAACATTCTTGAATGGTTAAGATTAACCTTAAAGGCATAGAAATAATAATTCAGTGTGAGATTGATATATTTATTGTAGCAAAATGATTCCAGAAGTGACCTCACACTTGCCTGTAAGCAAATGAAACTTAATTCTTTATATCATTCCTATTATGTATTTAATTTTATTTCAAAGGTTTCCCACTTACATGTAATTAAATGTTCCATCTACATTATTGAAAATAATTCATTCAAATTTTATCTATACACATAAGAAAAAAAAATTAAAATTAATGTTCATTCATATACATATACTAGAAGATGTATCCAGTATTGCTCGGCATTAAATGTAATGTTAAATTCCTTAAGTAAAAAAAATGAAAAAACGGAAACATATGTGCATGCGAGTATTATTTTTATTTTTTTTAAACAATTCACTTCTTGTAAGTAAAAAAAAAAAATACTTGAGCTGAGACTGAAACCAAAACCTAAAGACAGTCAAGTATGATAACCATTAGACCAGCTTGCCATATTTAAAAGATGTTTTCAAACCTACTTATTCTTAACATAATGTCAACCATTCATGCATGTGTATGAAACAGTTAAACAGATAAGAATCTGATGACCCCCCCACCAACTACCAAATTTTCAATTTTGATTGCTGAGCAGCCCTTTTTTCCAAAGGGAAACCGATTAAAAAGTTTTCCACATGTCTGAATACCTTATATACCAAATTTCAAATCTGCAGATCAAAAATATGTTGAGAAGTCTACTTACACATTCTCACATATCTGTCCCGAGCTGGCATTACCCAGGATTATTTATTTTTATTTTTTATACATGTCTAAAGTCTGTCGATTTTTAAGTCTTCAGATAAGTATAATTCTAACCACTTTTGTTTTCAAACAGAAACAGTCAGCAGTACATTTGTAATTAAATATCGATTTGTCAAAATCAAAGCTGTCGCTTTTAAAATTTGAAAATTAGACAGATTAAATTTATTTTTTATTGTAGATTAAATCGGACACAGCAATTTTTATTTTCTGTAACATGATTTATCAAGTTAAATTTAATTATAGTCAAGAAATGAATTGAACCAAATATTTCTGGAATTTATAACTAAACTTTGATATTTCAAAGAAATTTCAATGAAAGAATAGGCATCATAAAATGAAATTAGTTTTGCAATATCAATAAAACGTTGTGTAAAATATTGAATTTTAAATCTCAAATATTTTAGTTTATTTTTAATTGAACAATAAAATATATTAGTTTGTAGCATATCTATTTTCAACAACTGTTGTATACCAACCCCTCCTCATTGAAATTGTATATCACCTCTCATAATTCAAAGAACAAATTACATCACAAGATTCCAAGGTTAAATGGAAATGACCTATGGACATAGCCAGTCATCCAAAAGATAATTCTTAATATCGTTTTCTTTTGAACGTTTAAAAACGATTCATAAATGAACCGAATCTAATTTAGGAGTATGAGCTGTACTGTATATTTGCAAGATTATTCAGAATGGCCCAGAGTCCTGAATGGTGAAAAAAAAAAAAAATAAAAAAAAAATGAAGCGTTTAAAACTTTTTTTTTTGTGTGTGTTTTAAACCTTCTCTCTGCAACTACTTCAATATATAATAATAAAAAAGAATTAAAAAAAAAATATCAGTTGAGTAATTTCAGTGTTGTTTTTCAAATAATTAGCAGTAAGAATAAAGTAATTTTTCACCACCACCCCATTTTTGTGCCTGCTGAATCATAAAATATTAGTTTTAGAAATGTATCTTAGGTAGTTTCTCAGTTATAACCTAACACACACACAGAAGCCCTTCTTTTATATACTAGATAAGTATCAATAAAATAATATGACGGGGAGCATTCCAAAAGTAATTCCTCCTATTTTTTTTATTCTGCTTGAATGGATCAGAGGGGATTTCAATTTGCATTCTGATGACTTAACTTATGTTTTCACCTTTTTTTTCTCTCCGTTGCAGACATTGACAGTGTGAGACTAAGAAAGCAACCCCTGTCATGGATGCACGTCAGCAGCAGAAATGCATCATTGAACTTTCTCATACAGAACAAATTGAACCGATCAACACTCACAAAGACAATGCAGTTGATGTCAGCATAGTTAGGAGATGGGTTCATCGATTTCAGGCTGGTGGCAGAGATGCGAGTGGCACTCAGCAACAACCACCACCTAGCCCATCGCTGGCAAAAGTGCAGGAACACAAGCACACATGGAATTATTCCCGTCTTTGTAGCTCTTCAATATTTTTTTTAAAATAGGATGCATTACTTTCGGAATGACCCTTGTATATGTATAAAAATAATTTATGAATAATTAGTAGATAATTTATAAAAGACCATTTCTTTTCAATCACAGTGTGATAAAAAAAAAATCTCTTATGATAAACATAGTTTTGTGTCTTTGTTTTTTTTTGTTTTTTTATTAATGATTTGTTTAATAATTTTTCTCAAGTTGTGTTATTGCGTCACCATGTTGGCTGTCTCCTTACAAGACTATGGCGATACAAGCTGCTGTTGATATTTTCATGTTTCAAAAACCATATTTTCAACGCTTCCAGCACCCGAATGTCAAAATGAACAGACACTTTTAATAGCAATAATTTAAACTAGTGGAACCTGTCAAATTCCACAGGGGACTCATTCCTATGTAATATATTGATGTTGGCATTCTGTGGATGTTCAGCGTAAATGGAGACGCTCTCATATTATTGTAGTTCTTTTGTTAAAGCTGCAAAAGTATTTATCTAAGCTAGCAGGGACGCCTGGTGTAGCCCGGTCATAACGTATGCTTAAATATGATATTTTAATTCTTGCAAATTTAACATATTATTATAAAGTTAATGTTCTATCGATTGTTATTGATTATGAAGTTGCCATTTCAAAAATAAAAAAATATATCCACATGACTTTGGTGAATCAGCTTGAATCAAAACCAAAATTTATATATATACATATTTTTTTTTCATAACTCGAGTTCCTTTAGTGATAATCAAAACCAAAACTTATGAAGAATTCTTGATAAAATTACTTATAAAAAAAAAAGAGATGACTCAAGTGCCATAAGCTATAATCGAAATGAAAACTTATAAAGAATTTTTGGAGAAATTATTTATTACAAGAAATAGAAGCCCATAACAATTAAACGACAGTCACTCGGATGTAAGTGCGACACATGAAATAAATAACACACACGTTATCCTATTAACATATAGATAATTCTTATTGAAATGTGTCAAGACTTCAAAAGTTCATGGCTATTGAAGAATTCATTTCAAACATTAGCCCATTTAACTATAAGTCGTAGTTCCAGTCTGTGAACAAAGTCCCCCTAAAAAATAGAACCTTCCATAACCATTTACATAGATGGCCACCAGCTATAACATAAGAAATGACATTGCTTAATATCCGGAAAACTACTTATTTGCAGAAAATTTTTCGTTTTCAGCATTCCCTAAAACCTATAAAAGTAATCATTTTAAATGTTAAGGTGGAAACAAGGTAAAAAATTACCGTTTTATTTCTTTGTTTACATAATTGAATTTTCAGAAAAACAACAGAATAGAAATGACAAAAAAAAAAAAAAAAAGACCCCCCCCCCCATCTGATTTTCCTTTATATCATTAGTTGCTTAAAACGTGATTAGTTAAAGTTCAGAATAAAATCACGCTTTCTCTTAACGGTTAATTTAAAAAAAAAAAAATCTTCTGAACGCTATTAAAAGTTAAATTCTTCACTAGTTTGCAGTTTGGAGACGGAAGAAGCGTTGTTGTGATAAGTGATTTTCTCTACTAATTCGCACTTTTTATTTTTAGATTCCAATATTAATAACTACATTTTATTTCAGTATTTAATTTATGTATTTCTGTTGTATTAAATGCTAGCTTTTTTTTTTCTCGTCCATAAATGTTTATTTATCTACCGAGTTGATTGCAAAAATAGATTACCTAATTGTACTCATTTTTAGTTCGTGAGAGGGGAATCTATCACCATACTTTCCCTTAAACACGTCAGTTGGACTTTTATTAAGTACAATACTTAATAGTTTTTTTTTTTTTTTTTTTTTTTTTTTAATGGAGAGTAGAAAACGCATTGTGGATGCGTTATCGGCAGCTCCTGTTACTCTCGCTTCTTATTTGTCCCTCAGTCCTCATTTTTTAAATGAGTGATTTTTCTGACAAAGGGAGAAGAAAAAGCTGTTTTCTAGGTTGGCAGTATTATTGCGCGAACAGTTGGCAGAGTTGGTGGAAATTTTCTGTTTCTATGTCTATCCTTGTAGCCATGTCACTAGTAAGGGTGCTGGAGGTAAACGTTTTGTCTGGGCTGACGTTATCCGCCTGATAGTCAGGGACCCGAACCTTGAATTAACCACTAAGGAGGCTGTCCTATCAGCAGGTGCAAAGTACTGGGGCTGCTGTATTGCCATTTGGTGAATGGAATCTGGACCATGCAGTAGCTTCTGGTGGGGCCTCTCGATGCCATACTAGTGGGTAATTGTTACGGCTTTACCTTATCATGTGCTACAAAAAAAAAAAAAAAATTCTTCGTTTCTTTTTCTCTCTTAGTTTCCCCTCTCTGTCCTGCTCTAAGTAAATCTGTCGACCTAGTCCACAAATTCCAAAAAAATACACGATTAAACCCGGTTCTCCAACTTCCAACGTAGACCCCTACTACCATGTCTCCTTCTCCAACATCAGGGGTCTTTGTTCTAACCTTCCAGAGGTTGAAACCCAATTACAGGAGACTAAACCAGACCTTTTATTTTTAAGTGAAACTGGCATTGGACAGGCTATTTCCCTAGATGAGTTTGCAATTACAGGATACTCTAACTTAACTTCTAAATCTGACCCCCAAGATCGCCATGGGCATGGAATATGTGCCTATATTAAAGATAGCTTTCCATGTGGGAGGGACATCTCCAGGGAAGATCCTAACTTACCCTATATGTGCTTCCGGGTTGCTTTAGCTTACACTACTGCATTTATATTTACTCTCTATCGCCCCCACAACAGCGGAGTTACTATCTTTCAAAGCATATCTGAGAAAATTGACCAAGTCCTTTCTACTTATCCTTCAGCTAACATTCACGTATGTGGAGACTTCAATGTTCACAACGTCGAATGGTTGACCCACTCAAACAAGACTGATGATGAGGGGAGGTTCTGTCATGATTTCTCCATTGCCTATGACCTCACTCAGATTGTTCAGGAACCTACCCGTGTGCCCGATAATGACGGCCAGTATGCGAGCCTACTAGACCTTTTTCTCACAACTTGCCCTGAACTATGTTCAGTTTCTGTTCTGTCGCCTCTTGGATCTTCCGACCACTCTGTTGTATCAATTAAGATAAAAATGAAATGTAATAAGTCCCCAGACGTACCTCTTCATCGTACAGTATATCGATACACTAAGGCTGACTGGGATAGCTTCCGTACATTTATATCTGATCTACTTCTGCATTCCATGTTTAAAAAGGATGTGTCCTCTATAGTATTAGACCTAACTGAATGGTTAATTGTAGGTATTGACCATTTCATACCCTCTAAAAAGTTTCAGCAAAAACCTAACAGCCAGCCATGGTTCTCTCCAGAATGTGCTGCTGCCATTGCGCACAGAAATCACTTTTTCCACTGCTTCAAACGTAATAGATGTATGGAAACTAAAGCCGTTTTCAGGACTGCCAGCAACCATTGTAAGAAAGTAATAAGGAATGCAAGAGAGTTGTATGCTCAATCTGTTAAGTCCAAAGTAGCTGAGCAGCGGCTTGGTTCCCACCAGTTTTGGCAAATAGCAAACAGAATCCTGAACAGAAGCGTGTGCTCCATTCCAACTATTATCAATGGACCTGAGGTAATCTCGTCAGCATCAGACAAAGCCAAACTCTTTGTCAAGAACTTTGCAGCTAATTCTACCCTTTGCGACCAAGACCGCCAACCCCCAATATTTCCTCCTGTATCAGAAAACACGCTATGTGATATACGTATATCTGTACGTGATGTTGCCAAGCTAATCAAAAACCTTGATTCGAGTAAAGCAACTGGTCCTGATGGTATTCCAATTATAGTACTCAAAAAACTTCAACCTGAACTAGCGCCCATACTTACAAAACTGTTTAAACGTTGTCTTAAGGAGAATAGTTTCCCATCTCCCTGGAAAATCTCATCAGTATGCCCTGTATTTAAGAATTCAGGTGATCGCTCATCCCCCTCTCAGTACAGGCCAATAAGTCTCCTGTGCGTCATGAGTAAGTTGCTAGAATCTGTGTTAAATACAGAAGTAATCAAACATCTCAACAAAAATAACCTTCTTAGTGACACTCAATATGGTTTCCGTTCTGCTAGATCTACAGCAGATGTCCTTACAGTTATATCGCATAGGATTAGCAAATCTCTCGATAGGCTATGGCATAAAGGTTTACTTCATAAGATCGCTAGCTATGGTATAGCTGGAAAAGTCTTCTCAATTATTAAATCATTTCTTTCTGATAGGTTCATAAGAGTAGTAGTTGAGGGGCAAAAATCAGAAGCTCACAGTATTAATGCCGGTGTCCCTCAGGGATCCATCCTGGGCCCAACTCTTTTCCTGATCTACATTAATGATCTTCCAAATCATATCCTTACATCATTTGTAGACATTTATGCTGACGACACTACCATTTATGGTACCACATCTAAGACAGTAAACGACCAAGTTCTCTCCAATTCTCTGTTCTGATCTTGAGCATGTAGTACAATGGGGAAAGGAGTGGCTGGTTACTTTTAATCCATCTAAAACCAAGCTTCTCTCTTTACATCATCAACATTCTAATCCACATTTGTCATCAATTGAAATGAATGACTCTCGTCTTCAGGAGGCCTCAAGTTTTGACAAGCTTCTGGGCTTGACCATTACTCCTGATCTTAAATGGAACACATATATCAAATCTGTTGCCAAGGCCACTGGAAAAATGGTGGGATCTTTCTATCGATCCAGTAGATATCTCACTGCTGATGCTATTCTCTATCTATATAAGAGCCAGGTACGTCCAAGGATGGAATACTGTTGCCACATCTGGGCAGGAGCTGCTAGAAAGGACTTGTCCTGCCTTGATAGAGTTCAAAATAGACTTCGTAGCCTCGTAGGAGATGTCCTTTTCTCCTCCTTGCAACCTCTATCTCACAGAAGAGATGTTGCGAGTTTGTCTCTGATGTATCGTTATTTTCATGGAAAGTGTTCAACTGAGCTTCAATCTATGGTCCCCCCTCGCCAAACTTTCACAAGAAACACTCGTCTAGCTATAAACACTATCAATAATTTCCCCCACTCTTTATCTGTGCCTAAACCTAAACGTAGATTCCATGAACAAAGCTTCTTTCTTAGAACTGCACGCCTGTGGAATTGTCTTCCGTTTTCCTGCTTTCCGGCTGACTACAATATGGTTGTGTTCAAGTCTAAAGTAAATAAGTTCTTGATGAGCCGTTCCATATAAGTTATTAAATTTACCAAATTTTCATTACTAATGATTACTATATTGACCAATTTCTACTGTACACTCTTTAACCCTTATCCTTGAGTGGCCTCTGGGCCTTGATAATGTGGTGATGCCTTTGTAAAAAAAAAAAAAAAAAAAATACCATCAACTCGTGAATATATAGTTGTTGCTTATTAGGATTCCTGGTATCCTGGTACTGTAAAAGTTACATTGAGGATTCATGTAGAGTACGATTTATGGTTGCATCTCAGAAAATAGGGGTATATTTTGGGCCAGATAGAGAGGATTTACAAAATTGAAAATTGGACTGGTCCCAAAATGCATAAGTTCTGGTAGACTATGGAATTTCCATCTTTTACATAAATCCAAACCCTATATGAAAAATTTTCATTTATTTCTGAGATTAATTCATATCTACTCAATTTTTTTTTCTTTGAGAGAGTTAATAAATACCGGCCATGAATGCTCTTTAGGCATTCAATGGCTACACACAAGATTAAGCTCTCCTTTGGTGAGGGTCAGGAAAATGCCTATTCTCAAAGCTATATTTAATTACCAGTATAATACTTAGTTTTGTTCATAAATAGACACCTACTGTATGATACCATGCGCCAGTTTAAAAACAATTGAAATTTGTACATCTGAATTTATGATTCATGGCTAAAGAGATACATCATAATCAGAAAGAACACACAATTTTACATAAGACTGCCAAGTTTCATGAGAATAGCTTGAAAAATAAATAAATGGTGGCGAAATTACCAAATTTCTTGAAATGTTAAGGTCCGTAATTTAGCCCACTTTTTTTTAAAGAAAAATGTCCACGGAAAAGCCTAATTTTGGCACTTAAAATTCTCATAACTTTTGAACCACTGATGGTATTTGCATAATTCAAACGGTTTTAAGCATCTTTTACATAGCTCTTTTCATGCAAGTTGATAAAATAACAATTATCTAAAAAGAAAAAAAATCAACTTGTAATGCTACTATAAATACTAAATAAACTGTAAAAAAATTTATTTTTTTTAAATTGCTTTTATAAAAAATCATCCATATTTATAATTGATTGAGTGATGAAAGATTATCATGCACATGTAGTTACGTGATCATTACTGAGTGATGACCAACGCCTGCTTATCTACAACACAGGCTATGAACCGAGTTAGTTATCGAGTAAACTAAAATTCAAAAACACGGTTAACAATTGATAACACACAGAAACCGTTTGTAGCAGATAAAATGTCAAGTTGATAAGAGAAGTTACAGAAAGCTTCCTCATTCTCTTAATGGAGAAAAAAAAAAGATTTTAAAACTATTTTGCAATTATGTACAAATGTTTAATACAGAAAATTGTTAAATTTTATCAATTTATTGATTTTTCTGAATGTTTTTTAAATGTCATATCAATCACTTTATTTTGTAACTAACCAGCATGGCACCCGGCGTGACATGGTCATAAAATATGCTAAAATATGATACTTGAATTTGTGCAGATTACATAATTATTATTATTAAATTTTAAAATTAAAAAAAAAAAGACAAAGAAAAGAGGAAAAAAAGACAAGTATAAAGGGAACAGGTACCAAACTTTTAAGATTGAACCCCAATTTTTTTTAAAACTACAATATTTTTTCAAAATTATAGCCAAGGAAATGTTATAGAAATGTAAACACTAAAAATAAAATTAAATCTATATAAATAAAACAATAGATGTATGTGTGTGTGTATGAAAATATTTAAATGATAAACTCTTAAACTACTGGTCACATAACACATATTCAAAATTAATTTTACATCTTATCTGCCGATAGCTCAAACAGTAGGGAATGTGGCTGAAGGGCTAAATGTTTTGTGTTTAGATTCTAGCCGATGGCATCCAAGTCTTTCTTTTTTTAAATTTTGTAATCAGTATATATATATATATATATATATATATATATTATATATTCAATATAGAAATGGCTCTGTAAAATACAAAATCTGTATGAATTAAAATATATGTAAGCAGATTGGTCGATATTAAAATTTTTTAAAAAATACTTGTCCTTTGAAATATATTCACATCGAACAATAAATTACTTCCAATTGTCAAATGAATCTGTCCAAATTCTATAGCCACACTAGTGTAGCTAGACAACATTCCCGTTTCTATTATATCTGTTGACTATTCTTTCAAAAATTCTATAAGCCAAGTGTTTGAATTTGAATATATATGTGTGTGTGTGTGTATGTGTGTGTGTGTGCATGTGTAAATTCTTGTGAATCCAATTAGAAAAATGTATACAATTTAACTGTGGAACTAGGACAATTTGGATTTTGAACATAAAATTCAAGCTGGAAATCCCTCAATTTTCATTTCCAAACTATGCTGGCAGCAACTGAAGCACACTGGCCAATGAAACATTAATAATTCTATACAGGGTTGTCATTCCTTAACTTTTAAATCCAGATATACATATTTTTTTTAAATAGAAAATTGAGAGTGGTACCCTTGGTTCTATGTTGAGATAGTTTGACCTGGTTTTGTCTGATGAGCTTTTCTGAGCAGAAACTAAATTGTTTTATTTTGCTGTACAGTTTGTGAGAGTTTTTAACTTTTCTATCTTTACTTTGGTCTGTGACAGTTTCTTCCCTTTGTTGCCTTGGTTTGGACTGCTGGCATGTGCAGTTGATGCATCAAAAATATAGGATAAATAAACATTCATACTGATATTTGGGAATTTTTTTTTTATTATTTTTAATGGGAAAATATGATTCAGCTTTAAAATAGCTTCGATAAACTGAAGTTCAACTGTATTCAGAAAGGAAATATTTTTTAAACATTTTCCATAATATTTGCAACATGTGTTTCAAGTGTAATGCTTTCACCAGATGAGGTGTCCATTCTTCTGAGAGCTTCAGTATTTAGAAGAATTAATGTCGCATTTGTAGTTTGCATATTGCAAAACAAACTTTATAAAAAGTATGACTAATTGCAATCCATGACAAAAATATATACAATTTTTATTTACAACAAATAAGCAACTATTACATAATTCAAAACAAAGTTCAAGGATGGATAAAGGAGATAAAAGAATGTGAATTAATCATTGCAACAATTATTTGCATTTGTTACTGTGTAAGAAATCAGCAGTTTCAATAGGTTTGTTTTTATAGATGTTGCATAGGGGACATTCATATTGGAGAGACACGGCGGACATGGGGGAGATACATTTCTTGTAAGACTTACATAAAGTTCATAATATCGATGAGGGAGACAAAGTTCATATTAAGAATGTTTCACACATTACCTTTTGCTGTTGAATGATGACACGACACAGTTTTACAAAAACATAACTTCTTTATTATTGTATCGACTGGTCGAATGATGATGACGTCAAGGAATTCAAAGTCGTACTACATGATTAAACATTCTCGCTTCGCTTCTAAAGGGGCCCTCCTCTGATCATGTCAGCTCTGTCCGACTGTCTCTCTGACTGTTCGATCCGGACTCGACTGCCTCTGATCTTCGACTCAACTAGCTCCTATATTGAGAATTCATTTTTGCTATGACATCATATGTGTGGTTCAAAACGTGATTGACTCACGTGGCTTAAACATATGTGGCTCGGCGCATGTTCCCAACACACACTTCTGCAGACAAAGAATTCCCACTAACCTATTTTTCAATATATTTTGAAATTGTATTGCTTGTTAATTCAATTTCCATAAAAGAATTGAACAATTCTTTTTACAAACAAACATATCTAAACTATTTTATGGGAAATTTAACAATAGTCAAATTTCAACATTTCATTTTTTGAATCTATCTCTGAACCTTGCTTACAAAGTTCGAATCTCGGTCTATCCTAATTCATTTTCCACTTATCTAATGTTTTTCTTATTTACAAGAAAAGAAGACCCTTTTCTTGTAATATAGAAACCAGGATTTGCGAAGTCGCTGTGTAAGAACATAGTAAATCTAATAGGTATGTAATCATAGCAACTGTGATGACCACGTTTACTCGCACAATATTTTGGCTTCAAAATAATACTTTATTTACAAATATATTTATTCCTATAAAATAGTATCAGCCTTCTAGTGTTTATGTATAAACAGTCATGCGAGTATATAATTACAATAAAAAAAAAAAAAAAATCAGTGTTTCAGAATCAGAACAGATATAAATCTACAGCAGTATTTGCATATGTGATTTATTGTTTAAAAGTGCTCAATATATTTTCAGATAAAGCTTTATATAAATATGTTGTCGCTTATCTTAATTTATTGTAGTTACAGGATTCATCTAATTCTCAAAAGTGCTTTAATAAATCCTTGGACATTGTTATACATTTAAATACAAATTAAAATGCATAAAAACATTTTCCAAATGGCTTTAATTTTTGAATGCTTGTATGCGATTTCAATTAAATATATACTAAATTGTTTTAGCTTTGCTGATTGTGTATATATACTCACACACACTGATATATGTCCGGTGTCCTGGACGATGAGGTATCGTTATAGATCAGCAGGGCAAGTGATGCTTTTGGAAAGTTGGACAGGCGTTTGTGGAGCTGTCATGGGATGTTGCTGCCAACTGTTTATGCTGCATGCGTTCTCTCTGCCCTTCTCTATGTCTGTGAAACTTGGACAACATACAGGAAGTATTTGAGACGTCTCGAGCGGTTTCATCAGATGTGCCTACTGTGAATCTTAGGTGTGGGTTGGCAAATGTATGTCAGTGATGTGGAGGTGCTTGAACGAACCAAATGTCTAAGCACTGAAGCTCACATTATCAAACAGACCAAGATGGAATGGACATATGGTGAGGATGTTAGACAGTCGACTTCCCAAACAACTCCTTTATGGTGAGCTCGCCGAAGGAAGACGTCTGGCTCAAAAGCCTAAAATGAGATTCAAAGATTGTTTGAGGTCCCCCTTAAAAAATGTGAGATAGATGAAAGAACCTGGGAGAGTCTTGCTTTGGATCACGGAGAGTGGAGAAGGACCTTGCAGGGAGGTGTGGGCAAGTCTGAGGCAGATCGAACCCAGTATGAGCGGCTGAAGCGTGATATCTGGAAAGGGAGGGTGAAAGGAGCCATGGATGGACGGGGGCGTCAAATTGGTCTGGAGTGTGAGGAAGATTATGTCTGAGCAGAATTGGGCTGATGAGCCACCAGACTACTCATCGGCACAGTGAAGCACAAAGCAGTCTTGTGTTGCAAGAGCTAACCTGTGTCAATTGTGGCCAGATGTACAACACAGCAGGTGGTTTGAAGCGGCATTTGATTATACATAAAAGAGAACATCAAGAATGTGCTGCTAGTGGTGCACATGTCTGCACAATGTGTACCAAGGAATGCCAGAGTTTGGCAGGGCTTAAAAGCCACCTTTGTGCAGCCCATCACTGAATGTTTTCGTGTTTCTGTATACCTTTTTTTTTTGTGTTATATCAAGTAATGGCAATGTTCGAAAACGAATTTGTTGCTATTATATATATATATATATATATATATATATATATATATATATATATATATATAATAAAGCTGTGTGTGTGTGTCTGGTCACAAATAGGCTCCTATATGGTTGACTATTTTAAAAAACTGATTACATATAATGCTAGATGTATCGAGACACAGGAATGGGTATGTTTGATCTGGCAGAACGGTGGTTCATTAAAATTGTGGGGTCTGTATTCGCACCTGGTTCACAAAGTATGGAAATAAAAAATTTAAAAATTAAAAAAGAACGTTTACAAGTGTTTTTTGTGGGGTCTGCGTTTGCGCCTGGCCTCCATAGAATGGAAATAGACACAAACTTTAATAAAGACTTTTCATATCTATCTGTGTAAGTATACTTTGATAATTATGTTTCAGTTTGAAGAAATATGGTATAATAAAATTATGGGGTGTTCATTTGTGCCTGACCTCCATAGAATGTAAATATGTCACAAAGTTTAACAAGGTTTTTTTAATATAGATCCACAGAATATTGTGATAAGTGTTTCAGTGTGAACAGGTATTATATAATAAATTATGGGGTGTATCTATTTTATTTTTACTTTCATCATATTTTGCTTTGGTTTTGATACCCCCAAATTCGAAGCTATCTCTTTACAACCCTTTCTTTTCATAACCTATCATACTTTCATAAATCAGAGTTCATTTTCTGTAGGCTGTTTTTGAACCCAGTTAACGACGGGTATTTTGCTAGTATATATATATATATATAAAAACAAGAATACAAAGTGAATTATTGAGGTTGATTATATATATATATATATATACATTTATAAACCCAAAATCCACTACATAAATGCTTGTTGATTGCAGACAAAGTGATTAATCAATTCTTTAGACAACTTATATTCAAGAAAATCTTTCCATCAAAAACAAAAAGTTTCTAACATTTTTGAATGTTTATATAAAACAAGATTCTAAAAAAAGTATAAAAGATAACAGATAAAATTTTCATCAATTAATTTTTGATATAAATACACAATCTGCTAGAATCATTATCTTTATATTAAGCATTGTAACCAATTATGATTCATGTTTGCTAATATTGGTTGCTTTATCATATTTGAATATACAGAGCTTTGAATTAATATCAATTATCAGTTTTTTTTATTTATAACATCTCTTCACTTCAACATATTCTTTATTGATGGATTTTCTAAGTTAGACCCAAATAGTTTTTATTGTACAATATCAAATTTCATTCTGAATAGCCATTCTCTTTATTTAGCATTGGTCCATGTTGTTTAGAAAAAAAAAATTGTATTTAATATTTTTGCTCATATACTTTATATTTCGAGTCACTATTTTTCTGGAAGCTTTCCAAATTCAATAGTCTACTTTTTCTCTTATGTTATCTTGTAAATGTGATATTTAAATTGTGAACACAAATCATTATATGAGCAATATCTAAACATAAAAATTATGGTTGGTTATCGACTTTTTCACACTTTTCTAACAAACCCAAATTAATTATGAACCACAATATTCTGAGGATTGTTTAAAATAATTTTACAATCAAAACACTAGGCCCTGACTTCAGGACCTTTCTAGAGTAAGTGAGAGGATACATTTAACCTATACCCCCACTCCAAAGTTTCTTCTTCATATTTAAAAATATGCAAATTTTCACACTAACATTTGTAAATTTAGTTTACAGTTCAATTTAAAACAAATACAGGTTAAGACTGGAATAAACAAATACACATTGTCAATATGCATTGCGGTTTTGTAGTCTAGAATGTAGATGAAATAAAATCTATGTTTTTTATATTAATAAATATTTAATAACTAGCGGGGGTACGTTGCCCGAGTGTTTGTTTCCGGGACGGGGGGGGGGGGGGGGGAGAGAGTTTTAAAAAATGTTATGGTAGGCAAGTAGGAAGGATCAAACCCGGAGTCATGAGTAAAAGTAGGAAAATAAAGTGTGAAAAAAAAAAAAAAAAAAAAAAACCATCTGCAACGTTAACAGTTCGGCCACCAAGAAAAGTCCATTCCAGTTGTTTAGGAAAAAAAAAAAAGAAAAAAAAAAAAACGACTACGATAGGTCGGCGCGAACGTGAAAATATAATGTGAATTGTCCAGCACGCTAACCACTACGCCACAGAGCACTGCAGCTTAGTTTAGTGATTTTAAATAACTTCACATGAAAGAACTACGAAGCCAAACCGGTGTTCTCTTCTCAACTCTTCCTTGTGAACGATCCCCAAACGGTGTTAAGTGGTGGCAGGGGGAGGAGGAATTTATTAGAGAAAATATTTTACCACTTCCATTGATCTTAACCGATTTTGGCCGTGACTTCTCAGCAGAAAAAGTATAGAAATCTAAGATTATCGAGGAATTTGAGAAATAATAAGCCTATAACACACCTCAGATATTGTTCTGCCGTTTGTGCATATTATATTTGCATGAAATATCTTGATTTTTAATCCTATTAAGGTCAAAATCCGACGGGAAAAAATGAGTTCATTTTATTTATATTTAATAATAATAAAAAAATTTACAATTGCTTTTATTCGAATAAATGCTCAGTTTGAAAATAACAATTTTTATTGCAATTTTAAAACTAAACCTCCTATCGCCCATATTGAATTGCCTCCTTAAAAGGACAGAGTTACAGGCAAGCTTTTTTATATGGGTGGGTGGGGGATATCAGCACTTCAAATTCATTGGATGAAGCAAAAGTAAAATTGTCTCAGTCAAAAAGGATTTCCCTCTCAGAGAACAGACACTACACCTCGATCTGTTTAAAGGCTAGGAAGTAAAAAAAATTTAAAACTGAAAGTGCAAGGGCTTTCAGCTCATTGAATGATTAAGGATATGTTCTGCTTGAACTTCCTTGCTCCAAGGAATCCTGGTTAAATTCTGCAGTTGTGTTAAACCATCAAAGCTCTGAAATGTTGGCAGGCTGACAACTGTCAGTTTTATTCTTTCTCTCTGCAGCAGATTTGCGTTTATATGTTTGTGTAATACGCAACACAAGGCAATTAAAATGATTAAGATGAAAGGAGAAAAAAATAATCAAAATCTATTAATAAACATCAGACATGATCTGGTTTATGTGTATTTTATCTATATTTAACTTGGATAAAAATAAACACTGAATTTCTTTTTTTTAATTTACTATTAATCGAATATTTATGGATATTTAAAATAAAGAAAACCAAAATGAAGTTTTAAAAAATTTGTATTCAATTGTTTTTTTTAAAATTACATTTTTTTTTTTAATTGTTGCATTTCACATGAACAAACAAAACATCCACAATTTTCAAGAGAGAAAACATTCACGTGACTTAAAAAAAAAAAAAAAAAAGAGAAAACTGGAATATAATAATAAAACAATTAAAAAACAATATAATGCAACAAAATAGATTTGTGCAAAAAAAGAAAAAAAAGAAAAAAGTGAAGCATGCATCGTTCCCCATGAGTGCACAGTGAACGAAGCATAAAAAATTACTAAGTTCAGCATCCCCCCTACACACATTTAGTCCCAAAAGTTCCTATCCAGGGGACGTCAAATCCTAGTGAAAATGAACAAACAGTGCAGTTTTAGGCCTTTACATATGTAAATTTGAGTTCTGCACCAGGTTTTCGCTTTTCAGCTGTTGTCCTAGCTCATTATCAAATTTTACAGAGTCAATAATTTGGCAATCATTATGATCGATTTCAGTAGCAAATCCGAGTTAAAAAAAAATTGTAAACATAACTATATTTTGAATAATTTTTCTTTAAGCCCTCCGTCCGGCCATCATTGGATAAATACATCTAATTCGCAATAGAAGTCTTGATATTTATTGCTTTTAAGACAGTTTACTAAATAAATAATTTAACCTTCATCAGGTAAATAATTTTAATACTTTAAAGAAAATTAATTGAACAATCAAAGAAATGTAATAACACAGCATTTTAGACCTTTGTCCTCATTAACATTGATATTTAGACCTTTCCATACCAAGTATTATCATTATTATAATAGTTATTCAAATCAAGTATTTTAGTTGATAAATACTAGTGTTGAGACGATTAATCAGAATTGGAAGAATTGGAACTTTTGGGAGTATCGAAATTGGTATTGGAAAATTTTGTATCTATTTTCTGATGCTAAAAACGATTCTTATAATAATCTTTTTTATTTGATTTTGTTGAGAACAAAATCTTCCACTGCTGGTAGTAATAATAAAATAGTTGCTAACGCACTTACTGATCCGCGCTATTTTTTAAATCATATTTCCAAGCTAATTAAAGTTTTATGATATGTTTTTTATTCAATTGTAAGGTTACAAAAATAGGTACAGAATAGATACAAAACACCCTCCCCTCCCCATGTTAAGAATGGCTTTTTAAATAATAACATTATTATTTCACACGGATCAATAAGTGCATGATTACCATAAAATAAATATTTATTGATTTTAAATTAACAGTAAAATTAAAATCTATATACATTTAACACGTGGTTTATGGTAATTGGAAAAATAGCAATTCTATAGTTACATATTTAGAGATTTATAAAGAATCAGAATCGAAAATTGGGTAAGAAATGGTAAAAATATTTGAATCGCCTATACCTAATAAATACTTTAAGCATCAAGTAAAATTATTTGAATACAATTGTAGACAGAAAAAAAAAAAAAAAATAAAATAAAAAATAAAGACAAATTCAAAAATATAGATTTATTGATCAATTTAAAAACAAGAGAGTACAGTGTGTAGGGGTTACGAAAGCTCTTTATGCAAGCCATTTTGAAGCCTAATGCTTCTCATCGGTATATATTTGTCTATTATCAATATCTTTTCTTCTTGCATCTAAGCTCCACCAACATGTCAACCTTTTTATGTCAAAAAAAGTCTATTTAAAGAATCCTTATATACTTCTTTAATATATATCAATCAACATTGTTACTGTATGTAAAATCTTAGCAATTTCCCATTCTTCTATTTCAGCATACCTGTGATTCCAAATGAATTAAGCCTTATTAAATGGTTTTCATTAGTCTTCCATGTTCCGAATCATTACAATTTAATCATTTAGAATCTAATCCAAAATGGATAATTTCTGAAGCCACAGTATTTCGATGTTAACTCTTCAGCACCTGATTCTGCAGATCATTGAACACATTGGCTGTATAAACACAACAACTTTCTAAGGTCAATTCACTGTCCACCCAAACTTTCTTACCAACTACATCTCCCATCTAGTGCACAAATTAATAGCAAATTGTGACTCATATGAATCAGCCATCGCTAAACTCCATTCTTTTTTCATAAAGCAATCTAACATTGTCCATTCTAGACATTTTTTGGCAACCTCCAGGCAATAGCCTGGCGAAAGTTTGATGATTTTTTGCAGAAGCTAAATTCGCTTATTGTAGATTGTCGCTTTGAAGCAGTAATGGCCGAAGAACATTGTTACCAAGCAGTCCATGATGCCCTCATAACAGGCATTTGCTCTCATACAATCCGACGACTCTTAGAACACTCAATTTGAAAGACGCTTCTGACTTAGCTCTAGAAATAGCCAGAAACAAGCTGAATCTTATATCAACCTCACAACATGTGGCGTCTGACGATCAAATCGCTCCCCTAAGAAGGTGACTTCTGCCTGTGAATCATCGATAACATCCATTGTAACCGCTGCATCACCTGATTGTTTGTCGAAAGTCATAATTAAACTTTCAGTGAATGGAATAATCCTGGAAGCTCTGGTGGATACTATTAGCTCAGAAAGCTATATATCATCAAACATCATCCATAAGTACAACCGACCAACACAAACTCCTCGCAAGAAAATATCAATGGCATTCACAACCTTATCAAGCAATACATTAGGTCACTGCTACGCGACATTAGCATATAAAGGGTTTACCTTTTTTTTTTATTTTTTTTATTACATTTTCACCCCAAACAAGGCAAATTGCCACTTTGGTGTAGGGGGCTACTATCAGGGGCAACAACTACTGGGGTACTATGTAGGGATTTGGGCAGCAAGGTGTCGGTTCATGTTACACTTGAACTTCTGCACGTCAGTACTATTGGGG
The DNA here is from genome assembly GCF_053919585.1 of Euprymna scolopes. Taxonomy (NCBI): domain Eukaryota; kingdom Metazoa; phylum Mollusca; class Cephalopoda; order Sepiida; family Sepiolidae; genus Euprymna; species Euprymna scolopes. Next base: position 15,556,867 of record NC_136497.1, read on the forward strand.
AAGCAGGGACCTGGAATGGAATTCCAGAGTCTTGCGGTTCTGGGGAAGAAACTATTGGAGTAAAAAGATCTTTTACATCTAGGGACCTCTACAGTGTGGGGGTGGGATCTAGTAGCCTGTCGGGTTTGTCGAGGGTGCTCGCGTCGTGGGGGCACAAGTGATTGCAGTTCGTCAGAGCATTCACCACTAAAATACTTGTAGAAAAGGCAGAGGGATGCAACATTTCGTCGATGGGACAGAGGCTGAAGCTTAGATGCCAGTTCAGGGCCTATCAGGTTTGCGACTCTCTTTTGAACCTTGTCAAGGAGCGAGAGACTAGTAGCAGATGCACCAGCCCAGATGTGGCAGCAATACTCCATACATGGGCGAATGGTGGCCTTATAGAGGTACAGGATACTTTCGGGTGTTAGTAGTTTTCTAGCACGGTAGAGAGAGCCTACCTTTCTTGCAGTGGCCCTGGCAATGCCTTCAATGTAATTGTTCCAACTTATGTTTCCTGTGAACGTTAGGCCAAGGAGTTTGAAAGATGGACTCTCAGATAAAGAGTCGTTGGCCATTGCTATGGGTGGTAGAGAGGGTTTCTTGTAATTATTGAATGAAACTAGTTTAGTCTTGGCAGCATTGAACGCGACCAACCACTTTTGTCCCCATTCCACCACAGATTGGAGATCATCCTCTAGTGTTACTGCCATTTCTTTAGAAATGTGTTCATTCGTCTTCCTGTCGTGTCTGCCATAGAGTGTAGTGTCATCAGCATATATACCCATCTCAGAGGCAATGTTGTCGGGGAGGTCATTTATGAATATCAGGAACAATAGAGGTCCAAGGATAGAACCCTGGGGCACTCTCGCATTTATATCATATTGTTTAGATGTGCGACCGTCGAGGACTACCTGGATTTTTCTCTTATCTAAGAAGGATTTAATTATGTTAAGTATTCTACCAGTGATACCGTATGATCTGATTTTACTGAGGAGACCCTCATGCCATACCCTGTCAAAAGCCTTAGATATATCTAGAGCTACCGCTCTGCCTTCCCCCGCTTTGTCCAGTGAATGGTATATACGTTCAGAGATCACAGTGAGGATGTCTGCTGTGGAACGGGCTTGTCTAAATCCATATTGTTTGTCAGTCAGTAGTTTAGCATCTGTAAGATGATGGACTAGAGCATGGTTAATTATGGTCTCAAATATTTTGGCAAAAAGTGGGAGGAGGCTAATGGGGCGATAATTTGATGGGTCTGTCCTTTCGCCAGAATTCTTGAATACTGGTACAACAGAAGCAGTTTTCCAACAGCCCGGAAAGCAAGCTTCATTAAGACATTTGTTGTAGAGTTTGGAGAGAACTGGAGCTACTTCGGCTGAGCACTTTTTTAATAGCACAGCTGGGATAAGATCGGGTCCACATGCTTTTGAGGTGTCAAGGTTTTTTATGATAGCATGCACCTGAGCAGGGGTGGTTTTCAGATCGTCTAGTGTGGCGTCTGTCCACATAGGAAAGTCAGGTAGGGGGTGGTTGGAAGGGTCCAGTGTGGAGTTTGAGGCAAACCGACTGGCAAGCATGTTAGCCTTGTCGGTTGCTGAGGAGACAACCTCGTGATTGTTGGTTAGTGGGGGAATTGTTGATTGCCCATTATTTACTACACTGTTGTAGATTTTCCAGAAGTCTCGAGTTCCTAGTTTTTGTGCTTCGATGCGCTTTTTAGTGGTTTCCGTAAATTCTCTCTTAGCTGTCGCTATTTCTTTCTTAACATTATTTCTAGCTTCTATATACTTCAGTCTGTTTGAACTGGACTTATGTCGGTTAAACCTACGGTATGCATGCTGCTTTTGAGTAATGGCAGTTGCACAAGTCGACGTAAACCATTGGGGAGAGTGGGGCTTACTATAAAATTTCCGCATGGGAACATGCGCTTCGATTGCAGTTTTGAACCAGTCAGTGGTCTCGTTTGCACATTGTTCAGCAGGGAGAGAGAAAATATTTTTCCATGGAGCATCTCTGATTAGTTCCCTGATGGCTTCCCAGTCAGCCTTATTATAATATCTCGTTGTTTTGAGCACTGGCTCTTCAGTTTTGGCTCTAGAGTTTAGGGCGATTTCAACCATTATCACTGCATGATCAGCGTTCCCGAGTGGGCTGTGGGCCTTCGTTATGCAGTCATCGGGAACTGTGGTCAAAAACAGATCTAGAAGTGATGCGTGTTGTTCTTCCTGGTCAGGGAAACGGGTTGGAAACGTAACAATTTGTGATAGGGAGTGAGATATAGCGAAGCTATGGGTTGTGCTGCCCGCTGCATCTGTGTGAGTAGAGAATCCAAGCCAGTTTTTGTGGTGGACATTAAAGTCACCAAACACATGTATTTGTGTGCTAGTGTCGAGGGACAGTGCCGTGTCTATGCTGTCAGATACTTTGTTTATTATGGAGCAGTCCGGAGTCGAGGGAGAGCGGTAGAGAAAATAATAGTAGCTAATACTGTGTTGCACGTTTAGTCTAAAGCACATAAAGGCTTGATCATCTGTTTCTAGGTTTGTTTCTCTAGTCAAGGGAAGGGTATTACGAATGTAAACTCCAAGTCCGTGCATATGTCTGTCAGAGTCCTTACGGCAGAGTGGGAGATATCCAGGCATGTTAAAGTGGTTAGAGGGAATGGAGGAGTGTAGGTTAGTCTCACTTAGTGCTAAGATATCCGGGGTATTTGTTAAGAGAAATGCTTCAACATCAGCTAAGTTAGTTCTAAGCCCACGGATATTTGTGAATGAGAGCCTCAAGGGAGGAGGCAAGTTGAATTTGTTTGTCCCTAAGCCTGGTTTAAGCATATTTTTAGATTGTACTGTCGTCATTTTTTTTTTAAGAGTTTCGGTAAGGGGGAGCTAAACAAGAGTTTATGCGGAGCTTCAGACATGCATCACAAGTAGACCATCAGCTGACCTTTCTCCAATTAGGATTGTGGCCTCAGGAAAGCCCACCGGGGATGAGTGCAGGGTCTCTTTCCATGCGCGTCATGGCACTACAAACAACCCGATATTATTCAACTGTTGATGGAGCAGCCGCTCTAAGCGCTACCAAAGAGTTAGGGCTCCTGTACTACCAGTCGGGAACAGCAGCCAGGAACTGTCAATCCGGTACCCTCAACCCTTTAGAAGAAGGTCAACCCAATCTAATCGCTCAGGCATATCTTATACTCAAGCACTCCCAAATGTTCAGTTTTAGGGGTGGGGCATGCTGGGAATGGGGAAGAACCGCGTTCATTGCCCTAGCCAGGAAACAAGATCTACCGCTGGGTATTTCTGTCGAATCACTGAGATAGTGTCTCTGCGCTTGACTAATAGGCAAAGAAGGAGTATTTTAAACTTTTAGTCCTTTCTTCTTTGCTCAGGCATCTTACTTGGTCACAACTTTCTCTAACTACATACAAAAGTAGAAATACTCTTTGGGGGTCACAAAGATCCCTTCTCTGTATGCGCCGTAATGTTTCTCCACCACTATTCGAACATTTCTCACTTGGTTGCAAACCTATTGCTAAAAAATCCAGAAGACACTCACTGATCCATCTGAAGTTTATACAATCTGAAATTCATGACCTTCTAAAAGACAATGTTAGTGAACCTCTTGCTCTCCGTGGAGAACACAATTCTAGTAACCACTAACAAACAATCAACACAAAATGCATCTTGTCATCAACTATAGTTAGACAATCAACCGGTTCACATACACGTGATGCTTATCCTTTACCAATGAAAAAAAAAAAAAAAAAAAGAAAAAAGAAAATCGCTTGCTATTCCGTTTTTACCCTGGACTTGCAGAATACATATCAAATACCAATACAAGAGGAGATAAAATTTACAGCTTTTGAAGTCTGTATATATCAATTCTGCCATATTCCATTTGCCGTAACAAACGGTGTATCATGTTTCCAATTATTATTAGACAATCTAATAAAACGCGAAAAGGTTGCCGACACTTTGCGTATGTTGATAACATCACTACATGCGGCCGTAATATGATGAAATATAATGAAAACCTTAATCGTTTCTTAGATGTTGCCAGGAAGTATGGCAAAAGTTTCAATGAGAACAAAAGTATTAGGGTATGAAGCGTCATTTAGAATTGTAAATCCAGATGCTGAACGCTTCCGTGCTTTGAGATATTTACCTCCACCACAATCACAACAGCAGGTTGTCGGAATGTTTTCATCTTATGCTCAATGGATTCCTCGTTTCTCAAAGAAAATTCAACAGCTAACACAGAACCAAGTCTTCCCTCTATCTGAATCCTGCTTAGCAGATTTCACCATTCTCAAAGAAGAACTCTAGCATGCTTAACTTACAACAATTGATTCCAACATACTCCTTACTGTAGAAACCAACACTTCAGACGTTGCCCTGGTTGTCATTCTCTATCAGAATGGACCGCCCAGTTGCTTTCTTTTCCCGATCTGTTTCAGTCAGCAAGCAACATCAGTCTTCAGTTGAAAAAAAAGAAAAAGAAAACATGCCATCATCGAAGTAGTGTGCAAATGGCGTCACCATCTTATCGGTGCTGCCTTTAGACTCATTACAGACCAACGCTCCACAGCTTTCATATATGACCTGAAACACTATAGAAATATACCATCTTGGGAAAGATAATGCAGCGGCAGACACTTTCTCGAGCAGTTTGCTCCTCAACTAATTCAACATTAATTTATTTTATTGCGGACTATTATTCTCATCTTTATTAGTTGTTTTTTCACGACGTTTTGGCCAACTATTCCTCAGGCCTTCGTTAGGTGGTAACCGCGACGGATAGGAACTTTGAATCTCCTAACTCTATTCTCATAATAACTAATAAAGATGAGAATAATAGTCCACAATAAAATAAATTAGTATAAATAATACTCATCTCAATAATGAATTCTAATTAAAATAATATATAGACTAATTTAACGTTTTATTGTGTCATCCAGGCATCACACGAATGTCTCATTTTGTAAGTTTGTGTAACCTCCCTTACTCCATTGAGGATACTCAAACTATTGGAAACTGTTTTAGTTTGTGCAGGATTAAAACTGCAATTTTAATTTTTTCATCCCGCTAATTTTAAGCTTGTCAAAGCGACACAACTATTTGAACATGTAAATATTGACTTTCAAGGTCCCCTGCCATCTAATAGTCGAAACAAATATCTATTAACAATTATTGACGAATATTCACACTTCCCCTTTGCTTTTCCTTGTCAAGGTATGTCCTCACAAACGGTCATAAATTGTTTGTCAACTATTTTTGCTGTTTGGCATGCCTTCCTTTATTCACTCTGACAGAAGTCCATCATTCCTTTCAATGGAACAGATTTTTTGCATAGAAAGGGAATAGAAATGAGCCATACAATCGCCTATAACTTTCAAGGAAATAGCCAGGTAGAACGACTAAATGCCATGTTATGGAAAACAATATCGCTGGCAATGAAGTCGCAAAGACTGCCGAGTTCTCATTGGCAATCAGTTTTGTGCAATGCCTGGCATTCCATTTGTTCGTTATTGTGTATTGCCACTAACGCTACACCTCACAAGCAACTATTCAAATAGTTCAAAATAGACTTCGCAACCTAGTAGGGGATGCCCTTTTCTCTGCCCTGCAACCGCTTTCTCAAAGAAGAGACGTGAGTCTGTCTCTGCTTTATTGTTTTTTCATGGCAAGTGTTCATCTAAGTGCCAATCTATGGTTACCCCCCACCCCCTACCTGAAAACACTATCAATAATTTTTCCCACTCTTTATCTGTGCCTGAACCTAAATGTTGGTTATTTTTTAGGGTTGTTTTTGTTTTACGGCATATCAACCCTTTTCAGGTGATTTTGAAGAAAATGTTTTTAATAGAATATATATATATTTTTTTTCAAATCAGTTTCTATTTAACCCATAGTTGGAACCCTAACAGGTACTACCACTTCGGGTCAGAGTGGACCTGGGAGCAATGGCAATTAAGGGGTGTCTCCACACCCCCAAAGCCCACAAGCTGGGCCCTCACCATCAGATATAGTTTAAGATCATATCCAGGACCGAACCTAAACATAGATTCCATGAACAAAGCTTCTTTCTTAGAACTGCACACCTGTGGAACTCTTCCGTTTGCTTGCTTTCCAGCTGACTACAATATGGTCATCTTCAAATCCAACGTAAACAAATTCTTGGTGAGTCATTCCCCTTAAATAATCCAATTTACCAAATTTCCACTAATGATTACTACGATATTGATCGTCCCATTGACTACTGTACACTCTTTAACCCTTATCCTGGAGTGGCCTCTGGTGACTCCTACATAAAAAAAAAAAAATCGGAAATCAGCATCCGGTACCTCTCTTCCTAGCTGGTTTTTGAATCCAGGTCCAATCCTGATGAAACGTAACGTACAGTCATTTAAGTATGAACCCTTTATCGACAAAGTTGAATTGCTAGAATGTAACCCTCAATACAGCCATGTTAGACTTCCAACTGGAAGGGAGAAAACAGTGTCGCTGCGTCAACTTGCCCCAAAACCACAAAATGTAGCACCTAATACTGTTATCTCACCAGAGACTCCATCTCAACAACCAAATGCCTCATTTGAATCGGGTGTATCAGATATCTTGTGAATCCTCACAGGCTGATACATGCTCGATAAAAACCTATCAGAACTTATCTTTAGACAACAATGTGTCCATCCCTACCATCTAAGAAACAGAGATACTTGAACCTTTGTACATCATTTCATAACCTCTCCCTGAACTCTTTCCATTCAGGGTGAATGTCATCGTAACATTGTTACTTGTGCAAAATTTTAGCAATTTTTATTCTTCTATTTCAGCATGCATATCTGTGATTCTAAATGATAAAGACTTATTAACTGGTCATCATTCGACTTACATGTTTCGAAGCATTACTATATATATATATATACGTACACACACACACACATTTTTCTGTTAAGTTTACCAAAGAGTTAATAGAGATGACTTTAAAATCAAAGAAAATGTCAAATAGATTAAGAGATAAAACTTGTCTCCTGGTCATAAAAGAAACAAAAATGTTCATTTTGAAGAGGAGTACTCAATCTGTATATTTTACAATGAAAAAATTTTCAAAATTCAAACTTAAAAATCAAAGTATTGAAAAAATCTTGAGCCAATCCAACGCAAACACATTGTCAAAGTTTTTTGTCACAATCAACAGGGATATATTAACAAAGATGTTGACTAGGTTAGTTTGGAAAATATAAAAAGTTATTGAAACAAACCGAAATGGGTCATAGACAGAATTAAAAAAAAAAATCAAAAAAAAAAAAAAAATCACAAGTGATAATTATTATCTGGATATAATAAAAAAAAAAAAAAAAAAAAAAAAAGAAGCGGCAACTTGTAATGCATAAATTAAAATAACTAACTCGTGCATTCTAGATTTTTATCCCGATTGCACATACGGGACTTTCTTCTATTTTGCAATTAAATTATACATCTCACGAGATCTAATTATATTAGCAAAGTACAACTTAAATAATTGAAATATTATTCACAGTTGGAGTGAAAGCCATTAAAATAGGCTGGAAAATCATTAATATCGTTAGCGTCAGGATCTATTTTTAGATGCAGTTAAGCATCTTGAGGAATTGGTCTCTTCGTCCTTGAGTTTGAAATTGCTTTTTATCATAAAAAAGCATGCAAATTAAATGGACTCTTATTTTAGATGCAGGCAAGAATATCTACAGCTAGCTTGATCGATCATGCTTAAGTCTGAAACAGCAATTTCTTTGGTTAGTCACAGTTGCTGGATCTGTGCCTCAAAACTCTGACAGAGACCCTATACATTCGTTGAGATCATAAGTGGGTTTAGTCAGTATCAAGGAAGTTTTTCAGTAAAGCAGCCTATGCTGGTATGGTCACCTGCAGCACATAAATCAGTGTCACCTAGAAAAACTGAGCATCGTCATCCCTGGCTCCTATCTTCAAGGCTGCCCATGGAAAAGATGAATTGACTACATCAATGAGAATTGGAAGAACATCGGCCTCAAATCTGAACAAGCAATGGATTGATAGTGGTGGCAAATGAACATCAGACATGGTTGACATAGAAATTCCAACCCTCGGACACAGGGAAAAAAAGGGAAGTAAAACTAACAAGTTACACTTGGATGTGAAACAGCAATTTCATTGTTAAATGTACAGATTGAAGGGGCCCATCTGAAGACAGCATCCATCTTGGCCATTCTTTGACCAGTAGTTCAATGGTTATGATAGCGAAATAGAAACAACAGAAGAGAAATGTTAAACATCCAACAAAATAGACAAAAGAGTTACACACACAAAAAAAAAAAAAAAAATTTATGTTGGTTATGATTAGGCGACAAAAAAAATCATGTAAAAGCCCTGGGATGGTGGGGAGCGATGCGGAATAAATTTCATCAACGATGATATTCTCTCATTTTAAGAGTCAGTATCATTCCAAAAAGTTCGGATTACTCAACTCATTTTTTTTAGGTTGTTGTTAGATCATTGTTGTCGTTGATCCAGTCAACAGGTAGGTTTTTCCCTCAGGTGTACAAGTCAAGAAAAAATAGACAGTGCGCATAAAAAAAACGAAAAAAATTTGTAACATACTGACTCAGTCCTAGTGATGCATAAAACTGACGACCTACCTCCATTCCCTCATTGCGTAAGACATCTACTTGACAAAATAATCTATCTTTACTTTGTCTCACTTTCCAACCGAGTTGAACTGAGGGAGTCAAAAGCCGTTCTAGAACTCTTTCAGAGTTGAAAACAAAACGTAGGTAGGATATGTTATAATAACATGAAATCAAAACAAAATCTTTCATAAAATCCAACAAGATATTAATAAATATATAGCAACACAATACAAGCAAACTAACTTATGTTAAGATTAAATATTCATCTTTATGATTTAAAAAACATTCCACCAGAAAATAGTTCATTTAATTTTTTTTTTTTTAAATATTTACTCTCAAAAACAAAAGGAACAAATAAAAGAAAATGAAAAGAGAGAAACATCAGATTAAAATATGCAGATTGAAAAGATGTTATATAAAACAAATTTGTTTTTTTCTGAATCAGAACTGCATAGAAAGTTACGAGAGCATAGACATCTATGTAAAGATTGTCTGTTTACAAATACCTAGAGCTTTAGAGATAGACCCCCATAAGCATATATATTCTGAAACAACATTGACTAGGTACTTGGATAAGAAAAAAAAAATCGTTTTAATAATGTAGAGATCAGTGTTTGCAGCAGATATCCATAAAAAGGAAATACAACTTCTTACTTTATTTTATTTATTACTTAGAAAATTTAGAAATTAAAAAATATGTCCCCTGTAGTCACATTCTTCTGCTAGTAAGAAATAAATATATGGTGTTTTTTTTCCACGGAAATCACCCCAGACAAGGCATAAAACCACTTAAGATACTTATAAAAAAAAAAACACTTCAAAGTCAAAACTACCCAACAATACGTGTTGGATGGACGGATTCCAACCTAGAAAACAGCAACAGCAATTCTTCACCATTTGTTTGAAACATTTCTTATAGAATGTGAGGACCAAAGGACAAAGGGAAGCAAGGCTGTACAGAAAAGACAAAGATCCTCACTCAAACCGGAGCAATACCAGCTCTTACTGCTAGTTGAAGGATAACATTAAAAGTTAGTAACAGAATTGCATAATACTGAATTAGTGAATTGAGCATATCAAATTTTCTCATTAAAAATATCACTAATGAATTAAGAGTTTAGAATCTCTAAGTGAAATAATCATTCAGTATAAACCGAAACTGATTTATTCAAGATAAATAGATATTTAAAACTATTTAACTGCTTGAATGCACGCGATAAACTATATAAAAACAGCATGAATAAGGAAGGACCATTTCTATAGCTTTTTATTTTTAAATTAAGAAAAATCTATTTAAAGAAAAATGTTTACAATAATAAATATCTAAACTTTATGTAAATAAGTTTAATTTGTAGATACGAAGTGTTTTGAAGAAAAATAAAAAAAATAAATAAAAAAAGGTGAAAAAAGATAAGTCACGAAAAACTGTCAAATTCAGTGAATGTTACTTTGCTTATAATTAAAACAAACTAAAAGATCTCTATTGAAAATGTTTGGGATATTTTTTTTCAGTCCAAAATAACAAAGCAATCTTTATTTAAAACACGCATTAAACAATCCTCATTCGACAGCTACTAATCTATGTCCAAGTATTTTTCTTAAATGTATAAGCTGCATTACATATTTTTAATATGAAACTATTGCAATTATAAAAGCTAATATTTTTCGTTTAAATTACCTCCCTTGAAAATTAGTGAAGCTAATATTTTAAAAGGTTTTGGTATTTTATTTTTTATTAAATTACTTTAATTACCAATAGACAAAATATGTACATAAAAATAGGCCAATAAAATGAATAACACAAAACATTAATTTATGATAAATTGTTAAAAATTGTTATGCAAACAGCTGTGTGAAAGTTGTCGTCCTATGCAACATTTCAAATGATTGTGCTGTATTATTGATTTAATTTAGATTGCAGTAAGCGGTCTTCATGAATAAATATACATGCCTAGGCAGGTTGAACCAGCTTCCTCCAAAGGATAAAGTGTCAAGGGAATATTAAATTCATAAGCTGCTATTCCCAGTCACATGTACATCCTGATGAAGGGAGATGACAAGGTTAGGTTTTTGCAGTTTTTGTAGTAAGGTGCCGATGTCCTCCTACGTACTGTGTTCGGTTTTCCCAAATGGTAAAATATCTGGTACTGACCAGACTCGACATTGCTTAATTTTATGTGAGCTAATGAGAACCGGCGTGTCAGTGTGATTATGTCGATAATATAAGCATGGTAAATAAAATCTTCTTTTTGCTTTATTCACATAGGTAATTAATATATTTCGGTTGGGGGGGGGGGAGAAAAAATGTATTCTTAATATGCAGCCATTCAATTTTTATTTTTTTAATTTTCTCATTTTATTCAAGTTGGGGATAGAGCATCTTACCGAATGCCAGACATTCACCCACTATCTCATACATTTCATCCAAGAGATCTTAAGATTTTAACCATCCCTTTAAGTGCAATTGTTTGAATCTCTTGCACTTGGTTCACCGGGTATATTAGACAGGTAGTTTTGGAAATTTTTTTCACGAGTCCAGCTGCTCCTATAATTATTGAAATGAGGGAGATCTTTTTAAGATTCCAGTTTCTTTCCATGTCGTACATAAGACAACTAGGAATTATAAGCACAAAATTGGGGTGACAAAACATCCCATGAAACTAATGCAGGGTTAATATACCAGTATAGTGTATTACTTTTTATTGTTTCTTGGTAACACTTCCAGATCAATACCCAGCATTTCTTTCCTTGTGCCAATATAAAGTATCCCGTGGGTTTTCAATGGCTTCATTTTAATTAATTATTTTAATTAATAATTTTAAGTGATATGCAAATTAACAACTGTTTTAATCAAATTTTTTTTTTTTTTTACTCATTCACCCCAAACAAGGCATTGCCATTTGGAGATAGGGAGCTACTATTTGGACCATTTCTATAGGGAATTGTGGGAAGTTGAGCAGCAAGATATTTGTTCACATTACATTTTAAACTTCTGCATGTTAGTACAATCAGGGAAGCATTTAATTATTATCAACACTTGCACGTTAGCTGAACTCTGCCATGCATATGAAATAAGGTTGGTTGTTTTTGTTTTACGGCATATCAACCCTTTGTAGGTCATTTAATGACGAATCCAATAATTTTGAAGAAAGTTTTTAATAGAATATATATATATATATTTTTTTTCAAGTCAGTTTCTATTTAACCCATAGTTGGGACCCTAACAGGTACTACCACACTGGGTCAGAGTGGACCTGGGAGCAATACCAATTAAGGGGTGGCTCCACACTTCCCAAAGCCCGCAAGCTGGGGCCTCACCATCGGATATAGTTTAAGGTCATATCCAGGACCATGAAATAAGGCTAGAATCAACTTGTCTATAACCCTGAAAGTGAAATCAAGCATGTGTGGACATGACAGCAATAAACAAATATAGGGTTGCACACTTGTAGCTATTGTATAACGTATATTCAATGGACCTCAAAATAAATCTCATCTATACATAAATTGGATATATATATCCTTAGAATAAATATTTAGAATATTTTAAAAAGAAATATAAAACTGGACATTGTCACACACATATATATATATATATATACACACACATACACAAGCCGTCTAGCATTGTTCAGTCATAAAATACACAAATATATTTTAATTCCTGCATGCAGATTTATTATTATAGAGCCAATTATCTATTGATTATTATCTAATATATAATGATTTAAAAAGCGATAAAAAATGTCTTGAATACAATCTGCTAGAATCAAAACCAGAATGTTTAGTGCTTCACTCTAGCTGTTATTTATCTCTTCAGTATCATTACCATCTGAGCTTATGACAGATGGATATGAAAAGTTAAAAATTAAGCGATTTTGAGTAAGGAATGTTTAATTTCATGCATGCTTAAAAGTAACAGCAGGAGTACTGTTTTATTCGACTTACTCTGACGAGGCCAACTGTTCCGTTTTTGATTTTGACCATTTAGTAGCAATTTTTGCCTACTAAAAACCAAATCAAAAGTGTGTTACAGGTTCAAATACCCTATATATCAAATTTCAACTCTACAGACCAAATATTCAGAGAGGAGTTTGGTGTAGACTTTTTATACACACACACATCAACAAAGTCACTTTATATATATATATTATTTCCGTGTGCTAAAGGAATATGCAAATTAGTTAATCTTCATGTAGTCGCTCGAATATCCATGGCGAGTATAGTAAGTTCATTTTAATAATTTTTAAATAGAAAAGGTAGGCTTTTAATATATCAGAGCAAGAAAACAAACAACTTCATAGGTATATATATAATATATATATATATATATATATATATATATATATATATATATATATATATAAATTTGTATTCCTGTCTGTTTGTTCACAATTTGATTAATATATACAAAAGGTTCCTAACTTTATTATTCCATTTATTTCTATATATAGTATGATTCTTTCAAAATATACAATTAAGAGATAATCTCATTTGCATATTACATTAAGAAAATCGATTTTATTAAATAGTGGTATCTTAGTTAATGTTTCTAACAAGAGAATTGTTTTAAGTGTTCTATTTAAAATTGTTATTTAATAAATTTTAAATAATAATTATATTGATAACATATTTAATTTAATTTATTTGGAATTATTATTCCAACATCTATTTTTTAAAAAACTTTTTTAGAGTTATTTGCTGCTAGATACTTCAGAACACAGACATAAACCATTCACCAAATAAAATAATTTGTTAATTTCAATAAGTTACTAGCTTGAAAAAATAATTCCATGTAGATAGAAAAATGTTTGGCTTTTATTGTTTTTTTAAATATTAAAAAAAAACAAAAAAAAACACTTACATAAAAAACTGAAAAGATTTAATTTGTTTGTTTTTATTATTCTTTAAACAGCTATACAGAAATTGGTAAATTTTTACGATCTGACCCAGCACTGTTTAACACCTAAAAAAAAAATTTTAAAAAAAATAAAGATCGACTGCGTCCCTCTAAATTCTGGTTTACACTTTTTCCTTTTTTCACATTAATCTCATCGTTTACAAACTTAACTTTCTAATTAACAAAAAAGGTAAATTTTTACGTGACCCACTGTTGTTTAACCCCTAAGAAAAAAAAACAAAAAACCCTACGTTTTTTTTTGGCCTAATACGTTTAAACAGCCTTTATAAATAATATGAAAGAAGAAATTTTGAAAAAAAAAAAAAAAACATTTTAGAGTGGGAGATCATTTTTCTATATAAAAGTAACGTAAAATGAGCACCCACTTTTTGGTCACCAAGTGTTCGACGAGACATGTCACCTAGTATTTTTTAAGTTTGACGATTGGGGAGGGGGGTGGGGAAACATGACAAATACAATTTGTTTTTGTTTTTTGTGGGGAAGCGAGAATTACATTTGAAACAAAATAAATTTAATTTTTATGAGACCATTCTATACTTTTACCTAACAATTTCATAAATAAAACGAACACCAAATTCAATTTTTTTTTTGAGGAGGGAAGGGGGATTACATTAGAAACATAAAATGATGAAAAATTTAATTAAATTGTTTTTGGAATTAATTTTTGGTAGCTCTTCATTTTTTTAGGGGTTCTGCCTACTTGGCTAATTTTTTTTTTTTTTTGCGATCACACGAGCATTCGCTGTTTATTTTTGCTGAAACAAAAGTTGTAATAATTTATTTTTAATTATTTTTTTTTCGGGGGGGATGGAGGGGGAGAGTTTTCTTTCCAGTGCTCAATATCCAGAGAATAGTTTCTTTTCTTTGTGTCCGTTCTGCTGAAATATCAGGTGGAGAGGGTATCACATACTTCTTTTTTCGGGCGATTACATTTACATGTTTTTATCCGTTCTTTTATTCTTGGAATTGTTGTGGAGGTATCCACATTGCCCATAATGAAAATGATTAGTATAGCAGGTGTGTTCTAAACGGAACTTCATGTCAGCCCAGGCAACGCCAGGTACCCATGCTAATATATATATATAATGTAAATATTGAGTTTGCTAATGAATAGTTAATGGTGATAATTTCTTGTTTATGTATGGAAAAAAAAAATATAAGAAAAGTAATACCTGAGAGGATGGTATAACCACAGAACAAATAATATATCACCCCCCCCCCCCGTTAAATCTTGAGAAATATGATTAACGAACATTTATGACAGTATCCTCAAAAGAGAAGGTAATGCCTAGGAGGATTTTTTCATGACAAGTGAACATATATCCCACCCCCTTATCCTGAATTGAGCACCGAAAAAATAAAATAAATGACCAAGTTCAAAATTAAAAAGAAACAGACAGCTAAATATGCTGTATTTTGCTTTTTGAAATGTTTCAATGCAAATATAAAACAATTGATCAAATCAGATAAAATATAGAAATAGCCTATCGCAAACAAAAGAAATACAGAATTTCTGAATGCACACCACAAGAATATGAGCAAAGAGCATATATGGAGTATTGCTGGTGCATCTGCCACTAGTTTCTTGCTCTTAGACAGGGTTAAAAAAAGAGTCGCCAATCTGATAGGTCCTGAACTATCAACTAAACTAATCTCTGTCCCATCACTGAAATTTGTGCCTGTTTTACAAGTATTTCAATGGCAAGTGCTTTGACAAACTCTGGGCACTAGTACTCACTTGCCAACAATATCCTCGACAAACCCAACAAGCAGCAAAATCCCACCCCTACACTGTAGAGGCCCCTAGATGCCATAAAGCCTTCTACTCGAATAGCTTTTTCCCTAGGATTGCTGCACTTCAGAATTCCCTCCCGGGCCCCTGCTCCTCTGACTGTACTGACATGCAGAAATTCAAGTGTACTGTAAACAGACATCTCGTTGCCCAACTCCCTAAATAATATCCCTGCAAATCTGATCCCAAATAGTAGCCCCTCATGACTAAGTGGCTCTGTCCCTTTTTGGAGGTGAAATGACAATAAAAAAATGTTTTATTACATTATTTTTAACACTCAATCACTCAGTTATTCCCATGATAGATTTCATCACATTCTCAAAAACGAAAGAATGCAAAAAAATTAAAAGTTGTATAAAAATATATTTCATTTTGGAAAGAAAATATAACTTTCACAGAAAGATTGATTCAAATTACTATCATGGCCTTTTCAACTAAGTTGTCTGTGTAGACCCCCAACAATGGCATAAACACCCAACAGTTAAAAACTACTGGTTTAAACAGTTATCTACAAATGGAGATAAAAAATAACGTTGGATTAGCAGACATCTAAAGCAATTTCTTTCCTGCTTAGCAATTTCCAAGTAGATTATACTTGAAATTAAATGGAAAATACCATGAATGTTCATCATAATCTCAAGTTATAAAACAGTCTGTAGATGTGATGGCTACAGAAAAAGAGGTTAAGATAATTCTCAATATTTAAACATAGCAAGGTCATTCAGTCTGGTTGGTTAAAAGAAATTTTCATCTAACTATTTAGTTGCCACTGATAAAGAGATAAGAAAAATATGTAATAAAAATTACACTCATCCTGCATATATATATATATATATATATATATATATATATATATTCCTATCTTGGGTAGAGCATATTGGGGAGTGAAATAACAAACTGCTACTAGCATATAAAGCAATGCTCTTTGTGTAAACAAATAGAGCTTAGGCGTTTGGATAATTACTTGTAATTTCGCATACCCACCTTAGCAGCAGCCAAATAGCATAACGGTTACAAGTGCTGACTGTTGCCTAGGTGGTAGAGTTTCAATTCTGGTTTGACGTAGCTGTTAGTCTAGTCGCACTAAAGAGCTGTGATACACATACATATTAGAAGGAAAAAGAAATTTGAAAATATAATATCGAATAAATTCTACCCTGAAAGAGATTCTCAATGGTTAAACAAAGAATTCTAGATAGAACAAGAGTGATGTTAGTGTTTGAACTAATAACTTGCTCTTTTCTGTTCAAATCGTTCGTAGGTCATGTTATATGTGTCCACTAGTGTTTGAACGTCCTCTGCAGTCTGGTAGCATTGTCGTCAGCATATTGCAGCTCCTGGTGGTCTTGATTCTGGCACAAAGTCGAGCGAGGTTAAAAACTATTGAAACCAATTGAGGGCGTGTCTGGTTGTATCTCATTTAGCATTGCTGCCGTGTAGAGAAAAACATTGATGCTAAGACACACCCTTACTTCAGACCACCAGTAATGAGGAATGGGGCCCGAGACGGAGTTATGGTGGTATACTCTCTCCATCATTTCGTCATGTAGAGGCACAAACCAGGGTAACAAAGTCGGGTGGGTAGCCAAACCTAGTAAGGACTGCCCACATAGCAGGTTGGGGCACTTTGTCAAAGGTCATTTTTAGGTCCCAAAGAATTGCATCTGTTTGCAGCTCTTCCCTTGTATTTTTTGATAGCTCTGTGGAAAGGTCAAAAACCAGACTGGGTCTTTGGCAGAACATCTTTGGCTAAGACAAGGAGTTGGTCTAAAAGAATGCGGATAAAGATCTTGTTGGCGATGTTTAGCAGTGATATTCTCTGGTAATTGTTACAGTTTTCACAGTCTTTTTTTTTTTAATATTGTCACGACTGTTGCATCATGAAAGTCACTGGGGATGGTCTTTGTCTCCCAAATCTTACATATAAAGAGTATGAGATGGCTCCTCACCTTGGGGACACTATGGGTGAGAAGCTCCAGTAGGATATTGTTGGATTCTGAACCTTTGCTGGGGCCTTTATATATATATATATATATATATATATATATATATATATAGCTTTATTTTAAACTTAATATAAAAGAACATAATTTTCAGAATCTACTTAATTCATTCAAGGTAGAGAAAAATATCTGGTGATTATTTGACCTTTGAATCACGATCAGACAAGAATAGATCCTTGTAGACCGAGCCAATTTATTTTTAAATTATTTTTGTCCCCTTCAAGTGTCATTTTTGTGTAAGTTGTAATCACCATCATGTATATAGAAAAAAAGACGTCTGTGTCTATTCTAGCTATGATGGGAAGACAGACAAACAAGAAAAATGTGTTTTATGTCCTATCAATACTTTCAGATTATTTAATGATGAACACTTGATTTTTTATTTAATATGACTGAAAAAGCTGCTCTCTATCTTATATATATATATATATATATATATATATATATATATATATATCAGCTTCGACTTTACATGTTATTTTTAGCTTTCATCAAATCCATAATGGGTTTTGATATTATTTTTAAGTTTATTTAGTGATGAGATGATTCCAATATCCCCTCCCCCCCAATTCCGTATTAAATTCCCTAATTCCGATTCTTTATAAATCTCTAAAAGAACAATAAAACGTACACCCCCCCCCGATTACCATAAAAACACATTAAAATGTGCATACATTTTCTCAAACCTAAAAAACATTTGGTGAAGGGGGAAGGGCGATCTATAGATTTTCATTTTACTGACAGTTTAAAATCAATAAATATCATTTTATTATTACTACCAGCAGTGGAAGATTTTGCTTTAAACAAAATCAAATAAAACATAATTAAAGGGATTGTTTTTGGCACCGGAAAATAGGCACACGTTTTCCGATACCAATATCTCAAAATTTTCTGAACTTACAGATTCCCGATTAATCGTCCCGACACTAGCTTATATTGAAAAAGACAGCTCTAACAAATTGTAATTCCTTCATTCCTTCAAACATCAACTTAATCCTGTGGTTTCAACGATGGTCAAGTGACAGCTGCTACTGTGATGAAAAGTTCTGTTGACATCGAAAAAAAAATGTGTTGTGCAAATGTCATAAGAACAAAATTGCAAATTGATTTCCGTTGTGAACATGAACACTACGGAAAATGTTACCCAATTTTGTCTACTTCAAGAGTATTCAGACCAATCAGAAAATATTAATTTTGTTACAATACAAGATAAATTACTCTTCAAAAATTGTTCTATTTAAACAGATCAAAATTACAATTTCGTCTTGTATATAGAACTAACGGGAAGGCGTCCAACTTTGTCTGGTCATAAAATATGCTTAAATATATTTTAATTTGTCCAGATTTCGTATATATTATTATAGAGTTGTGATTTTAAAAGTTAAAAAAAAAAAAGTATTTGGGTGCCATCAGCTAGAATCGAAACCGAAACAAAACTATAGCATTCAAAGCTGGTGACGTTACCACTGTACGAATGTGACACGCATATGAACTGATTAAAAATAAACTAAGATAAATGTACAAAATGTATAACGATTTTTAAAATTTTGACCTTTAAGAACTATTTTAACTGGCTAAAGACCCATAAAAGAATGGTCTATAAAAAAAAAATCCGATCATTTGAGGCCCTTAGTGCCACTCTGCAACTTTTAGTTTCGGAAGAGATAGAGTTTGAAAATACGAAGACAGACAGGCAGACAAATAGTGAGTTTTATAAATTGGACTAGAACACCCAATTCAAGACAGTTAAAATCACCCCCCTCCCTAAAAACCCCCCAAAAAACCCCAGAATATTTTTGCACCATTCTTATGTTATCTTACAAAGATTAAAAGTAACATGCAATGCTACTAAACACTATGCGTAGACTTCATATTTCAAGTTTTACATGCTGTTTGATTCTTGAACATGTCTTAAAGTTTAAGATCAGATCATAAGACATTGAATTACAAGCAATATTAATTGAAGTCTATAACTATGGATTAAATTTAATGCAAATGTGAAATACTTAAATTTGCAAAATTAATTTGGGAAATATTTGATGTCTAATATATTTTGTTAAAATATCACATTTTTTTCAAGGGTTTCTACACTCTTTGCTCCCTTTGTATAAAATTAAATATATCACATATTACTCACCCTAACAACCAACAGCTGTATTCCAAAATTCATAATCTGTTAATTGGTTTAGAAGTGAATCCTATACATAGAAAAATATAAACACATAGACATACCTAACTTTGTACAAGTAGGAGACAGTTTTCTCTCTTAATAACTTAATCTATAAATATGAAATCGAAAATGTGTATATGTTCGCTTTTTGTGTATGTCCAAGAAAGGCTCTTTTCCAAGAAGCGGTCGACTCACTTCTTAAAAAACTTTTTATATCATGCCTAAATGATAATATCTACCGGGGTCGCCTGTCTATTTAATTTGCCTGACTTTGAAAAAAGATAAATATTCAACAATTTTTGATCGCTGCATGTGCATTAAGCTTTTTTGTATAAAAAAAAAGAAGCAAACAGACTTGCGGTAAATAAAACACTGTCCCGCACTCAAAGTTAACGTGATTAACTCCTCAAAAATGGGCACCTGCTGTTAAACGTTGCACGTTTTTTTTTCACACTTTATTATTTTTCAACTGCGCGTCAAGGCTTCGTTTTTTTTTTAAAACAAACACCCGACCAACGATTTTTCTTTTCATTTACCCAAAAACACACACACCTACAAACACCCGGGTAACGCCGGGTACCCCCTACTAGTGAGTACATAAAATATTATAATTCATAAGTACTTTTAAGTTTATCACCATAGGGTTCATCCTTTCTTATTCTTCATATTATGTTTATTATTCATATTAATAATTTTAGAAAAAGAAACAATAATATTCGCTATCTTAAACAAAATAGGTTACCGAATTTTCCCAGGCAATGCCGAAACACAGATCCTGCTAGTAGAGTATAAAATAGAAAACTTGTCAAAATAATCCATCTTGATAGTTAAATTTTAAAAATGAATTATAATATGAAATTTGTTTTTTTATTTAAATTTCTAAAATTTAATTGCCTTGCTACAAGAGAAAGATGTTACAGGAGGTTGTTTTAGCTTGTGCCAAAGGGAATTTTGTGCCTAAAAAGCGAGATTGCAGAGAGCTACAAGTAAATGACCGATTTCTACATGTTTTGGAGTTACAGCCGGTAAGGTCACTGATCAAGCCGGTTTAGCTAAAGGGTGAATAAAAAAAAAAAAAAAACATTAAAAAATATGAACTCAATTTGTTTCTGAAATCTTGTTATTTTCCAAAAGACAATCAAAACACTTTGACATCTTAGATTTGAGAGAGAGGAAAAAAAAAACTTAGCAATCCCCATCACTATCAACAATTGCAAGAACTTAATGACTTACACCAAAGGAAGACAAACAAAACCAACTTATGGGAAAATATCTTAGACCTACAGAAAACAAACCTTGAACAAAATTAAAATGACTACAAAAACAATGACAGAAAATGATGCTGCAGTTAATAATCTCTGCAAGTTGAAGTTTTGTGTAGAGTTTGTAATATTAGGAGGTTCTTATGTAACCAGTTGTAGCTAAAAGATCCTGCAAGATCAACAGCTGATGTGCTGACTGTGAGATTGCCCAAGATCAGTGAATCTACCGACAGGACTTTATTTCTAGTGAGATAGCTTTTGATATATCAAATGGCTTTGATAGGGTTTGGAACAAAAGTTTGCTTCATAAGTACCTCACCCCTGACGAAATTCTCTAGCAGATACAAGATGGAGTATTGCTATTGTATATTGGGAGGTACTGCCTGGAGCAGTGTTCCTTGCATTGAGTAAAAAGCGGACTTTGAAATCTAGTAGAGGATGAGCTCTTCTCTTCCTTAGAAGAGATATTGTTAGTCTATCTCTACTATACTGTTATGTTCATGGCAGGTGTTAGACAATGCACTTATCTGCCTCTTCCGCCATGGAAAACATTCACAGCAAGAACTTGTCTCACTACGACCACAGTAACAAACTTGCCTTTCTATTTCTCTGTACAAAAAAAAACAAAAGAACTTACATAAAGTTTCTTTCCTAGAAACTCCAATCTGTAGGATAAAATACCACAGGGTTGTTTCTTATACTATGGTTGCTTTTCAAGTCTAAGATAAACAAATCTTCTGCCCATCTCATCTATTCTATTCATCTAGTGGTGGTGTTGATTGTCCAACTGAAAATCTCTTTAACCTTTATGCTCTAGTGGACCCCAAGCCTTGATAAGTGGTAACCCATTAGTTAAAAATAAATAAAATATATTTGCTATTAAAACCGAAGTACTTTATAATTTAAAAAATAAATAAATACACCTCATTACTGCTTTTTTTAAATAATCCATTTTTTTTAGTGGGGCGTTACTTCAATATTCAAACTTTCCATAAATATTTTTTATGTGAAATTTTAAAATGATACTTAATAAATGATATTATTAACTGTGTTAACCATTTAACTATTTTATGGACTTTGATCTTCTCAGCAATAAAATCTATTTCCTATTTTGGAAATTACTTTTTTGAAAATAAGGGGAGAAAAATATCATAAAATCAAACTTTAAAATAGTCATAAACAAAATAATGTAGGAGGTATAGTCAATAACAAAATGAGAAAGGTTAAAATGAGTTTAGTTTTAGGATTTCAAAATTAAAAG
The DNA here is from genome assembly GCF_053919585.1 of Euprymna scolopes. Lineage (NCBI taxonomy): Eukaryota > Metazoa > Mollusca > Cephalopoda > Sepiida > Sepiolidae > Euprymna > Euprymna scolopes. The sequence continues at coordinate 15,578,911 of NC_136497.1, forward strand.
TTTTGAAAATGAAAAAAACAAAAAAAAACAAAACAAAAAAACCCCAGCTAAATATGAAATCTAGTTTCTTAAATCAGCCAAATATCAAATACTTCATTAGAACAAAAAGCAAACATCCAAGTGCCACTGTACCTTGTTTGAGGTGGAAAAAAAAATGTAAATAGATGGCTTCAATTTCTCTGCAGAGTACAATAGAGATAATATTAGTGCATGCACTTGCCCAAAGGCTCAAAATATTTCCAAATCATAGGGTACGTATTTATGCAGTCAGAAGGCTACAATTCTCAGGAAAGCATAATTTTCTTTTTTGTCATCTGATAGTTAATAGTTTCTGGGTTTCATTGATCTACAAGCATTCATTTGTAAAAATCAACAGCTTTATAGTTAAAGATGACCAAAATAACAATTTTTCTCCATTTCTCTCGAACATAAGGCCAGTGGTTACAATGAGAACAAAGATTGAGGATATTTATTTATGGCATACAAACCATCAATAGGTTATTTTAATACAAACTCAAATTGTTCAAGATTCTATAAATGGGATAATTATTTCAATTATATATTACTTTAAGACAGTTTAAGTAAAATTTTAATGAGCAATCTTATTTCTTTATTGAAGTTTTACTTTATGAAATTAATGATTTTTTTTTTTAAATAACCGACTTATCAATTTCTTTAGAGCTAGTTAATGCTTAATACAGTCATTTTAAATTTTTATTTTCAAATATTTATTCATGGAATTGGTTTTTATTATTCATTTAGAATTAAAGTTATATTGTTGATCACAGTTTCATATAACTCTTGGGGCAGATTCTATTTAATTCCTAAGTGGAACCCTGACAGCAAAGGGTAAACAAGGAGTGACTGCCCACTTCACAAAGCTCATAAATTTGGGCTTCACCACTGGGTGGAGTTTATTATCATTCTTGGCACATATTCTATCTTTTATTTATTTATTTATTTTAAAAACAGTTTCTTATATATCTTAAAGAATGGTAAAATTATCTCTGTATTCACTTTTATATTTCATTAACTGGACGCCCGGCGTTGCCCAGTTATACAATATGCTTAAACATGATATTTTGATTTATGCAAATTGCCTATGTATTATTATAGAAGCAATCCTCTATTGATTATTATATTACGAGGAATAATTTGCCCTGTAGACTAATTCGGAAACAAAAAAAAAAATAAATAAAAATAATGATATTGTTCATGGAATTCCGTCTGTGTTTGTTTACAATATCACATCAGCTGATATTTGGGCTTGACAATGAATGCTCTGGATAAGTCATTTCTGATTAATGTTTAGTTTTAAAATATGCAAACAGAGTAATGATTTGCAGCAATTTTAAATGGCACTTCTTTTATTGTAAATTGAATTCATCAATAAGATAAATATAAAATAAAATGGTAAGGTACACCCGGGCTTGAACATGGGATCATTTGATCTGTAGTCAAATGCTTTACAACTGAGCTATATCTCCAGATGTTGATAATTCTTTTTCTTAAGAAAAAAATCTCTAAGATTTTATTATTTCCCTTGCCGGTGTAACGTATAAAAATCCATCTGTAAAAATTATTCTTTTTATCTATTAGAAAAAAAACTATCTTTTAAGATTGGATTTTTTTGATTCAATACTTATTTGATGAATTTCTGTACAAAACATTCATAAGAACACTGCCAGACATAAATTACCTTTGTGTGAAATTTGCAAAAGATAAGCTCAGTCATTTGGGAACCTATGAGGAAGGAACTCACACAAAGTTACTTTTCTATAATAGTAGAAATATAGATTTAAATACATATATATATATATATATATATATATATATATATATATATATATAACATAATAGTATATATAATTTTTATAATAGTAGAAATATAGATTTAAATACATATATATACATATATATATATATATAACATAATAGTATATATAATTTTTATAATAGTAGAAATATAGATTTAAATACATACATATATATATATATATATATATATATAACATAATAGCATATATAATTTTTATAACAGTAGAAATATAGATTTAAATACATATATATATATATATAACATAATAGCATATATAATTTTTATAACAGTAGAAATATAGATTTAAATACATATATATATATATAACAATAGTATATATAATTTTTATAATAGTAGAAATATAGATTTATATATATATATATAACATAATAGTATATATAATTTTTATAATAGTAGAAATATAGATTTAAATATATATATATATATATATATAACATAATAGTATATATAATTTTTATAATAGTAGAAATATAGATTTAAATATATATATATATATAACATAATAGTATATATAATTTTTATAATAGTAGAAATATAGATTTAAATATATATATATGTAACATAATAGTATATATAATTTTTATAATAGTGGAAATATAGATTTAAATAAATGTTAAGACAGAGACCAATAAATGCTTTAGATAGAAAAAAAAAAAAAAAAAAAAAAAGAAAGCGGAAAAAACTAGTATAGGATAGCATACATATTGTCAATGTTGATTTAGTATTATTAAACTGGATTATAGTTGAGAAGCGCTGGAGTCATGTACAATATTACAGGTCAATAGTGTCATCCATAAGTAAAAATGCTTATATTCGTAAATTCCTATTGAGTGGTTAAAATAGCAATAGCGTATTTTGTTTTACTAAAATTAGTTACTCGATATAAATACCCACGACAAAGCTGATAAGCAGACTTCCATATTTTTTTTTTTTAAATCAAAAGTTTACAACTTTTAGGTTCTATATAAGAATAATCTACTAGTAATGGTTGTGTATCATAAAGAGGGAGAGAGAGTGAGGGGAAGAGACCGGCTCCTAGTGCCGCCACAGATTATATCATTATGATCAGTTAACGGTTGGGTTGTTTTGCCCTGTCAACTCTTGGTATTTTTATATTCAAAGCACATGTATACTTTGCATATGTGTTGTTAGTTTGTTTTTTAAATAAATAACTTGCCAAACAAAAAAAAAAACAAAAAAAAAAACAACAACTTTGAAATACATGAAAATTTGTAGTGCAACTGTACTTGTTCATAAACAACTATAATGCATTTTTATTTTTTCAAATAATTTTTCTAAAAATTTGAAATCATTTGGGATATTTTGAGGTAATGTATAGAGTAAATGCGGTATTGTGGTGATTGCTAAAGTGAAAGTAATGCAAAATAGTGGAAGAATGGAAAGAAAAAATTCTTGCAAGTTAAAAAGTGTCAAAAGTAGGATTGACAGAGACAATAATAGAATCACCCTCCCACTTCACATACAAATTAGGCATAAGGCCATCAAAAGTAAGTAGAACCTATTTTTTTAAAGTGTAGTGTCTATTCTAGGTCAATTTCAGGGGCTATCGTCCAAGGCATTACCCCATCCTATGAGAGATAGGTTTATTGCAGATTACCTAAAATGTCAACAGGACTGATCATAACTAATTATGCAATTTACCCAGAATGCACTCTTTTTGGAATAGCTAAAGTCCCACAATAAACTGACCTTGTGTCCAACTTTGCCATTGTGAGGGAGCAGATAATCAAATTGAAGTAAATAAGATATGCAATTAACAAAGCGCAAATATCTCTGAACACATTCTACCTGCCTTTCTTAGATTTCTCTCTAGCAATACAAGACGAGCTGGACATCACAGAGATTCCACAATTACTTTCGTATAATCTTTTTTAGTTCTTACCATTGGCAGCTACATATTTTTTAAATGAATAAAATTAACATCACTTAAATTAACTGCTGACAAAATCTTATATAGTTTTATTCGATTTTGAAATGGATAATTGTTTTTTTTTTTTGCAGTCAGCATCGTCAATTACTTTTTTTTGCATGTCATTTTTAGTGATTGGATGACCTTGCTCTTTAAAAATGGATCTAGAAAGAGATAACCTGTACAAACAAAAGTACAAGTGCATTTCTTATATAGATAATAGGTTACAAAAACCATGTCAGCCATTTGACACTTGAAATCACTTCTCAGCATTTTGCTAGAAAGATCTGGTGTAGTTCTATTCTGAAAAGTGAGTAATTGGGTTACCGACAATTCTTTCTCCAGTTCATATGATAGCAGCCATTCTGAGAAAATCTATAAATAATGAACATTTTGTAGCTAGAAATCATCCAGTAAATACATAAATACATCAACTCGCAAAATGGCTAAAGCAAGTACTAGGTTTCTATTTTTAATATGATTAAATTGTTGGTGTACCCTAGTCATAAGTTTGAAGGCAGGCATAAAAATATCTATAGAACTTCCATCAACAACTGAACACTTTCCTTAGTTATTAACAAACATGTTTCGTCATCTCTACAACTCTTCGATTTGAAATTGAGACCTCATTACTAGTGTCAGGCATTTCACCAATTAAGTCAACCACCTAATGGTAGTGGAAGAAATTATATCGCATCATATTAATATATATATATATATATATTAATATTAGTGTTGGGATGATAAATCCAAATCGGAAAAATTGGAACTTTTTGGGATATCAGAAAAATGTGTGTCTATTTTCCAATGCCAAAAATGATTCCTTTAATCATTCTTTTTATTTGATTTTGTTTAAAAACAAATTCTTCCACCGCTGGTTGTAACGATAAAATAAATATTTATTGATTTTAATCAAATAGTAAAATTAAAATCTATAGATCATCTCCCACAAGTGTATTTTTACGTCTGCAAACTTTACATGTGTTTTACAGTAATTGGAGAAAAATAGCTATAGTTAAATATTTAGAGATTTACAAAGAATTGGAATCTGGAAAAATATTGGAATCGTCCCATCACTATTATATATGTCTAAATTCAAAATAGCGCAATGTAAACATATAAGCTATTTACAGCTTTTCTTGCAATTTTCAGATTTTTAATCATGTCAAAATGCACTTTATCTTTATTTATTTCTTTTTTTCTTTTTACACAGTGATCACCACTTATCAAGGCCCGGAAGCCACTCAGGGATAAGGGCTATTGCAAGTACATTACGTTAGTGTGGAGATTTGATGAAGTGTTTACTTAAGGGGGCGGTCCTTTTGATGAATTGATTGTTGCTATTTCTTCTGATGAGTTAAGGGTAAAATCGATTCACTGATTGATATAAGTGATTGATTTTGTGCTACGAAACAGATACTGTCAAGAATTGTAAATGTCAACTGAATTAAAGGAATAAATTGTAAGATGGGCAACATCATGAACTTTGGAATATAGACTTGTCACTCATTCATTATGTTGCTCTGTAATTACATTGAGCTTCTTAAATAAGGATTGGTTATTCTTAAATAAGGATTATAAGGAAATAAAGTAGATTTCCACAGATATATATATATATCCATCCTCTAGCTATGGATAAAGCATTTTAGTGGAGAAAATGAGTTTCCATTGTATATATAAAGGCAAGTGATAGGTATTTATTTTTAATACGATTAAATTGTATATTGGGAATTGGAAAAATATTGGAATTATCCCATCACTATTATATATCATGCAAAGTTGAAATGAATGATCTCATTTAAATTAGATATAATTTCTTTCTCATAATTTCTACGATGAGTTGTAAGCATTATGATTGCATAGAAGCATATTCGTATTAGAGATTGGATCAATGTGTTAATTTGGCATCAGGTATAGATGTAAATTTCGGTTATTTCTGGCTTTTCTCTTACATCTTTTAAATGACCAATATTTCGAGAAACATCTCTTCTTTTAAAAGGAAAATTAAGAATTGGGATCAAAGTATTTTTGTTCATAAATCTGTTGCTGAATAAGTTGTATCAAATCAGCATGTTTGTTATTTTCTTTTGTTTAAAAAAACTGTCGCTACTGACTGAAAATATTGTTAGAAGAATGCAGTCACATATGAAACTGATAAAACGAATTTATTTGAATTTGAGTGTAAATGTGTGTGCATATGTATATGTATACATATGCATACGTCAATTATGTATGATCATGTTAAATGAATCCCGCATAGAGTCTTAACCAGTTATTAATTTGTGAGTTGAGTCTTACTATAAGTATCACCTCTTTAATTCTTAGATTACCAATGGTTTATATTCAACTCAGATACTTAATTCTGTCTTCCTTTAAATTTAAGTGTTTCCTAAAAGAGGATGTTTATGCATTGGGATGTTGTTTTATATAGTTGTGGAATAATTTAACAGTGCTATGAATGAAGATTTATACTTGTTGCACTGCATGCAGTATATTGCAAATGTATGCAGGTTGTATGCGCCTTGGATGTAGATAGCTTAGTTTTCCTTTATGCAGATGCTGTTGTTGGTGTTTTTTTTTTTTCAATACCATCATACTGAGAGCCTGGCACATACTGATTGTGTAATCTGGATAATGTGGATAGTGTTGGTTGTGTGCTTAGTTACAACAGTCTCTGCATGATAATAAACTTCCCTCTTCAAACCACAGGTATGTTATGCAATATACTGCAGGCAATGCGACAAGTGCAAAAAGCTATACATAGGTAGGACAGTTAGACCACTACACACCTATATTAAAGAACACCTTACTACACAAGTATCCTCTCTTAGAAAACATTTTAGCCATTTAGAAGAGAAACCAGTCTTTCTTGTTCAATTTTGTGATCAGGATTATATGAATTTCTGTAAAATTTTGTGAAAAACTAACGAACCAAGTTTGAAGATCCCCCCCCCAAAAAAAAACCCTGATAATGCCGAAAAAACATGTTTCCTTTCTATTAATACAAACAAAACTATTCTTGAATTGAAATTTAAAGTTAATTTTTGGATTTACAAAGTTTATGCTATTATATTTGATTATTTAAACACTAATAGTAATGAAAAAAGTTATGAAATCAGTTTCCCCATCAACTATGAATAACTATGTTCAATTAATCATATATAATAAATTATTTATAAAAAAATAGCAAATTTCAGCATTAAATTAAGTATCCCAAACTGAAACTTTCATTGTATTTAAAAGCTTTTTACTGTGGATATATACATCCTTGCAAAACAAGAATACCAAATTTATTTTGGTAGCTCAATTAACCACAAAATTGTGATATGGTAATAAGATCAGAAAAAAAACAAAAAAACATACGCAATATCTTAAACTGCATCATAACTAGAATTTAAATTTCTTTCCCTAGTTAAATATTCTGCAAACTTCACCTGAACATGTTGCCCCACGTTTTATCCAAAATATATTTTAGGGATAGTATTAATTGGCTATAAATTGTTTACTTTGTTTAGCAACCATTTTGGAGTTATTTAATGCTAAAGCACAACGTCTATTATAAATTATTCATGGTATAAAAATAATTGCACACAAGTTATTTTTTTACTGACCATGCTGTGGGTAGAGGGAGGTGAGGTTTTTATATATTTCCCATTGATATCCAATGGTACTTGATTTCTGCAATGGTACCAATTAGACCAACCACAGATCTGTGTATATAATAAAGGTATGTTCAAACCATTATATCATAAGATATTTAAGTGGCCAATACATCAAATGAATGGTGACAACTTAAAATTTAAGTGACAGTAAGTTCCAGGAGTGGTAATCGTAGTAACTATGATGATTTGGGCCTAGCAGGTTTAACCACTATAATGTAGTCATGTTGCATTTAAAAATCTTTCACTATGAAATGGCACAAATACATGTTCATGCATAGAGTGAATATTATTTAATATAAGATACCTAGCCTCCAATGCACTTCAACAACCTTAATAACTGTAGCATTGATCATAACTATCATCAGATTGTAGTTTTATTTTCAGCATATGCAGAACAAACATGAGAATTTCTCTGCAAAAGATTTGATATTTGTCTAACAATTAAGGCACAATTGAACAACATCAAAATAGCAACACACATAAAAAAAAAATGAAAATTGCTTCAAATATTTCAATCATGGTATACATAAAAAAAAGAGTCTGATAATCTAAGAATCTTTCAAAATTTTTTAAATCTGATTAAGTTACTATTTTTGTGCCTCACATATTTGGATATTTTTCTCTTTTTTTAAGACCATATGTGTTTTGTCATTTTTTACACTACTTTTTCAATAAAAATGTTATATTTTTGTTAAAATCAAATTAAGCAATGAAATTTGCCGTATGAATACACTTTTGTGCAAGGAATCAGAATATGTTAGCGAAAATCTCCAGAAATGGTTTCCAAGTAATCTGCAGTAATTTTTTTTTTTTTTTTTTTAATACACATAAATATGTTGCAATACCATAAAAATTCCATGTATCCATAAAAAAGTTTGAGAACTCAAAGTTTAATTGTAATGCATTTTATGTACAAGAAACAAACTAGCTAAATCACCCCTATAAAATATGTGATTCTCCTTTTTTTTAGGCAATTATATGAACACCCTGCAAAATAATCTTAAATTTTAAGGCCATTTTAATGTTTTAGGGCAGTTAATGGTTTTATTATGGGAAATAAATCTAAATTGAATTGAATATATATATTACAGCTAAAGTGAATTTGAACTTGGCTTGGATTCCATTGTGTACATTGGACTATTACCTTACTTGTATTCCTCTCTTCCCCTTGACATGCCAATTGAATAGCCTTTCACATTGACCTTGGAATATATTCATACCCATTTGAAAAGTTACAAAATGTCTATAGATCAAATATCAAAAACTAAAAGTTTAGGGTGAGCCACCTCTCAAAACAGACTTGCTGTTCTTTTCATAATCAAATCATTAAATGAACCAATTTTAAATACTCTGCAGATTCATTCAGAGCTTCCAACCAATTCTTGGCAATTCTATTTGGTAAAAAAATGGTTTCAATTCAAAACAGCAGTTTATAATAAAAATTCCTTACACTTTCTATTAGAAGAAACTGCAGTTGACGTTTAGTAATTGTTAATTTATTCTTATGTTGGTTACAGCGTTGGCTTTCTTTGCATGCATGTCTTTTCTTCTACTAAATCATTCTCTTCAAACAATGGCACAAAAATGGTAATTAAGTCTGCAGTCTGACATTTATTTATTAGTTGGATTTCAACCTGAAACTTTCACTGTATTAATGTTTAACCAAAATGTGATGAATATTCAAGTTATTACTTACACCATAAGGAAGACTTAGCATTTTCTGGGAGTGAATGAGAAAATCTCTTACAACATTACTGCCTCCCCCATTTTATGATTTATAAAATTCAATTTTCCCTGTGGGGCTGCAGATTGTAGCTAGCAATGATTTAGTGAGAAAGAGTGTACAAAAGGCGTTCCAAAAGTAATGCCTCCTATTTTTTATTCTGACGAATGGATTAGAAGGGATTGCAAATTGCACTGTTACGATGACTGAACTTGTGCATACACGACCTGAAAGTTTTCATCTCGTTTTCAAATATTGATAGGAGACTTAAAGAAAAGCAATCCCTCTCATGGGCGTGCGTCAGAAGCAGTTTGGAAAAATATCTGCACATTTCACGTGTTTTTACAAGAAGTGAAAAAATATAACAAATATACAGTTAAATATTTAAAGATTTATAAAGAATCGGAATCAGTAATTGTATCAGAATCGAGAAAAATATTGGGGCAGATTTGCTGTTTAGTTGGAGAAATATCCTCAAACCAGGTAATCACTAAAAGGGACTCGTAAAAGTCAACACCGGTATCGAGCAGAAGGTTTTTTTTTTTTTTACATGTTTTACAAACTTTAAATGGGTAAAATATAAGCACATAATTATTGAAAATGTGATCATGTGATTAAAATTTAATTTAAATTAACCACGTTGTTTAACAAATTTAAAAAATAATGCAAGATGAAGTTTTAAAATGATTAAATATGTTAGATTTTATAACATTAAAAACATTGAACAATAAAAATAAAATTTTGGGTACTTATATATTTTGTTACTGTGCTGACAGATAAGGTCATTATTTTGAAAGCCATTCTTAACATGGGGAGGATGTTTTGTAACTATTCTGTGCTTACACCTTAAAAAAAAAAAAAAAAAAAAAGAAGATAGCTTGAAACTTTAATTCAACCTGAAAAAAACTATTTAAAAATAGTGTGGTATCAAAAACGCATAAGCACCAAATTTTGGTTTAATTTTACAGTAGATATTGTTCTCGGATGTATACAATGGTAGATGCTACCATGCTATTTTTATAGTTTTTTTTCAGTTTAAATTCAAATTTCACGATATCTTTGTTTTTTTTTTGTTTTTTTAATTGTAATGTGGAAGCACAGAATAGTTATAAAACACCCTCAGAAGAATGGTTTTCAAAATAATAACATTATTTCAGCACGGCACCAAAAATACATAAGTACCCAAAATTTCATTTTTATTGTTCAATGTTTTTAATTTTAAATAAAATAAAACAATCATTTTAAAACTTCATCTTGCATTATTTTTTTTTAATTTGTTAAACAACATGATTAATTTAACTTAAATTTTAATCACATGATCACATTTTCAATAATTATGTGCTTATAATTTTTCCCATTTAAAGTTTGTAAAACATGTAAACAAACTTTTGCTCGATACCGGTGTTGACCTTTAAGAGTCCCTTTTAGTGATTACCTGGTTTGAGGATATTTGTACAACTAAACGGCAAATCTGCCAATATTGGAATTGTCATATCACTAGTAAATACATTAAAAAATAAAATTTAATGAGGCTATGTATTTAAGCTACTGACACTTTCAGGATCATATAAAACATGAAACTAATACTTAAGGTGAACGCAGAGATCAGGCAAGTCAAGAATTTTGTCAGTTTCCCAATCAAGCAAAGCAGCAAAAAATTAATTCACCGAGTCATCTAAAGATCATTCCTTAAAAAGAAAAAAAAAACTAAGATTATAGCTACACAATTTCTTGATAGAGAAAGGCTATAACGAGTATATTCCAAAACATAACACCTTACGTGGAATCAACGCCATATTAGCTTATCAATGTATACTTAATGCTTTCTGTGTGTACATTTGACTTTACCTTCATATTCTAGCAACAATACTTAAGAGCTTGGTGGACATAAATTTTGAATCTAAGATTCAAACTGATAACATTAATCCTTTAGATAGATATTAACAGTGACTCATGTTAAATTGACAAAGAGTAGTTTTTCTGTTTTTGTGAAAAAGAAATGTAAATAAGAGTTTAAATGAGAAATTTGAAAAACCTATAAGTGTTGAATGTAATGATAAAATCATTTTTTACCCCCCCCCCAATATTTTGCTAATAAATAGCTTTAGCAGGGTAGGAAGTTTGATCTAAGTTTTTTTTCTTTTTTTCTTCTTTGTTTTGGTATTATGTTTCTATTCTCTTCTACTCCAAGATATTGCCTCCACCATAAAACCAAAATGAAAAGAAAATAAAAAATTTACAGATCGGACAGATCGGATGAGGCTATTTATTAGTGAAATATTGGCCCAAAAAAAGGAAAAAAAGATTTTATTACATTCGACACTTAAAGGTTTTTCAAATTTTTCATTTTAATCTTATTTAAAAATAAGTGTCTTCAAAAAGTGTGTGACCACCTGACTACAACTTGGATGTCTTCAAGTCCAACATAAACAAATTCCTGATAAACCGCCCCCTTAAGTAAGACACTTTATCAAATCTCCATTACTAACATTGCCTGAGGAATACTAAAGACACTGCTCAAGCATTTTTTTGTAGGTAGCCTAGTGTGCTCACTTTTAAAAATCCCATCTGACCATGTCTAACCTTCTGTAAAAGGAAGTAAATGAGTAAAAGAGAAGAGTTCCTTGTCGGTATTATAAAATGAAATTATATCATGTTCAGGAATAAAAAACATTTTATAAACGTGTATAAGCTGTATATGTTACTAGTTGAAAACTTGACTATGCCAGGTAAGACTTTATAATGTTTAGTAAAGGATGGGGGTGGAAGGTAAACATACAATTTGTGAGAAATTATCCACAGGTTTGATAATTTTGCTGTCAGAAAATTAGGAATCGTCTAAGAAAGTTATTCTTTGTGCAAGTTATGCAGTGTTTTAAAATCTAGGTTGATTTACCATGAAACAAAAATTAAATCCATCAAGTTGGCCAAGAAGCGAGAAGTAGATGAGTACATTCATTTTGTCACTACTTTGTGGATTACAATGCTTGATAATTTCCTTAATTTTAATTTTCTTGTTTTTCATAAGAATGGGGCATCCTACTGGATGCCAGACATTCACTTACAATTTCAGTCACTCCAACTGAGAGACCTTTTTAAGATTAACGGCTCCTTTGAATGCAATTGTTTTATTTATTTTGCACTTGGTTTACTGAGTATATTCAACAGGTAGTTTTTGAAATTCTTTTTCATGAGTCTAGTTAACAGTTGAAAAACAGGTTAGAAAATATAGTCTTCTGTCGGATTGAGTTACGTGACAGCTGAGTCAATTTTACAAACAACCAATATGATATGACTCATTCTGGAGAGATTTGAAGAAAGGTTTTGATTTTAAGAATTAACAATATCACCTATAACCAACATTATAATCAGGTGTACACATAAAATATGGGAATCAGAAAAATATATGACAGTTTGAATGATTTTTATGAAATCAGCTTTACTGGTTTCTTGACCTTTTTTAGCCAGGATCAAAATGTAATATCTGTTCTGATACTACACTTCATTTTTCCTGTCATCAGTCCTCACTGAGGCAATTTTTATTTTTGTCTGATCCAGAGTGTCTTTTTTTTGGGGGGGGGAGGGAGAAGGTGCTAGAATTGTACCTAACTGGCCTCATGATGAAGAAACAAATAAATGGAAAGCCAGTTCCACTAAGATTTTTATTCATTTTTATTTTATTGATATCATTAAGATATACACCCTAAGAAAGAGATCAAAAAAAAAAAAAAAAAAAAAAAAATCACTTTCTATCATCATAAGCAATATAAATTTGATCTGTGATTATTATAGGAACTATAGGAAGTTAGATTCCAGTTCACCTCTCAAAAAAGTTCAAATACTTGGACCGTTTCATTGACGACCATAATATAGAGTAATATGTTTGTTCATACATTAACAAAACAGTCCATGAAGTATTTGGATTTTCTGAAAGGTGAAGTGGATACTGTAATCTAACTTTCTATTGTTTATTTATAAAAGCTCTGGTGTAAAAAAAAAGAAAAAGTAAATAAATATATAAAAATAAATAAATACAAAAACATTGAGCTTGAATGTCTATTAATACCATTGATTTTTTTTCAAGTTGACATGAAAATTGATTAAAACAAAACATGCCTAAAAAGGTAAAATAATTTATTGCTAATCAACCATCCTGAATATCACAATACACAAAAGAGTCACATGTTAAATCTTACAATATAAGCTTTTACTATGAAATCCATCAATAATATTGATAAATATGCAAGACCCACAAACACTCCTTGCTCGACTATATTATTAAAAGTACTCAAAATGCACATATAATGCTTAGCAACCTGTTACATTCATTTCAGTATTGCAAATGTTAGTTTATATGTGCTATATAAAAAGATACACAGATTTTGTGCAAATAAACACAAATTTCCTTATTCTTCATGAGAAGATTCAGACCTTTCTCAAATGTGTTAAGAAATAATGTTGTGATATTTTTTTCAAAATAAATGGCGAGAACAAAAACGACAGAAGGCGAAAAATGTGTGCACAAATTTTATAAAATGTTACCGGATCATTTCTTGTAGGCATATTTCCTATTTTGACCATGTTTCAGAATTTATAAGACTTTAAAAAACACTTTATAAACATGTATAAGCTATTTATCTGCTGTATATGCTACTAGTTGAAAAACCTGACTATGTCAGGTAAGACTTTATAATGTATAATAAAGTGTGTGGGGTAAACATACAATTTGTGAGAAATTATTCACTTGTAAGTTTGATAGTTTTGCTGTGAGAAAACCTAGGAATTGTTTAAGAAAGTAAATTTTTGTTCAAGTTATGCAGTGTTATAAAATCTAGGTTGATTTACCATGAAACAAAAACTAAATCCATCAAGTTGGCCAAGAAGGAAAGTGAGAAGTAGATGAGTATATTCATTTTGTCACTACTTTTTGGATTACGATGCTTGATTACAATGCCTTAATTTTAATTTTCCTGTTTTATTTTTTATGGGGATGGAGCATCCTACTGGATGCCAGACATTCGCTTAAAATTTAAAGATAACCCTCACCAACCACGTGATAATGTTTTTTTTTATTATTATTATTACATTTTCACCCCAAAACAAGGCACATTGCCACTTTGGTGTAGGGGGCTACTATCAGGGGCAACAACTACTGGGGTACTATGTAGGGATTTGGGCAGCAAGATGTCGGTTCACATTGCACTTGAACTTCTGCATGTCAGTACAGTTGGAGAAGCAGGGATCTGGATTGGAATTCCAAAGTCTAGCGGTTCTGGGGAAGAAACTACTGGAGTAGAAAGATCTTTTACATCTAGGGATCTCTACAGTGTGGGGGTGGGATTTAGCAGTCTGTCGGGTTTGTTGAGGGTGTTCACATCGTGGGGGCACAAGTGCTTGCAGTTCGTCAGAGCATTCACTATTAAAATACTTGTAGAACAGGCAGAGGGATGCAACATTTCGTTGATGGGACAGAGGTTGAAGCTTAGATGCCAGTTCAGGGCCTATCAGATTTGTGACTCTCTTTTGAAACTTGTCAAGAAGCGAGAGACTAGTAGCAGATGCACCAGCCCAAATATGACAGCAATACTCCGTACATGGGTGAATGGTGGCCTTATAGAGGTACAGGATACTTTCGGGTGTTAGTAGTTTTCTAGCATGGTAGAGAGAGCCCACCTTCCTTGCAACATCCCTGGCAATGCCTTCAATGTATTTGCTCCAACTCTCGTTTCCTGTGAACATTAGGCCAAGGAGTTAGAAAGATGTACTCTCAGATAAAGAGCCGTTGCCCATTGCTATAGGTGCTAGAGAAGGTTTCTTGTAATTATTGAATAAAACTAGTTTAGTCTTGGCGGCATTGAACGTGACCATCAACTTTTGTTCCCATTCCACTACAGATTGGAGATCATCCTCTAGTGTTTCTGCCATTTCTTTAGATATGTGTCCATTTGTTTTCCTGTCGTGCCTGTTATAGAGTGTAGTGTCATCAGCATATATACCCATCTCAGAGGCAATTTTGTTGGGGACGTCATTTATGAATATCAGGAACAGTAGAGGTCCAAAGATAGATCCCTGGGGCACTCCCGCATTTATATCATATTGTTTAAATGTACAACCATCGAGGACAACCTGGATTTTTCTCTTATCTAAGAAGGATTTAATTATGTTAAGTATTCTACCAGTGATACCGTATGATCTAATTTTCCTAAGGAGACCCTCATGCCATACCCTGTCAAAAGCCTTAGATATATCTAGAGCTACTGCTCTGCTCTCCCCTGCTTTGTCCAGTGAATGGTATATACGTTCAGAGATTACAGTTAGGATGTCTGTTGTGGAACAGGCTTGTCTAAATCCATATTGTTGGTCAGTCAGAAGTTTAGCATCTGTAAGTTGGACTAAAAAGCATGGTTAATTAAGATCTCAAATATTTTGGCAAAAAGTGGGAGGAGGCTAATGGGGCGATAATTTAATGGGTCAGTTCTTTCGCCAGAATTCTTTAATACTGGTACTACAGAAGCAATTTTCCAATAGCCCGGAAAGCAAGATTCATTAAGGCATTTGTTGTAAAGTTTGGAGAGAACTGGAGCTACTTCAGTTGAGCACTTTTTTAATAACACAGCTGGGATGAGATCGGGTCCACATGCTTTTGAAGTGTCAAGGTTTTTTATGATAGCATGCACCTGAGCAGGGGTGATTTTCAGATCGTCTAGCGTGGCATTTGTCCGCATAGGAAATTCAGGTAGGGGGTGGTTGGAAGGGTTCAGTGTGGAGTTTGAGGCAAACCGACTGGCAAGCATGTTAGCCTTCTTGGTTGCTGAGCAAATAACCTTGTGATTTTTGGTTAGTGGGGGAATTGTTGATTGCCCATTATTTACTACACTGTTGTAGATTTTCCAGAAGTCACGAGTTCCTAGTTTTTGTGCTTCAATGCGTTTTTTAGTGGTTTCCGTAAATTCTCTCTTAGCTGTCGCTATTTCTTTCTTAATGTTACTTCTAGCTTCTATGTACTTCTGTCTGTTTGAACTGGACTTATGTCAGTTAAATCTGCGGTATGCATGCTGCCTTTGAGCAATGGCAGTTGCGCAAGTCGAAGTATACCATTGGGGAGAGTGGGGCTTGCTATAAAATTTCCACATGGGAACATGCTCTTCGATTGCAGTTTTGAACCATTCAGTGGTCTCATTTGCACATTGTTCAGCAGGGAGAGAAAAAATATTTCCCCATGGGGCATCTCTGATAAGATCTCTGATGGCTTCCTAGTCAGCCTTTTTATAATATCTCATTGTTTTGAGCACTGGCTCTTCAGTTTTGGCTCTAGAGTTTAGGGCGATTTCAACCATTATCACTGCAAGTGGGCTGTTGGCATTCGTTATACAATCATCGGGAACTGTGGTCAAAAACAGATCTAGAAGTGATGCGTGTTGGTCTTCCTGGTCAGGGAAACGGGTTGGAAACGTAACAGTTTGTGATAGGGAGTGATATATAGAGAAGCTAGGAGTTGTGCTGCACGCTGCATCTGTGTAAGTAGAGAATCCAAGCCAGTTTTTGTGGTGAACATTAAAGTCACCAAATACATGTACTTATGCGCTAGTGTCGAGGGAGAGTGCCGTGTCTATGCTGTCAGAGACTTTGTTTATTATGGTACCCTCAACCCATCAGAGGAAGGTCAACCCAATCTAATTGCTCAGGCATATATGGTACTCAAGCACTCTCAAGTGCCCAGTTTTAGGGGTGGGGTGTGTTGGGAGTGGGGAAAACGGTGTTCATTGCCCCAGACAAGAAACAAGATCTACCACTGGGTGTTTCTGTCGAATCACTGTGATAGTGTCTCTGCGCCTGACTAATAGGCAAAGAAGGAGTATGGAAGCCAGGCGATAGACAGAGCCTATCTACTCCTTAAGCAGTTTAGGTTTGCAAACCGGTGAATTTGTTTAAGTCACCAGCTCTAGGAAGGTTGTCATCCAAGACTGAAGAGGCCTCCCTCCCGTTTGGTTTAGTTTCAGAGTTTTCCTTCTATTAGACAGATGATCTGGGAAGATCTACTGGGTCCGTCAGCACTGAGAGGGTTTGCTCCGCGCCCAAGTTCTAATCCAGGTATTTCTGCGACCCCGCGTGGTTAGTTAATGTTACTGGGTTAGTTTGTAGAGGTTATATATCTGCTGAATAGTTACACTCCTCAAAGTGATTTAGCTACATTGCTATTTCATTGTTACTGGATAATGGGGGTGAGTAGAGCTCATGCAGTGTAAGCAACTAAGATTGTAAGAAGGCTTGTTAGAAAGGAGATAATGTGGTTTGAGGCTTCCCCTTTATATTTTTTTTATTTTATTTATATTAGCTTAGGTCTAGGATAACGTTACTGTATGAGTAGTTATTAAGAATTAAACTATGAGTTGTGCCCAAACTATATTTTAGATGACAGGAGGGTTGAGATGTGAGTGCAATATAGTACGGATAAAACAGTAAGTTTTGAGTCATGTAAATAGATATATGGGCAGGTTTTCAGTAGATGCGAATAAAGTTGAAGTTGTAGGTATAAAATGTGTTTCTATTATTGAGGGAAGATAATTTCAGCTTTCAAGTAAGAGTCATAGACATTTAGCATAACATGGAGTATCGGTTCAGTTTTGTTTTAATCGTTGCAAAACTATCTAGGAGGAGACATAGTTATGTAATACAGATCACTTTGCTTCCGAGTACATACTTTGTTAAATTCCTAACTGAATAGAAATGAACTCTAATGCATGTCTAAGAGGTAGAAATGTAGAGATGTTTAGTGATGACTAAGCAGTTAGCAGGTGAGGGTTAGGGGCTGGAAGTTAAAGATTGATGAAATCACTATTTTTTTCTCCTAGTGTTAGTTCAAAATGACGCCTCTTAATCGGCAACAATTCTTTGAGTTTTCGTATTAAATAGGCAATTATACAGATTTTATATAAATAAACACAATAGATTTTCTTATTCTTTAAGGGCAGATGTGTTAATGGCATAAGAAATAATGTTATGTGCAATTTTTCAAAATAGATAGGAAGGCTATTTGAAAAAAATTTGAATTGAAAGTGAGTAGATTCAAAGTTGCATTTGGAAATATAAGTGCACATATACATAAACTTTTGTTTAATAAAAGAAAAAGAAATTAAATAAAAATTAACTTGCTGGTAATCTGTGGCCGGTTTCATTCATTTAAAATTAAAAAAAAAAAAAAAAAAAAAAAAAATAGAGATCCCAATCTATAAAGTCTCAACTACCATAGAAGAATGTCATCATGTGATAATATCAGCATTCTGCCGCTAAGTGTTTGGGAAGTGGGGAAAAAAGACAAGTATGACAAAAGATAAGTGGAAATATGTTTATGTTTATCGGGGAAACATAGATATAGGAAATAGGGTTGGTGGAAAGACAATGGATAGGAAGTTGTTCACCAAGGAAAATAAAAGGAAACTGCGGTGGATTGTTGTTGAAGGTGTAACTGCGATTAGGACAAAGAAGGTCAATATATTTAAGAGTTAGTTTTAGGAGTGACAGAGTTTTACGACAGTTAGGAATAGTTGAGAAAAGTGTCCAGAAAGAGGCTGGTGAGTTATAGTGGAATGTAAGCTGTGGCTTGTAGCAAATAGGGGAAATTAATCAACCGACTGACGAACACAGCCTCAAAAGAAAACTAAGATGTGGACGTTAGCGTGTAGAGAATAGATGGTGTCACACACACATCCAGAGTGCAACTAATATTGAAAGAATTTGGGCAGAGATTTTGTTTGGTTTTTATTTTTTTTACATACTCATGAGCCAATACACTCCCCTCTCTGCAATCGCCAATGCGTGAGAGATGATGATACGTTCAGAAGAAAAGACAAACAAGAAGAAATTCACAGCAGACAACGTTGGGGTTGGCGATTGTTGCCGAGCAAGGTAATATTGCAGAAAATAAATTCTAGAGAATTGTCAATCCAATAATAGAAATGTAAAGCAACAATTTTAAAAAATAAAAAATTGGTGACAAATGATAACCCTCAAGGATAAACAAAAAATCGAACTTAATTACATATGAGGATCTGATGTTATTTTGTGCTTAAGAGAACAACTACACAGTAATATGTTCTTTCTTCTAAAGTAATTTTTCATTTATAAATGGATCTTTGCAAATATCTATTAATAATCAATGTGAAAATCCTTCATGATTAAAATTATGATTAATAATTGCATGCCAACTATTATGATCATTGTATAAATTGATAATTCTTTGATAACAAAAATGACAGTTTAAATTATCTCTAAAAGGCATTTATTTTTAAGTCACGCATTGTAGAGGACATGACTCACCCTCTCCACCAAGCAACATGATTGTACAAGCGAACAACATGTGTCACATGACAGGAACTGATCTAGCTGCATGGGTTCTATCAAAGATGTTCATCTTCTAGACTAATTACCTATCAAGATTTGAGAGTCTCATTTACCCTATTTTACTCATAACTTGTAGGTGGAATCCAGACCTTGGTTCCTAGTAAACAAATCAAACCAAAGAAAATTACATTTTCAATGCTGAAGAAATTTGGAGTGCAGTGAAGAGTTCCCATGTAATCTATACTCTATTTGTGACCGATTTTTGGAGGGATGAAAACAAAACCTATATAAAAACTGAACAGAACAATTTACTGTTTTACTAAAATTTTTCAGATGGTATCCAATGGTGATATTCATTATTGTAACAATTTTTTTTAGAAGAGTGTGGAGTCTGGGTTTGCGCCAAACATTCATAAATAGAAAACATTTGAACGATCACAATATAACATGATGCTTTTGAATGAGATAAAACTGGGTTTTAGTCAGCCTCACTTTTGAAGACATGCGGATAGAGACACTGCCATAATGTAGAATGATTGAAGGTGAATGTTGCCTGTCCATCTGCGTCTCTCAAACCTCAAGTTAGAAAACTAAGTTAAGGAAATAATTTCAGTTATTAGGTCTCTCTCAATTAAATTCTTTCTAATAAAACCTGAAAAAACTCTGCAAAATCTTATGTTTTTTATGCATCATCTAGCTAAAACAGGTGAGACAATCATGGCCACACATGAAACGACAATGAGAAGTGCTTGTAGAAAAGAAACCTTGTATAGTCACCCACACATGTCGGTATGAAAATTTTTTTTCTTGATTGCTCATGGATGAAAACATAACATACACAGTTAATATGGAAAAAATGATCAAATTGCTTGATTCAAATCGATTTTTCAGTTAATTCATATAAAACAGAAAAGCGAGCATTAAACGATGTTCAACCCAACACAAAGTTTACAGTGAAACTACTACATAATTGATAATCTGAAGCAAAATCTGAAAATACTAAAGTGTTAATCACTTGATTATGAAACTTTTACTTGTACCCCTGCAAAAAGATTAGAAATAAGAGTCACTTTAACAT
Source organism: Euprymna scolopes (assembly GCF_053919585.1). Classification (NCBI taxonomy): domain Eukaryota; kingdom Metazoa; phylum Mollusca; class Cephalopoda; order Sepiida; family Sepiolidae; genus Euprymna; species Euprymna scolopes. Next base: position 15,599,485 of record NC_136497.1, read on the forward strand.
GGGGGGGGGTCTAACTTTCTGATGAGGACACCCCAGAAGGGTACAAAAACAACATTACCCTAGTAGGAATCTCCCGGTCGAATGGCAATACAGTAATACACTACCCCCACCCAAAGGAGGTAATACCTGGGAGGATAGCCTCCTAGGATCATACTGAACTATAGAGGAAAAAAAGGTCATGTTTTAGCCTTTACACACAGAGACGCAAAGGACACATTTGTTTAATCACACTACCCCCCCCCCATTAAAAACCTTGTGTCGAACTTTATTCTTATGGGGGAAACAAATAATTTCGATGACGATGCCCCCCCCCCCAAAAATATATATATATTAAAGACAAAATCGTTTTTTAATGTTCTGCTTGAATCTGCTCCATCCCAACAAGTTTACTTTGGATGTGACAACAAAAAAAAAAAAATAAATAAAATAAAAATAAAAATGCCCCAGTCAAAAAGACGAAAGACACTACATATTGATCCCAGCCCTATCGATAATAGACTTATGATAATATTTTCTTTTTGTCACATCCAAAGTAACCCTTTTGGGATGGAGCAGGAGAAGCAGATTCAAGAAACTAGTCACTTATTAGTTTCATACAACAGTACGCACAACGTTTTGTTCGTAGCGAAAACAAACAAACGAATACTTCAAACAACACCCACTCAATTCATTTTCATAAGTATATTTTTAACTCAAAAGAATGAAAAAAAAAAAACAAAAAAAAAACAAATGGAGGGTGAAGAAAAATGTTTAAAAATATACAGTTCTTGAGAAATAGATTCGCAGAAAAAAAAAGAAAGAAAAGATCTGTTACTTAAGTCCCTTTTTACTTGCCCCACCCCCTCCAGGACAAAAAAAACTGAACACGAGGTCGGTTTTTTTGATTAACCCGTCACCACTGTCTCTCGGTGGTGAAGACCAATCTCCTTAGTAAGTTATAAAATATATATAGCTTAATCGCCATATATATTTTATAACTTACTAACTAGCTCTACCTACGTATTGAGCACTATTGAAGTAAATACTTCAAGTTTACGCATAAATTTATACTTTCGTATATTAATTTTATGTGAGTATTGGATGGGACAAAAATAAAATCGTACCAGTCAAGAAAGACTTCTCTAATTATAGATACTATCATTTGAGCCGAGCCGAGCCGAGCAAATAAAGATTTAATATCTATATTTACGTAGGTAGTGGCCAAGCATGAGGAAGCTATTTTTTTTTTTTTTATTATTCATTATTTAAACGCATTTCCTGGTCTCGGTTAATCTCCATCGAATTTCGTTGGTGGATTCGTGATGGGGGGGGGGTAGGCGGCGGTGGGGAATTTACGGATTTATTTATACTGTTGCATATTTTGTAAACTTTTATATTTATTTATTTATTGTTGTAATTATTATATAATTTTTCGGTCTTGAGAAAATTTTTATTTTATTAAAAATAAAAAACCCCAAAAACTAGCTCTACATACGCGACATTGGTAGAAATTTAGTGAAATAAATTTGGTTCTTCATTTTCGTAGACAACTTTCCATTTCTGGGACACATTTCCACGCGACTGTTTACCTACAAGTTACATGATCGACAACAAATACGTGTAATAATCCGTCCTTATAAACAATCAAATTTCGTTCATGCTCTTGCTGTTTAGATAAACTAAACTATGAGGAATATACTCGCACATATTTGGGGGTACACCGCCTGTCATTTGAAATTGACATAATTATTGTAAAAGAATAATAAAAAAAAAATTCTTAACGAATGTGATTGTTTAATTATAATTACTTGATTATTATTATAAAAAATATAATTATGTTCAATCTACAGTTGTTGGAAATGTGGCAGAGAAGGAAATCGAGTCGGGTATTTCCTGGTATATTAGTATGCATTCGATAACAATATTTGTAATTATGTTTTTGTTTGTGTATTGTGAGAAAATTAATCTCACAAACTCAATACTCCCTGGCAGAGGTAAAATAAATCCACAAATTACAAAACCATACCTTTAAACTCGAAATTTATTCAGTTATAACAGCAAAGAAAAGTTATTGGTGCTGTGGTGGTACAGTCCTTGCAAAAACATGGGCCAGTTTGACCTCCAAAATAGGGAGCCAGTAGTTAACTCCTTCTAGTGGAGTGGTAGTTTGTTTTCCTTCAAAAGGATCCATGATGTTCTCAGCAAGAATTCTGGCGTCTTTAATTAGGCATAAATGAATCCCTTGGGACTCTAATTGAATTGAGAAAAGTTAAAATATTTAGTTTTAATATAAACAAAGAAAATGAACCTTGATTTCAGTAAAGCAACTGGCCCTGACGGCATCTCAATTATAGTGTTAAAAAAGCTTCAACCAGAACTTGCTCCCATACTTACGAAACTGTTTAAGCGTTGCCTTAAGGAGAAATGCTTTCTGACTCCCTGGAAAACCTCATCAGTATGCCCTATATTTAAGAATTCAGGTGATAAGTCATCTCCCTCTCAGTACAGACCAATAAGTCTCCTGTGTGTTATGAGTAAGTTGCTGGAATCCATATTAAATAGAGAAATAGTAAACCACCTCAGCAGAAACAATCTTCTTAGTGACACACAATATGGTTTCCGTTCTGCAAGATCTACTGAAGATGTGCTAACGGTTATATCTCACAGGATTAGTGAATCTTTTGACAAAGGCTTCCTTTCTAGGGCAATTGCTCTTGACATATCAAAGGCCTTCGATAAGGTATGGCATAAGGGCCTACTTCACAAGATTTCCAGCTACGGTATAACTGGAAATGTTTTCTCAATCATTAAATCATTTCTCTCCAATAGGCTCATAAGAGTAGTGGTCGATGGACAAAAATCAGAGGCCTGCAGTATTAATGCTGGAGTCCCTCCAGGGCCAATCCTGGGCCCAACTCTCTTCCTGATCTACATCAATGACCTCCCTAAACACATACTTAAATCATTCGTTGACATCTATGCTGATGACACGACCATCTACGGCAACACATCAAAGGCTATTAAATGACAAAGTTCTCTCTGATTCTCTCTCCTCTGATCTCGAGCGCGTGGTTCACTGGGGGGGGGGGGGAAGACATGGCTGGTTACCTTTAATGCATCTAAAACCAAACTCCTATCTTTACATCATCAATGCTCTGATCCCCATCTGGCATCAATTGAAATGGATGGCTCTCGTCTAGGAGAAGCCCCGTGTTTTGACAAACTTCTGGGTTTGTCCTTTACTCCTGATCTGAAATGGAACACATACATCAAGTCTGTTGCCAAGGTCGCTGGAAAGATGGTGAAATCCTTCTACCGCTCCAGAAGATATCTCACTACTGATGCAATTCTCTATCTATATAAAATCCAAGTATGTCCAAGGATGGAATACTGCTACCATATCTGGGCAGGAGCTGCTAAAAACAGCCTATCCTGCCTTGACAGAGTACAAAATAGACTTCGTGGCTTAGTGGGGGATGCTCTTTTCTCTACCCTGCAACCTCTCTCCCACAGAAGAGACGTTGCAAGCCTATCCTTGTTTTATCGTTATTTCCATGGCAGGTGCTCGTCTGAACTCCAATCTTTGGTTCCCCCCCACCTCGCCAATCTTTCACGAAAAACACCCGTCTAGCTGAATCCACTGTGAAAAATTTCCCCCACTCTTTATCTGTGCCTAAATCAAAATGTGGATTCCATGAACAAAGCTTCTTTCTTAGAACTGCATGCCTGTGGAACTCTGTTCTGCCTGCCTGCTTCCCACCTGACTAAAACTTGGATGTCTTCAAGTCCAACGTTAACAAATTCCTAATGAACCACCCTCTTCAGTAAACACTTCATTAAATCTCCACACTAACGTACTGTACTTGCAATAACCCTTATCCCTGAGTGGCTTCCGGGCCTTGATAAGTGGTGACCACCGTGTAAAAAAATAAAAAGTAAAAAAATAAATAAATGTTCAAAAGGTGCCATCTTCTAATTGGATATCTTCGACAATACAAAGGTGTCTCTGCTTGTAGAGATTTCAAGTTCTTTTTTTCACCAACATTTTGGTGATATAACATGGAGAAATTCTCGATAAGGCCTTCTTTTCTGCCGAGCGTTTTATCGTAGACTTAAAGGAAAAGAATGTTTACAAAAAAGGGCATCAAGTAATTAACTTGGCTCATACAAATAAACCAATCACAGGCTGCCTACTAGAATTGTGCGTAAGTGGCCAAAAACAATGAATCATGGCATGTAACTGAAAATTTCTCACAGTATTCAATAAAAATCATGGAATAAAAAATATTCTGTTTTCTAATATTGTTTCAAACTAATTTTATTACGTCAATTTCAATTTCGTTTCATTTTAAAATTCTTTTACAATAATTATTTTCCTCATATTTTGGTTTATCTAAACTGCAACTCTACTTGAGTGACTTTTAGCCATAACTGGCGATTCATTATAAAAAAAAAAAAAAAAAAAAAAAAAAAAAATCGATTTAAAATACGAGTTATCCTCCTTTGCTGATTAACTTTAGGTGATTATTTAAAAATTTCTTATAACAGTAGTCTTTCCGATTAACATGATACAACAGGAAAATTTGGGTCAGACTTTGAAATTCCAATATGAAAGCTTCATATATTTAATAAATCTCGAAGCTGGATACACTAGCGGTTTTTAATATGTGGTGAAATCCAGCTTCCAAAAAATCTTTTTAAAAAACAGGGGGAGGCACTCTGGATTAAGTACAAAAATATCTGTGAGGTCTCATGAATGAGCAAGGCTTGTACTAGACATGCACTCTATTTGTTAACGACACCGTGCTCTATAACAGGCATGAAGGGAAAACGAATGAAAACAATTCCAAGACAATGGTAGAAATCCTAGAGAAAGACTGTAGTGGAATGGGGTCTAAAATAGATGGTAATATTCAATCCTGCCAAGGCTAAGCTCGTTTCTTTTAATGATTACAAGAAACTTTCAACGACCAATAGCTTTGGCTTTACCTGAAAGTACTTCGTTCAAACTCCTCAGCTTAACGTTCACAGGGAACAGGAGTTGGAACAGATACATTGAGAGCATTGCCAGGGCTGCTGCAAGGAAGGTGGGCTCTCTCTGTGTTAGAAAGTTATTTACGCCTGAAAGTATCCTGTATCTCTACAAGGCCACCATTCACCCATGTATGGAGTATTGTTGTCACATTTAGGCTGATGCATCTGCTATTAGTCTCTCACTCCTGGAAAAGATTCAAAAGAGAGTTGCCAACCTGATAGGTCCTGAAGTGTCATCTAAGCTTCAACCTCAATCCCACTGACAAAATGTTGCATTTCTCTGCTTGTTCTACAAGTATTTTAACGAACTACAAGCCCTTGTACCCTCTCAACGTAAACACTGCTGACAAACCTGACAAGCAGCAAAGTCCCACCCCTACACAGATCCCTAGATGTAAGAAAGTCTTATACTCTAATAGTTTCTTCCCCAGAATTGCTAGACTTTGGAACTCCCTTCCGGGTTCCTGCTTCCCTAACTGTACTGACATGCAAAAGTTCAAGTGCAATGTGAACAGACATCTTGTTGCTCAACTCCCTATATAGTATCCCTGCAACTTATGTCCCTGGTAGTAACCCCCTACATCAAAGTGGCACTGTGTCTTGTTTGGGGTGAAAATGTAATAACAAAAAAAAAAAAAAGCTCCCCACAAAGGGGTACTCTGGATAGGAACAAAAATAAAAATTGTTTCAGTCATGAAGGATTTCACCTACACTAACCGAGGACAGAAAAGGTGAAGTGTAGCATCAGAACAGATACTACACTGTGATCTTGGCCCGAAGGCCAAGGAAGGTGTTTTGCAAGGATTCCACTTTTTAAGCATTAGATAATGATTTTAAATAAAAATTGAATTAACAGAATTTAAGTTTATAACAGGATTAAAAGGTACTTCTTTTAATGTAATCTCTGTACCAATGAGATAGTACGTCCGTTTTTGTATGTATTTTTTTCTGCGTGACTTATATAGATTCAAAATTTAATATGAATCTGTTATTTATGAAAATTTTATTGCATTTTTTGATTAAGTACGAAAAATAACGTTACTTCCGAACTAAACCGAAAACTTGGATTAGGATTTAAAAATAAATAAACAATTCAGTTCAAATTGAGTAAAGATATCAAAATAGTTTTAAAAATTTTAGTAAAAAATAATTCAATTGAGAAATAAAATCCACCTTTATTCATTTTGGTTTGTTGTAAGAATCAGCCATTTTAATATTTTGTTAATAGTTAAAAAACAAAACAAAAACAAAAAAACTGAATTATTTTGTGATGTTTTTTAAAATCTGTTAAACTGTCAAATAGAAAATCATTTCTAGCTTTTAAATTGTTAGCAAATCATTTTGCAGTAAAAGTTTTAGAATATTTTTTAACAGAGGTTAAAGCAATTTTAAAATCGGTTTTCATAATTGAACTAAGTTGGTTCATGTTATTTGGATTCTTCAGACTAAGAGTGTTATTTTCACAATGTGTACTTTGAGTATCGCCCGCACCGAGGATTGAACCTTCAACCGCAACGGGCAACGCGGGTGCTGCCGGCGGCCCGGCGGGTGACACTCAAAATATAACCCGATCATAGGCGACAGAATGAGAGCATGCTACCTCTGGATTAAATAAAGGGTTCTGTTCGAAATTCCATGCAGATTCCAGAGTTCGACAGAAAAATTTCCCTAATTCGACAACGTACACCTGAAGAACATACACTGATCGAAACGTTATGAAAATATCAAGATGAGAGAACAGTACTAATCCACTCTAATCTAAAAAAATTCAGAAACAAGTTGATTATGGTTCAATTAATAATTTAATGATCAAACGCTAATAATCAAAAGTAAAAATAGAAAGCTAAACAAAAACGAATATAAATTCCCGTGCAACGTCGGGTTGTTACAGTTAAATACTAAATACTAACTACTACAAACACGCCCGAAATAATCACCATTTAGGCTATCATAATCACACATATACACACTATAATTAACAGTATCCTATAGAAATAACCATTCATTAATGTTAGTTATTCATTGAATAACTTATTCAATAAGTAAATTTTTGGAAGATACAAAACTCACCCACTCCACTCCAAAAAAGTAACCCACTTTCATTAAAATTAATCAACAACTCCCCTCTCTCTCTGAACTGCGACTTTACTACTATATCTGTTGGGTCTCTCAGGACGTAAATATTTTTTTTTCACGCGATTAAAAATATATCAGTCGTTTACATTAATATTACAAAGTATATATTATTACCTTAAAAATATCGAGACTTTTTTTTCAAGTCCAACTTGAAAGTTACTTGTTTAAAATCATTTAAAAAAAAAGCAAAAAACCACCTGACAGACCCACTGTTTTGTGTACGTTTTCAGCGTCCCAAATTCTCTCTTTTTATAAAGACGTCGTTCGAAAAACGATGATTCAATTTGCAGTTTCAAAATTACATTACAATTTAAAAATGTAATCAAGTAATATACAGATTTAGTTTAACACCGAATTTTTCTTTTTTCTCACAGAACGTGTTTCTTTGTAGATGTTTCTTTTCAAAGTTTAAAATTTTCATCTATCGTCTTTCTGTGTTAACTTCAGAATTCTTTTTCCTCTCCCATTTAAGCGTTGTTTCTAGCTTTGTTTTCTAATACTAAAGTTAGAAAAACAAGTTACTAAGTTTTCTTTAAAATAAATAAAAGAATCCAAGTAAAATCTCTGCTTCTGTTCTATTACGCCATCCTAAATTGCAATGTTATTTCAAAACTAAAAGTCGAATAATGACGTCCTTTTGAAAAAGACTTTCGGGACGCTAAAATCGTACATAACACTGACGAATTCTCCGATTATCTTCTTTTAATAGTTCAACTTTCAAAAAAAAAAAAAAAAAAAAAATTTGGTACTCATGCACTTATGTTACCGTGCTGAAATAACGTTATTTAGAAAGCCATTTTTAACATGGGGAAGAGGGGGAGTTTTGTACCTATTCGGTACTTTCACCTAACAGTTTAATAACAAAGATCGTCAAAATGCACAAGCTCTAAATTTTTTACTTGTATATTTCACACACACAAAACAGCCATTTTTTTTAATAGGATTTTGAAAGTTAAATTTAATTATTAAATTTGGTGCTAATGCAGAGAGTGATCCGTGATCCGCGCTATTTTTTAAATCGTATTTTCAAGTTTAAAGTTTTATGTCATGTTTTTTTTTATTCAATTGTACAGAATAGGTCCAAGAAGACACCCACCCCTCCACATGTTAAGAATGGCTTTTTAAATAATAACGTTATTTCAGCAGTCAGCACGGTCGCTCTCTGCAGGAGTACCATAAATTTTAACCTAGTTGTTATAAAATTTTATTCCAGTAATATTTTAGTATCTATAAAATTGTTCGAAACTCAATCTTTAAATAAAGATTCACTTAAATATTTAAAGCCAAAAATTTACTCTTTATTCGGCAGTTTAAATGCCTTCAAATTCTGTTTAAATTTCGAAGGGTATGAAGTCCTTATTTACTTTCTTCGTTCCAATACCCAAATCAGACGTAGTCAGATTTCAATGTGGGAAAAATCTAGCTCCCAAAAAGAACTCTGGATTGAAGACAAAATAAAAAAAAATTGTCTCAGTCTAGGATTTATCCTTCACTGACTGAGTAAAGAACAGATACTCAGATCCTAGCACGAAAGATAAGTCACTATGTTAATTATTTTTTTAGTATTAATAAAAATGGTCGAATTGCTTACGAAATAAAAAAACCGTAATGCATTCTGGTGGATTAAATTCGTATATTTTTTAATTACGTATTAATACTTTTTACGCCATTGCATATATAATTTCAATAGTCACCTAATAGTAAATAATCAAAATATTCGATGCATAATTATCAAAGTTACGCTGACACGAGAAATATACACAAACACGCGTTTTTTAAATATATTTTCTTCCAGAGTGTTCAAGATTTTAGAAACTATTTCTTGTTAGGCATTTAGGTTAATTCCATAACTTTCAGTTTTTGAATTGTAACAAGAATCAAATACTCATTTGAAAGTTAAAACAAGATCTCTCCCAGTCACGATTATAAATAATGGCTGACGTATTTACGAAGAAATAGAAATGCACTCGGGCGGATTTAATTGTTTTACTATGGTTTTTAAACATTACCTTTTAGTTTATTTTTATTCGACAAATAGTAAAACAAGACAATTTTAACGTGTAAGTTACGTAAAGGCGAAAAACACACGGACATGCAAGTGGTATATAATTTTAATAAGAGATTTATTTTTTTTGTTTGTTGTTTTTTTTGGGGGGTTGTTGCATTTTTCTTTTTTTCCTTACCTTCAGCAATGACGTCTTCGACGGTGACAAGACATCTGCCGACAGAGAAAACCTTGCCGACATGTCCAGCTTGTTGGTTGGAGAATAGCTTCTTCATTCTTCGGCTTTTCTGTGGGAAGAATGTCGACAGCAACAGAACGAGAAAGGCAACGTCCGCACGTCCGATGATGGCGACATGAATGGAGGACCAATCGTTTTTTTTTCTTCTTAACTTTTCATAGATTAGAAGAAAACAGAAAAACAAAAACTAGTCATTATCACTAGTTTTTAAGCTGACTACATGTTGTTGTCTCTTGGTTAGTTGGTTACTGTTTCCCTTCGTTTTAAAAATAAGACGATAGTAAACCCGAGTGAAATGTATTCCTAGGGGTTATGACATGAAAACGTAAAAAAAAAAAAAGGGGGGAGGAGGGCAGTTCCAGTCCAATCTTCTTGTAATGTTGGTGAGGGTTTTACTCCCGTTCCTGCCCACCCGTAAGTCTTTCTTCTTTTTTTTTTTACAAGTAAAAGTAATAGCGAACGAGAGGAAGTCTTTTTCCTCCCTCACACAGGTGAACTACTACTTTTACTACTACTAGTAGTAATGTTACAAAAAGTAGTAGTAGTAGTAGTGTAGAAAGGAAAAAGGAAGTAGTCACCTCCTCTAACAGGTACTCCTGCCACTACTGCTTTTTGCTACTAATATATATATATATATATATATATATATATATATATATATATATATATATATATATATATATATATCACGATTCTTATCACGATTACAAGTGGTCTGACGATCGGCGTGAATCTATATCGCTGGCCTGCTTTCCAGCTGACTACAACATGATCGTTTTCAAGTCCAATGTAAACAAATTCTTGTTGTACCGTCCACTCAAATAATCAAATTATAACAAATTTCCGCTGTTTTCTCGGGGAACACCGTATACTAAAAAACTGTAATCCTCGAGTGGTCTTCGGGCCTTGATAAGTGGTGCCTCCCTTGTAAAAGAAGTCACAATTAAAATTAGTGATACGGCGAAACAGCTGTTTGTGTGTGTGTGTGTGTGTGTGTGTGTGTGTGTGTGTGTTGGATTTCTTTACATTTGAAAAATAAAAAATAGTAGCCTTATGGATTACATAAAATCATATAAACTATACGTGTTAATTAATTTTTAATATTTCCAACAATACTTGTACAGAACAAAAGAAAAACTACGGAACATTTTCAGATATGAACAACGGACGCTTATTTTAACTGCACTTTGATGACACTGACTGAGACTGACTGCACTCACGCGTTCGGCGGTCCCATGTGAAACATTTAAAGCCACAAAGATTTATCTTCGTTTTTGTTTTGTAGTCTCAATATACATAAATTCTATCGTGTCCTTAATACCGCCAAACAAAAGTAATGTGTTCCATTCAAAAATATACTTATGTCAATACCATAGTGACAGCGAACAAGAAACAGAGACGTACTTTCCAGTTTAGCGTTAATTAGTTAATTAATTAGTTAATTGATTAGTTAATTAATTAGTTCAATAATTAATATTTTAATAGTTCACTTACTTTAAGAGAAAAAATTGAACATTTACAATTAATATCAAATAAGTTTCTAAATACCGTGGTTACTGTCATAAAGAGAAGTTAATTATAATATTAGAAATATTACTCGAGTCATAAATCGATATAATCAGTAAGTGATATTATTGATGTTCTTACACATATTTAGTTGACTCCCCACGAGAGTAAATTTAAATTCAAGGTTAGATTTTGATGTGGGGAAAATCTTGTGCTCTCAAAACGTTGTCTTTTATCAGTTGTCTTAGTAAGAATACTACACTTCAATCCTATCACGAACGTCAGAGGTGTCTATCTTTTGGCCTATTAATGTCCGTTATTTAAGCAATCAAATCAATTGTTAATGGAATCGAAAATCGTTTCTGTTGCTTCGAAATGTTTTCTTAATCTTGTTTTTTTTTTTTAGCGATACTAAATATTCAAACTTTATATGTACTTTTTTTTTTACTGATACTAGGAATCTATATATTCTCTTTTCAGTTATGAACTAAATAGCAGGGTAGACTAGACTCTCAAGCCTTGGTTGGGTAACTAGTCCAAGAGAAAGAAAACACAGTCTTCTTCTGCTTATTCCAGCAGTGTTTCCGGTCGTCCTATACTTCATTGTTGACACAGGAGAGGTTCGAGACTGCACGACCCTTGCTTCATTAATATTCCCCACGCAGATACCCCTACAGAGAGTATCCATTGTTTCTCGTGACTGGAAAAAGGTATCTTCTAGCTCGTAGGAGAAATAACGATTGTTGTCAATAATAACTTCCAATAATTGTTTGAGTATGACGACTAAAAAAAAAAAAATACTGAGAATTGGAGAAAGAAGAGAGAGAGGGGGGGGAGTCAGTGTTTGTTTTGATTTGTTTCGTTTTTAAATACAGACGATAAAATGTCGTGGTTAAACTAAAAATAACAAAGTCTAGTTATCACGTTGATGATAATGATGCTTTTCACAACCAACAACATTTAAGTCCGTGATTATGAGAGCAACCTCACCAAAATATACGCACCAACTTCCTCTGTACAAACTTCTCCCCATATATAAATAGATTTACGCAGACACAAATTTGTCTCCGTACATTGATCAAACGCAATAACATTATATAATAGAAATAAGTATAAAGGAAGAATTGGAAGTTTGCTATGGCGCCAGACGCGCACACATTTTTTTTAGTGTGACACTAAGCGGCCTTCTACACACTCGTCCGTCAGAGAATAATAATTTGAATGATTTTTTAGTTTCTAACAAAGTATTATTTTATTTATGTTGTAAAAATTGATTTTATACTGAATAAACGGATAATTAAAGAAAATAAATAAATAAAATAAACGGAAGTAGAAAATGGAAAACCGGAAGCGGCGAGATGTCAACATTGAAATTTCTATTTCAGCATGGCCGATAAAACCGATGACAAACCCAACTCGCAAGAACAAAAAGCTGCAGAAGGCGAGAGGTGTGTGCACAATTTTTATAAAATGTTATCAGACCGTTTCTTATAGGCGCACTTCCTATTTTGACCATATTTTGATAATTTATATCACTTGAATATAACCTCACCGGCCAGATAACGTTGACCGATTCTCTTTTTTTTTTTTTCCCCCTAGTGTTCATTCTTATTGAATGGCGCCTTTTAACCGGCAACAATTCTTTATGTTGGAGTTTTCGTATTTAATAGTTTCGATCCATAAACAATGATATAAATGTTGGTTTAAATAGTTGTTTAGTCTAAAATTTACCGACGTTGATCGATTTTTACGATAACTTTGCTAACAAGTAATTTTATTGCTTTTGAGACTGACTTTACTAAATTTGACAACAAAAATGTAAACATTCGATGAATAAATGTGCCGAATGCGACGAATAATTTAATAAGAATGTAAGAAAACGTACAAAATTACTCCTAAGAAATGGGCATCCAGAGGATTTCAGTACTAATTCAGTCCTGAGTGTCGACGGATAATCTCGAGTAAATCCCGAAAATAGCCAGTTTACGAATTGAAACCCGCGGAAAAGGAAAGGACAGACAACACTGAGCGAGCATATGAATCATAAAGTCAGGATGAAAACAAATTTTAGATTCCTAAAAAGGGCGGACCTAAACGATCCCCTCCCGCAAGAATGGCTTTCGAAATAAACACTCCCCAACTTCCCCATATTAAGAGCAGCTTTCGTTTTGTTTTTTGTCAATTTTTTTAGTGGATTATTGGACACTAATATATGGGGGGGGGATTCTCGTTTAGGTACGCTCTAAGAAGTTTACACAATTTCCTAAAAAATAAAAGAAGAGAAGGGTTTCAAATCGTAAATGGCTTTGATCATTTTTTCAGACTGATCCCGTGTATTGAAACCCCACGTAAAAAAGTAAAGTGTAAAAGCCGCGACCATGGAAGAACGCGAGAAAAAAAATTGTTTAGACATAGTTTTATGTTGTTTTCGTTATATTTTACTTAATTGGGAATCGTTTCAATTAAAAATCCAGTTATATAAAAAAAAAATCCAGTTGCGTCTAAGGCACTTCTGCATGACAGTGCCAAATGAGGTGACTGAGACGAGTTATCGATCCCTGTTCTTTGAATGAGAAATACCCTCTCTACTAGCCGTTCTGTGAACCCCAAATATATATAAACAAGTGTCTCTGAGAACGAAAAAAACATATACCAATGAAATAAATAACACAAAAATATAGGAAAAGCGAAACATTGTATAAAAAATATAATTTAATGTTTCAATATTATTTCTTTTAAATGAGTGATTTATAAGTGAAAATAAAATAATGAATGTTAAAAACATGAAAGGTTTATAGATTATTTTTAGAATTGTTTGTTTTTTTTCCTGTACGATTGTATAAAATGTAGCAACATATATATATATATATATCACAATAAGATTGTATGAAAATATATCAAAATATAATTTTAGCAAAATATAATTTAAGAAACATGAAATAGAAGTTTAAGAATATATTTTTTTTACACAAAATTTTTTTCACAGTCAGATTGTATAAACATATATCAAAATATAATTTTTGTTTTGTCAATAGAGCAAAATAGAAATTTAATATAGAAGTTTTTATTTATTTATAAAAATTTATAGAAATTTTTAATAATTTTTTTTTTTCAATGAGTGTTATGATTTCGACTGAAACACGCCCTCTATCGTTCGTTCTTGAAACTAAAATACACACATTCACCTCATGGCACTGTCATGGAGAAGTGCCACATCTAAAACTGAGAAAAGCATGCTTGGAAAGTTTCAACATTATATGAATAAGCAAAACCACACAACATCAGGTCAAATTTAGTTGCCATCTTGTTAGAGCTTTTTAATGCCAAAACCAATTTTTTTTTTGCGTTCTTCCATGGCCGTAATCTCTATACATTACCCCTTTTGGATACTCATTCGTTACAAGTACTATAGTATTTTTATAAACACGAGTGTAAGAACCATGATGAGGAATAATATAACATGCGTACATACTAAAAAACAATTTTTGCAGCTAGAATTAGTGCCAATCATTAACCCATTCATTAAGCTTAAATATTGGTTATCCTATTATTAGACTTGGGGTTCGTGGTTGGGTTACTGAAGTGTATTTTCTTCATTAACCTTAAGTCTGCTGTAGCAATATGTCACCATGAACAAGGTTAATGTGGGACATCAGTTGTACGAATTTCATATTCAATTTAAACTTTCCATTTTTTTTTTTTTAATACTCTTATTCACTCTAAACAAAACCTATTGCCAGTGCAATGTAATGTAATTACTATGAGGAAACATGCTTGATAGGACGGCTCTAAGTAGGGAGTTGAGCAACTTGAGGCTTGTTCACATTACATTTATATTTCAGCATTTTAGTACAGTCAAGAAAGCAGTTAACAGAGAGAATTTCAAAGTCTAACCGTTAGCATCTTGGACCTCTATGGTGAAGGGGAGAGATTTTGCAACTTCTCTGGGGTATCTACAAGTATGATGAGTTCACCAGAAGACATTCCATTAAAGTACTTGTAAAACAAGCACAGAGATGCAACATTGTGGTGATCAGACAGAGGTTGGAGCTTGATTGACAATGCGGGACCTATTAAATTGGAGACTTTTTTGAACCCTGCTTAATAGGGAGAGGCTAGTGGTAGATGTACCAGTTCAAACGTGGCAACAATACTCCATGCATCGGTCAATGGTGGCTTTGTGGAGATACGATACTTATAGGTATGAGTAGTTTTCTAGCGAGGTAGAGGGAACCCATCTTCTTTACAGCAGCCTTGACAATGTTTTCTATATATTAGTTCCAATTCATGTTACCTGTGAATATGAGGCAGAAGGAGTTTGAATGACAAACTCTCAGGTAGAGTTATTCATTAAGAAGGTTTCTTATAATTGTTAAAGGAAAGAAGCTTTGTATTAGTAACATTGAATGTTACCATCCATTGCACGACAGACTTCACACATTGCCTTGGATGTGTGTATATTTGTTTTTCCCACATGTCTGGTATAGCGCATGGTGTTATCCGCAGATATACCCATCTTGGACATAATTTCATCAAGGAAGCCGTTTATGAATATCGGGAATAATAAAAGTCAAACAATCGACCCATGGAATACACCTGCATTAATATGTTTGAATGTACCTGCATTAATATGTTTGAATGTACCTGCATTAATATGTTTGAATGTACCTGCATTAATATGTTTGAATGTACCTGCATTAATATTTTTGAATGTACAGCCATTGGTATGTTTGAATGTACTCGCATTAATATGTTTGAATTTACCTGCATTAATATGTTTGAATGTACCTGCATTAATATGTTTGAATTTACCTGCATTAATATGTTTGAATGTACTCACATTAATATTTTTGAATTAACAGCCATTGATATGTTTGAATGTACCTGCATTAATATGTTTGAATGTACAGCCATTGATATGTTTGAATGTACCTGCATTAATATGTTTGAATGTACCTGCATTAATATGTTTGACTGTACCTGCATTAATATGTTTGAATTTACCTGCATTAATATGTTTGAATGTACCTGCATTAATATTTTTGAATGTACAGCCATTGATATGTTTGAATGTACCTGCATTAATATGTTTGAATGTACAGCCATTGATATGTTTGAATGTACCTGCATTAATATGTTTGAATGTACAGCCATTGATATGTTTGAATGTACTCGCATTAATGTTTGAATGTACCTGCATTAATATGTTTGAATGTACACCCATTGATATGTTTGAATGTACAGCCATTGATATGTTTGAATGTACTCGCATTAATATGTTTGAATGTACCTGCATTAATATGTTTGAATGTACTCACATTGATATGTTTGAATGTACCTGCATTAATATGTTTGAATGTACACCCATTGATATGTTTGAATGTACAGCCATTGATATGTTTGAATGTACTCACATTAATATGTTTGAATGTACCTGCATTAATATGTTTGAATGTACCTGCATTAATATGTTTGAATGTACCTGCATTAATATGTTTGAATGTACTCACATTGATATGTTTGAATGTACTCACATTAATATGTTTGAATGTACCTGCATTAATATGTTTGAATGTACCTGCATTAATATGTTTGAATGTACCTGCATTAATATGTTTGAATGTACCTGCATTAATATGTTTGAATGTACCTGCATTAATGTTTGAATGTACAGCCATTGATATGTTTGAATGTACTCACATTAATATGTTTGAAAGTACCTGCATTAATATGTTTGAATGTACTCACATTGATATGTTTGAATGTACCTGCATTAATATGTTTGAATGTACCTGCATTAATATGTTTGAATGTACTCACATTGATATGTTTGAATGTACTCACATTAATATGGTTGAATGTACCTGCATTAATATGTTTGTATGTACCTGCATTAATATGTTTGAATGTACCTGCATTAATATGTTTGAATGTACAGCCATTGATATGTGTGAATGTACTCACATTAATATGTTTGAATGTACCTGCATTAATATGGTTGAATGTACCTGCATTAACATGTTTGAATGTACAGCCATTGATATGTTTGAATGTACTCGCATTAATATGTTTGAATGTACCTGCATTAATATGTTTGAATGTACCTGCATTAATATGTTTGAATGTACCTGCATTAATATGTTTGAATGTACACCCATTGAGGACACCTTGGAATTTTTTTCTTGTCTAGAAAGAATCTGATTATCTTTAGAAACAAGTAAATCACTTGGGTAAAAAAAAGTCTGTTCTGAAGAAAATACTATTTACTAGTGATGGGACGATTCTAATATTTTTCCCGATTCTGATACAATTACCGATTCCGATTCTTATCAATGTCTAAATATTTAACTATAAAATAGTTATTTTGTCCCGATTACCGTAAAAACACATCTTAAATGTGCTTATTATTTTCTAAAACGTAAAAACACACTTGTGAGTGAATGATCTACAGATTTTAGTCCTTATGGCAGTTTAAACCAATAAATATTTATTATTTTATTATTACTACAAGCAGTGGAAGATGTTTTTTTACACCAATAAATAGTTATTATTTTATTATTACTCAAGCAGTGGAAGATGTTTTTTAAAATCAATAAATATTTATTATTTTATTATTACTACAAGCAGTGGGAGATGTTTTTTAAATCAATAAATATTTATTATTTTATTATTACTACAAGCAGTGGAAGATGTTTTTTAAACCAATAAATATTTATTATTTTATAATTACTACAAGCAGTGGAAGATGTTTTTTAAATCAATAAATATTTATTATTTTATTATTACTACAAGCAGTGGAAGATGTTTTTTAAACCAATAAATATTTATTATTTTATTATTACTACAAGCAGTGGAAGATGTTTTTTAAACCAATAAATATTTATTATTGTATTATTACTACAAGCAGTGGAAGATGTTTTTTAAACCAATAAATATTTATTATTTTATTATTACTACAAGCAGTGGAAGATGTTTTTTAAACCAATAAATATTTATTATTGTATTATTACTACAAGAGGTGGAAGATGTTTTTTAAACCAATAAATATTTATTATTGTATTATTACTACAAGCAGTGGAAGATGTTTTTTAAATCAATAAATATTTATTATTTTATTATTACTACAAGCAATGGGAGATGTTTTTTAAATCAATAAATATTTATTATTTTATTATTACTACAAGCAGTGGAAGATGTTTTTTAAACCAATAAATATTTATTATTTTATAATTACTACAAGCAGTGGAAGATGTTTTTTAAATCAATAAATATTTATTATTTTATTATTACTACAAGCAGTGGAAGATGTTTTTTAAACCAATAAATATTTATTATTTTATTATTACTACAAGCAGTGGAAGATGTTTTTTAAACCAATAAATATTTATTATTGTATTATTACTACAAGCAGTGGAAGATGTTTTTTAAACCAATAAATATTTATTATTTTATTATTACTACAAGCAGTGGAAGATGTTTTTTAAACCAATAAATATTTATTTTATTATTACTACAAGCAGTGGAAGATGTTTTTTAAACCAATAAATATTTATTTTATTATTACTACAAGCAGTGGAAGATGTTTTTTAAACCAATAAATATTTATTATTGTATTATTACTACAAGCAGTGGGAGATGTTTTTTTAAACCAATAAATATTTATTATTGTATTATTACTACAAGCAGTGGAAGATGTTTTTTTAAACCAATAAATATTTATTATTTTATTATTACTACAAGCAGTGGGAGATGCTTTTTTAAATCAATAAATATTTATTATTTTATTATTACTACAAGCAGTGGAAGATGTTTTTTAAACCAATAAATATTTATTATTTTATTATTACTACAAGCAGTGGAAGATGTTTTTTAAACCAATAAATATTTATTATTTTATTATTACTACAAGCAGTGGAAGATGTTTTTTAAACCAATAAATATTTATTATTTTATTATAACTACAAGCAGTGGGAGGTGTTTTTAAACCAATAAATATTTATTATTTTATTATTACTACAAGCAGTGGAAGATGTTTTTTAAACCAATAAATATTTATTATTTTATTATTACTACAAGCAGTGGAAGATGTTTTTTAAAATCAATAAATATTTATTATTTTATTATTACTACAAGCAGTGGAAGATGTTTTTTAAAATCAATAAATATTTATTATTTTATTATTACTACAAGCAGTGGAAGATGTTTTTTAAACCAATAAATATTTATTATTTTATTATTACTACAAGGAGTGGGAGGTGTTTTTAAACCAATAAATATTTATTATTTTATTATTACTACAAGCAGTGGAAGATGTTTTTTAAAATCAATAAATATTTATTATTTTATTATTACTACAAGCAGTGGGAGATGTTTTTTAAACCAATAAATATTTATTATTTTATTGTTACTACAAGCAGTGGAAGATGTTTTTTAAACCAATAAATATTTATTATTTTATTATTACTACAAGGAGTGGAAGATGTTTTTTAAAATCAATAAATATTTATTATTTTATTATTACTACAAGCAGTGGAAGATGTTTTTTAAACCAATAAATATTTATTATTTTATTATTACTACAAGCAGTGGGAGATGTTTTTTAAACCAATAAATATTTATTATTTTATTATTACTACAAGGAGTGGAAGATGTTTTTTAAACCAATAAATATTTATTATTTTATTATTACTACAAGGAGTGGAAGATGTTTTTTAAAATCAATAAATATTTATTATTTTATTAATTCTACAAGCAGTGGAAGATGTTTTTTAAACCAATAAATATTTATTTTATTATTACTACAAGCAGTGGAAGATGTTTTTTAAACCAATAAATATTTATTATTGTATTATTACTACAAGCAGTGGGAGATGTTTTTTTAAACCAATAAATATTTATTATTTTATTATTACTACAAGCAGTGGAAGATGTTTTTTAAACCAATAAAAATTTATTATTGTATTATTACTACAAGCAGTGGGAGATGTTTTTTAAACCAATATATATTTATTATTTTACTATTACTACAAGCAATGGAAGATGTTTTTTAAACCAATAAATATTTATTATTTTATTATTACTACAAGCAGTGGAAGATGTTTTTTAAACCAATAAATATTTATTATTTTATTATTACTACAAGGAGTGGAAGATGTTTTTTAAACCAATAAATATTTATTATTTTATTATTACTACAAGCAGTGGAAGATGTTTTTTAAAATCAATAAATATTTATTATTTTATTATTACTACAAGCAGTGGAAGATGTTTTTTAAACCAATAAATATTTATTATTTTATTATTACTACAAGGAGTGGAATATGTTTTTTAAAATCAATAAATATTGATTATTTTATTATTACTACAAGCAGTGGAAGATGTTTTTTAAACCAATAAATATTTATTATTTTATTATTACTACAAGCAGTGGAAGATGTTTTTAAAACCAATAAATATTTATTATTTTACTATTACTACAAGCAGTGGAAGATGTTTTTTAAACCAATAAATATTTATTATTTTATTATTACTACAAGCAGTGGAAGATGTTTTTTAAAATCAATAAATATTTATTATTTTATTATTACTACAAGCAGTGGGAGATGTTTTTTAAACCAATAAATATTTATTATTTTATTATTACTACAAGCAGTGGGAGATGTTTTTTAAACCAATAAATATTTATTTTATTATTACTACAAGCAGTGGGAGATGTTTTTTAAACACATTAAATATTTATTTTATTATTACTACAAGCAGTGGAAGATGTTTTTTAAACCAATAAATATTTATTATTTTACTATTACTACAAGCAGTGGAAGATGTTTTTTAAACCAATAAATATTTATTATTTTATTATTACTACAAGCAGTGGAAGATGTTTTTTAAACCAATAAATATTTATTATTTTATTATTACTACAAGCAGTGGGAGATGTTTTTTAAAATCAATAAATATTTATTATTTTACTATTACTACAAGGAGTGGAAGATGTTTTTTAAACCAATAAATATTTATTATTTTATTATTACTACAAGCAGTGGGAGATGTTTTTTAAACCAATAAATATTTATTATTTTATTATTACTACAAGGAGTGGAAGATGTTTTTTAAACCAATAAATATTTATTATTTTATTATTACTACAAGCAGTGGAAGATGTTTTTTAAAATCAATAAATATTTATTATTTTATTATTACTACAAGCAGTGGAAGATGTTTTTTAAACCAATAAATATTTATTATTTTATTATTACTACAAGGAGTGGAAGATGTTTTTTAAAATCAATAAATATTTATTATTTTATTATTACTACAAGCAGTGGAAGATGTTTTTTAAACCAATAAATATTTATTATTTTATTATTACTACAAGCAGTGGAAGATGTTTTTTAAACCAATAAATATTTATTATTTTATTATTACTACAAGCAGTGGAAGATGTTTTTTAAACCAATAAATATTTATTTTATTATTACTACAAGCAGTGGAAGATGTTTTTTAAACCAATAAATATTTATTATTGTATTATTACTACAAGCAGTGGGAGATGTTTTTTTAAACCAATAAATATTTATTATTTTATTATTACTACAAGCAGTGGAAGATGTTTTTTAAACCAATAAATATTTATTATTTTATTATTACTACAAGCAGTGGAAGATGTTTTTTAAACCAATAAATATTTATTATTTTATTATTACTACAAGCAGTGGAAGATGTTTTTTAAACCAATAAATATTTATTTTATTATTACTACAAGCAGTGGAAGATGTTTTTTAAACCAATAAATATTTATTTTATTATTACTACAAGCAGTGGAAGATGTTTTTTAAACCAATAAATATTTGTTATTGTATTATTACTACAAGCAGTGGGAGATGTTTTTTTAAACCAATAAATATTTATTATTTTATTATTACTACAAGCAGTGGGGGATGCTTTTTAAAATCAATAAATATTTATTATTTTATTATTACTACAAGCAGTGGGAGATGTTTTTTAAACCAATAAATATTTATTATTTTATTATTACTACAAGCAGTGGGAGATGTTTTTTAAACCAATAAATATTTATTATGTTATTATTACTACAAGCAGTGGAAGATGTTTTTTAAACCAATAAATATTTATTATGTTATTATTACTACAAGCAGTGGAAGATGTTTTTTAAACCAATAAATATTTATTATTTTATAATTACTACAAGCAGTGGAAGATGTTTTTTAAACCAATAAATATTTATTATGTTATTATTACTACAAGCAGTGGAAGATGTTTTTTAAACCAATAAATATTTATTATGTTATTATTACTACAAGCAGTGGAAGATGTTTTTTAAACCAATAAATATTTATTATTTTATTATTACTACAAGCAGTGGAAGATGTTTTTTAAACCAATAAATATTTATTATGTTATTATTACTACAAGCAGTGGAAGATGTTTTTTAAACCAATAAATATTTATTATGTTATTATTACTACAAGCAGTGGAAGATGTTTTTTAAACCAATAAATATTTATTATTTTATAATTACTACAAGCAGTGGAAGATGTTTTTTAAACCAATAAATATTTATTATTTTATTATTACTACAAGCAGTGGAAGATGTTTTTTAAACCAATAAATATTTATTATTTTATTATTACTACAAGCAGTGGGAGGTGTTTTTAAACCAATAAATATTTATTATTTTATTATTACTACAAGCAGTGGAAAATGTTTTTTAAACCAATAAATATTTATTATTTTATTATTACTACAAGCAGTGGAAGATGTTTTTTAAACCAATAAATATTTATTATTTTATTATTACTACAAGCAGTGGGAAATGTTTTTTAAACCAATAAATATTTATTATTGTATTATTACTACAAGCAGTGGGAGATGTTTTTTTAAACCAATAAATATTTATTATTTTATTATTACTACAAGCAGTGGGGGATGCTTTTTAAAATCAATAAATATTTATTATTTTATTATTACTACAAGCAGTGGGAGATGTTTTTTAAACCAATAAATATTTATTATTTTATTATTACTACAAGCAGTGGGAGATGTTTTTTAAACCAATAAATATTTATTATGTTATTATTACTACAAGCAGTGGAAGATGTTTTTTAAACCAATAAATATTTATTATGTTATTATTACTACAAGCAGTGGAAGATGTTTTTTAAACCAATAAATATTTATTATTTTATAATTACTACAAGCAGTGGAAGATGTTTTTTAAACCAATAAATATTTATTATGTTATTATTACTACAAGCAGTGGAAGATGTTTTTTAAACCAATAAATATTTATTATGTTATTATTACTACAAGCAGTGGAAGATGTTTTTTAAACCAATAAATATTTATTATTTTATTATTACTACAAGCAGTGGAAGATGTTTTTTAAACCAATAAATATTTATTATGTTATTATTACTACAAGCAGTGGAAGATGTTTTTTAAACCAATAAATATTTATTATGTTATTATTACTACAAGCAGTGGAAGATGTTTTTTAAACCAATAAATATTTATTATTTTATAATTACTACAAGCAGTGGAAGATGTTTTTTAAACCAATAAATATTTATTATTTTATTATTACTACAAGCAGTGGAAGATGTTTTTTAAACCAATAAATATTTATTATTTTATTATTACTACAAGCAGTGGGAGGTGTTTTTAAACCAATAAATATTTATTATTGTATTATTACTACAAGCAGTGGAAAATGTTTTTTAAACCAATAAATATTTATTATTTTATTATTACTACAAGCAGTGGAAGATGTTTTTTAAACCAATAAATATTTATTATTTTATTATTACTACAAGCAGTGGGAAATGTTTTTTAAAGCAATAAATATTTATTATTTTATTATTACTACAAGCAGTGGGAAATGTTTTTTAAACCAATAAATATTTATTATTTTATTATTACTACAAGCAGTGGGAGATGTTTTTTAAACCAATAAATATTTATTATTTTATTATTACTACAAGCAGTGGAAGATGTTTTTTAAACCAATAAATATTTATCATTTTATTATTACTACAAGCAGTGGAAGATGTTTTTTTAAACCAAAATCAAATTAAAAAGATAAAGGAATTGGTTTTGGCATTGGAAAATAGGCACAAATTTTTTCGATTCCGATACCCCAAAAAGCTCCAATTGTTCCGATTCCTGATTCCAATCAATCGTCCCACCACTACTATTTAGATTTTTTTCTTCTTCAAACGAAATAATAATCTGTTTTTAAACAATTTATTTTGTATTATTTTTAACAGTAAAAACAGTTGGAAGAGATGCTACAAATACTTATAAGTATACAACACTACTACACCAGTTACAACTGACATTTATCACTACTAGAATTGCGATACCTCCATTCAGCTTCGAATAACAATAGATATCTCCTGTAAGAGTAGCTGCATGTGAAATTGTGAGACAACCACACCTCCTAAATTGATACTGCTTGAGTCCAGTGGCAAGATGACCGTAAACAATACCGAGATAAGCAGAGAACACATACAGCACCCGGAATTCCCAAATGGTCACCCATTTTAGTACTGACCCGGCTCAACGTTGCTTAACTTTGGTAATCAATTGGGGACCCGTATGTCAATGTGAATTATGCTGTACTAATTAGAATTACTTCCCTTTGATTTGTCATTTCATCAATCTTTATAATCTTCTCTATATTAATAAAGTAGCCACAGGAATTCCCTTCTGAAAAAAAGTATTGTACGTTTGCAACAACAGATGTCACATACAAATTTAATACAGTTAGGTTAATAGCCACTATTGTATGTAACTTTTGAACATATTTGCAGACACATTCAATCGTGATAATAAAATACTACATTACATCCTAGGAGCAACACCATCACAATCTCAACATCTTTAGAAGAAGGGGTACCTATTTTTCCCTCTAAATATTTAGACCAACAACCACCACCACCACCACCACCATTACCAACACCATCAGTCGACATCAGGGGAAGTTTACATGTTCCACAGATTCTACGCTACACGTTGGGATATCTAATAAAACAGAATGGCCTAAATCAATTTATTAATCAAAAAGGAGTTTAACATTTTCCAAGTGATGAATAAGTGCTTGTGTTGCATTTTAATCTCGTATCATAGATGCAGTGTTGTTATATTACAGAAACAATAAAGTTCACAAATTGCATTCATACATTAGTGACTACATATTCTTGTACACGCTCTTACCTGATCATTTCGGATTAAAGTCTTGTCATCCTGAAATCAAAGCTCTTTATTTCTACTTTCAAAAGGACTAAGTTGAGACAAAGCCATTGGAAGACTAAGGAGATTTATTCGACTTGATCTTTGTTCCAAATCACTGATCAGTATGTAGGAGGGATAAAGAAAGAGACACATACCAATAATCAATATTTAATCCTGCTTTGTCAGCCCATTTCATTTTTTATGTTCATATGTTGCATGTTTACAGTTCTGTCTTCTCTCTTTCACTCTTTCTTTGAGCCATGTGACATCATATCTATTTCTATTAATTCACACAGTCTAATAATCCTCACGTTCAGTTCAGCTGACCTTTTGTTCCCTTCTGTTCCCAACTAACCACTTTATATACTAGTGGGCCCCAAAATCAACAAAGATTAGACTATTTCTGTAAAATGTCATATTCCCTGTGGATTTTAATATAATGCTGATCCTGTGCAGTTCTTGAAGGTTCATTCTTCTAGACTTTGCTTCTCTCTTTCCTGGGGTGACTTTTCCAGGAAATGCTGACAGGACTGCCCAGGCATCTTTTGTTGGGTTAGAGTGCTCCTTTTCAGAAGCACTGATATTTTACAATCTGTCACTGTCCAAAGCCCCGGTGGAGGCCGGGGAAAGAAAACTGAGACCTCAGGATGGACACAAGTCAAGCAGTGGATGTAAGTCCATGGCAGAGCGAACACAACCGCGACGCTGCTGGGGTCAAGTTATTTTTGGGAATCAGTGTGAGATCATGCAAAGGCCATAGGGGACACAAGCAGCAGCCAAGAGGTGGGAGGAAAAGAAAAAAGAAAGAGAATCAGTCAGGATTTATGTGTCAGCGAGAGAGGCGATGTCTGTTTTCATGGCTCATAGAATAATTGGCGATACCTTAAAAAGGAAAAAACGCTATACAGTTGAATCTTTGTTAGCCATGAAGAGCGACAAATGTTTTTCCCTTATTTTTACTATGCTCCGAAAAGAAAAAGAATGGAGAAGGTAATGAAGCTTTTAAAAAAAAAACGAAATGTTATATGCAGTGACATATTACCTCAGAATTGAAAAAAAGCTTCGATTTGGACGCACTTGAGAAACAGGTTTGTGAATTTCTCCTTCTCTGTTCCCCCACCAAAAAGACTTTTGTGTTATTGCAATCTGGCAGATACTCGGCTGGAGTTTACTGTGTGGATGGGCCGTTAAACAAACTATTGGCGCCATCTTGGGACTAACCTCCAACCCCGTTTTTTCTTCCTCTGGAATTAATGGCGACCGCTTGTTCTTTTCCGTCATCAATGAACTCTTTTGCCACCTTCAATCCGGGGTTATTTTGTTTGTCTATTTGTTTTTATACAGAAAAAAGATGAATAAAGCCCATATAAAAGAAAAAAAAAATATATAAACTATATTTCTGCTTCCGACCTCCTCATTATTTCATATTGAATTTATTTTGGCATTTTTGTATGCTCGCTTCTCACTGTTTTGATCAGAGATTTGCGAAAATTTGATAGACGATTAAATTTGCTTACACTCGATTGGATTGAAAACCAGCCGCGTAGCCGTCCCTGGTGGTAAATTCCCTTACCCTTCTTTAAGCCGGGTGCACGCATTAACCCTAAGTCCGTGTGCTGGAGTTAAAATTATTTCTGTGCATTTAAACCCGGACCAAGGATGTAACAAATCACACTTTCTGACCCTAGTGCTACATTTCTCACAGTGACAGAGAAATAAATTCCTTCAATCATATCGCCCCTCCCTTCCCACTACCCGAGTTCATTTCCGTGATAGTATGGCTGAAAGGACTGTTCTTGAATATGAGATCATTGGAAATATAAATTTTAGTTTCATTTAATGAGCTGTGTGGGGTATAATGATGATATAATCAACAAACAATACCATAATAATTAAATTTAACTTTGAATTAATAAAAAACTTGTGATAATAAAAATAGATTGGGTTTAGTTTGGAAGTTATTTGTTTCCAATGATTTTATAAATAGTGATTGAATCAGCATTACCCTCATAAAATTAGGTTGAGTTTTTTTTCACAATTTGATTAAATTAATAATTCAATGATGCAACAATACTGGAATAATTAAATTTAACTTTCGAAATTCTATTCGAAAACAACTAATGAAAAACGACCTATTAAAAACAAAAAAAAATGAGGGAAAGAAAAAGAAAACAAAATAAAAAAATTGAATATTAAAAAGATTGCCGGGCAGGTACAGTTAATAATATATGATATGATATTAAGGCGCTACTTAATATAAGTATCGTTTTTGTTTTGTTTGTTTTTTGTTTTTGTTTCAATTTACTTCAGTTGAAGTTCTCAGAAATCACCCACCCCTCGTTCCCTGGGCTAACAGTTGATTTCTACATGAAGCGCATAGATATTTGAATATTCTATTAAAGTTCTCCTTTACATCTCAAACACCGAGTTAGTAAAGAAGTTGAAAATATTATTTCCCTCTCCCCAATTAATCATTTAAATATGGATGGTATATTTTTCTTGTGGTCTCTTGGTCTTACTGGATTCCATGACAAGAATCCATCTAGTCTGGTGGAGTATCGAGCTTTGTGTTGTTACTTAAGATAAAATCACTTGGAGAAGGTTCACCATTCCTCGTAAAAGCTAGTGTGGGTTAGCCATACTGAGAAAATCTAATTTGGGTAGCAAAACTATATGATTTTGAATATTTAGTCAGGGAGTATCTTCATGCCAGGTTGCCTTGACAAACCTCTGTACAGAGTGATCTTAGACATTCAAGTTCTATCTTATAAGTATGGTTTTTTTTTAAAAATTTCTTCCTTTGAAGATTGTAACGTTGGGTATGGGGCAGCCAAACCAGTTGTCAGCATTGCCCTGCTTTTTATTGAAACCAGCCGAGAGCTCTTTTTAGTATCCTTGTTGTTCCCGTAAGCGCAATTGTCTGAATCTCTTTTGCACTTGGTTCACCAGGAATATTAGTTATGTAGGACTTCAGGTTTTTCATAAGCCCTGTAGCAAGCACCTATAATAACTGGTATGATTGATATCTCCCTAAGATTTCAGTTTCTTTTCATATCATACATGAGACCTTGATATTTGGTCTGTTTCTCTCTTTCAGCTCTGTTCAGACCTCCATCATTAGGGACACTCACTTCAACCAAGTCGTCAGTCGTGTATGATATTATGATGCATAAAATTGTCTATTTTGTCTGCGCGAATCATTTTTCCAAGGGAAATAATTAAAAGAAAAAAAAAGTATTTTGGAGTTGTTTCCCTTAGAAACAACATTCAGCTGCTAAGGGAGACAACCAGAGAAATTTGTTTTTTGTTGGAAGCTCACAAAAATAAGTCAGTTAACTAATGGCCAGCTATTAGGCAAAACCTATTTTTTATTCAATTTAAATTGCTTGTTTTTTATATTATTGAATATGCTTTAAAAGTGATTGAGTTCATGTTTAGACCATCAAAGTTTAATTAATTTTTCAATTTTGGTAAATTTTATTTGTTCCCATTCTTATATGAAATTCCATTTTTATAGCATTTCATAAGAAAATCAGGGTGCTTATTCAAATTGACACTTATGGCAGCAATTGAAAGTAAAGAAAATACAGAAAAGTCTGTATGACGCATGTACTCGTTACAGAATGTCATATTCTAAAAATTAGGTAAATCGATCAAGTATTTTTTGTTTTAAACTAAGAAAATCCAAATTTACGATTTTTTTTTTAAACTAAGAAAATCAAAATTTACGATTTTTAGCAATTTTATTCCTAAACTGTATTGACCATCAGGCTGATTTTTGACGTCTCGACGTGTATTTGAATTGTCACCCCTTATTTATTTTATCATATTTCACCATGCTTGACAACTAATTTGATTTTCGTGAATAAAAATAAACTATTTGATCAAATTAATTTTTGTAATATAACATCTTTGTTCTGTACTTAATACATACATCATATGGACTTTCTGTATTTTCTTTTTTTATTTTTGCTGTTGATTGCCACGAACCAATTAATTTTGTATCTAGAGGCTCAACTGTATATATTATACATGCATGCATATATTTGTATATATACTGTGTGGTGTTTGTCGGAAAGAACCTCAGCAAAGTACTCAATTATAAAGAAAATTCAATATAAGAGCATAATGTTTATTTTAAATTTTACGGAAAGTCAGAAAAACATTGGTATCATCAGTTTCAAATCTGATAAGAGGATCAGTTTATGGTCAATAAAATATCAAATTCTCTTCAGCCTCTGTTTATATTTTTCTCACTGGAAATGGTGATCGCATATATATATATATATATATATATATATATATAGGCAGATTTGTTGTCACTCAGACTCGAGGGAAATATCACCAGTTATTGTTAGTAAGTACTGATGATG